>NW_016690196.1:0-51028 GCF_001604755.1 Lepidothrix coronata
TTTATGTCAAGAATGGGTTTCAAAACTTAGCATATAGTTGCATAAATGATTACTGTTCTGGTGATGCCCTCTGTCAGGAAAAAGGGCACTAGTTTCTACAACCAGACTGAGAACACTTCATTTTATAGATCCTAGTTTTTCGTCAGCTCTGTAGTGTGGAAAATGGAAATCATATTGTGAATATTTTGGGAGTATTCACAGGAATTCTTGTATCTCAGTCTGAGGTGATTATAGCATTTAGCTCTTGTTCTTTTCTGAGTAGCCTTCTGAAAGGGTAAGATGGAGAATAAAATGTTTTCTTCTACCTGAAAGCAAATTTTCCTGTACAGTTCAGCAAGGAGAAAGTCTTAAGTGGTGCTGAAACTGCCAGCTCACTACCCCAGCTGTCCCAGTGGCTGTCTTCACTCCCCAATGGTCTTGATAACAGTGGCTGACAAGCTTTGGGTCTGTTTTACAACTTGTTTTTAGGCAAAACATTCTTAGATACTCATTTTTTTAAACCTATTTTCACTTTTCCCTGTTATGAAGATATGCCATATTAAGCTGTTCTGTAAAGATTTTCAAATACTTCAAATTTTTCTTTCATTTGCCTTTGTTAAAACAAAGGCAAAAATCTCTGGTGAAAGCAGACTAAGACAAGCTTTTACATTAGGAGCATTATAAAGTACATTGCATTGTGCCATTTGTGCTGATATGATTTTATTAGATGAGAAAACCTCAGAGAGAAAGCCAAAATCATATCAAGTCAGAAACACTAATACTTAAGGGAATATGCACTGCATATTCAAATAATAAATGATTTTTCATATAAAAAGCACCACACATTAGAATTTTTAGAACTCCCAATTACATGAGTAGAAGTATTGGAAAGAAGATAATGAAGATCCTTCTGCAAGGTATTTCATTTGAGGAAGGCAAAAAGAAAAGAAAGGCATTTGATGGTTTGGTTGTTTTTTTTCTTCATTAGATGTTTGCAGGTGAAATTGCATTACTAGTATAAACTATTTCAAAATCAAAATATAAGTGCAATTCCTTTACTGTCTTTTCCACCAAGGGATGACTTTCTATGACTTTTTTTCTTCCAGAAATTGAGCAAAAGGCTTCCTGTCAGGACCCAATCACCTGAATAGTGCTTGAATTCAACTTCCCTGTTCCAAAACTGTCACCTATTCTCCACCTTGGGTAGCATATGGTGCAGATGCTCATGCAATAAGCTGGTCAGGAAATGCAAATTCTAATCAAATTTTTTTTGTCCCTCGCTGGAATGATTTATGTTGTGTATTTTCTAATATTAAAAAAGCATGGTCACAGTGAAAAACAGCTCAGAGCCTCTTTATCATATTGCCTGTGAATTATGATATTATCAGCCAAAATTATGGCCTCAGGAATTCTTGCAAGGATCCCCCATCCATTTCGACAGAAGAAACTGCCCACCAAATCCTCTTGATATTTCTATACCTGAACCAAGATTTAGAAGGGAGATGAAATAGGGGAAAGAAACAGAGAGGCCAGGAAAAACATGTTCCTGTCTCTGTAGCCTGGTATAATATGGCTAAAACAATCTTTCAGATGATATAACATTTCTAAAATATATAGAAAATAAAATTGCCCAAACTCCTGAGCTCGTGTGCTGTGGACGAGCACAGTGCAGTGACACAACATCTAGGTACTGCAGCTCTATTTGTTTGTTCTTTTGCTCGGAGTGAAGCCTGGGGACCTGTAGTTTTACAGAAATTACTGAATACCCTCATGACTTGAACTGGAAGACAGGTCAGAGCTTTCATCTCAGTTCCTCTTCAGTGGTGCTTAACTTGGCTTTGAGTTCATGCTCGCTCAGTTTTCTCATCCCTCTCTGAAATTTCTCTCAGCTGCTCACAGCTTACTATCCCAGCTAATTATGTGACAATGTAATAATTGATTTGTAGGTGCTTGCTAATTATAGTTAATTGTGTATGCACAGTTGTGATTTTCTCTCGTTTCAAAGCAGTGTGATCACAGCCAATGAAAAGATGGAAGGAGGGAATGTGTGTGTGCATAAGTTTCTTGAAAACTATATAAATGCTTTTCTAGTTTTTAAATGCTAGATTCAGCTACCAGTTGAGCTGAAAATGCTGCCAGGGACTGAAAAGAGAATTGGTATGTTAGGGTATACCTTAGGTATACCAATATTAATTCATAATTTTGTGTTGTGGAAATCCTGCCTGAGGGGCTAAAAGCTGGGACTGGGATTTCTCAGACAAATCTCCAGGAGTATTAAGCTTATATATTGGTGATGGGAGAACTGGACTGTTCAAAATTTGTCAGTATCAGCCTTCTTATGTACATTTCTGTACCTGTTTTCATTCTTCATTCTCCAGCCTACATTTTATCCCATAGGTATAAAACACTGAGAGTTTTGGTCTAATACTAGTCTGTAAATGTCTATGGTTGTCCTGTCCTGAGATAAATGTTCGTTGGTAAATATATCCAAGGTGTTTTTGAAAATCATGGAGAAAGCATTGTGGATGTCGTCCTTATACCAGTGAATCTGAACTCTTTATATGGGGTTCTAGACCACTGTATTTGCATCTAAATCTTGCTGTATGTTATTCCTGCTGCAGTTTTAGGTGGACTTTGTTTAACGATGTATTTTTCCATGGCTTTTAATCTCCCCTGGACTTTCATAAGAAAGGAACTTTCCTGCTAGTCTTTTGGAAATAAAGGGGATAAAGGATATATAAAGTACTTTCTTCTTTTCCCTGCATATAAGAAAAATATTATTTTTAATTCATCTGGTAATGTGGATTGAATTGGTTATGAACTTGAAAAAATTCATCGTTGTCTAAGGAAATGTGGGCTTTGTCTTTCCACTGCGGATATGGCCACGAATGGCAGAAAGCCACAGTGAGGCTGAGAGTGTAAAAGGGTGTGTGCTGGTGAAAGTGCACAGTTGCAGCTGAGGAGGCCACCTTGTTAGCTCCTGACCTGGATAACAGGTGATAAGTTATTTCCCCATTCCGAAGAAAATGAATGGGTAAGGAGGTTCACTTTCACTTCCCACCTCAGAAAGGGGCTGGCAGTCAGCCAGACACACATATAACACAGGAAACCACATGCCTGCAACTGAGGAGCTGTGGATTAGTTTCTTCCACATGAAGCAGGCCTCATAAGAGTTTTCATTTGAAAGTGAAGTGTGCTAAAGTACTTCAGAAAGCTCAACTTCAGTGATGGCAGTGTCAGTGCTTTGCTGAACAGTGTCTTACAAATTGTAGGTGTGCATTGTAGGCCCATTGTTTTCCAGAAATTTTGTGGTTTGGGTATCCCACCCTGCCTCACCACCACCCTCTTTAGTTACAGCTCTTAGTAACACATCCGTAGAATTGTTCATCTGTTTGTACAGCCTATATTCACTGCTCCCAGTCCTGCCCTGGCTCTGTGCTGGACTGCAGCCAGGTGTAGTTGTAGGACAGGAATCAGGGTTAGTTATCCTCTTTGGTAACACACTGGCTTTGTGTTGAGGAGCAGCTTCAGGGTGAGTAACAACATGAAAGTAATTGTATATGGCTTTAAGTACAGAATGGATCAAAGAAGCAGGAGGGCAACTAGTTATCTTAACCTTACAAAACTGCTAGGGAAGACAAGAGGACAGAGATGTGAAGAATAGGAAGAGGTTTTCCAAATTAGTTTGTCCTACATTCTGTGATAAGTTGTTCTGTGCCACCTTGGTGATGCAGAACAGCCATAAAGCTGGTTTAACAACATGGGTTTTTTTGGATTTACTGCTTCACCAGAGCACTGCAAAACAACTGGAGTGTAATGATGAATCAGTCCTGTTTATTTAATTTTGTTTTGCATATTTGAGCTTTACAGCAACATTATTAATGGCTAAAACTTGAGAAACATTCATCTTTGTTTATAGCAAGAGCTGAAATAGTTGGAAAAAAAAAAGATGTTTTCCCTCTGGTTTTTAACTTTTTCAATTAAACTGCATTTGAATTTTCAGTCTCTTGAGATGCATTCTTCAATATCTTTTCTCATGGTTGAACGTGTGTGTCATTTCCCCAGAGCTGAATTCCCTAGGGCTAAGAGTTACTTTACATATTCCTTAAATACGAGGCAATAAAGAACAAATGTAATGAACAAATGGAAAGGAAGAACAATGCTGTAAAAGTAGTCATCATCTTATGCAGTTATAATTATTACATGTTGTCTTCTTTTGTATCTCTGCTTTACCTTGGATATCCTCTTACATAATTTTATGTGCATATGTTGTACTTAACTGTTACTTAACAACATACTGTACCAGTTCTTTAGCAAATAGACTCTGATGATGGCAGAGAAATTGGAGGTTAACAATGTTCATGTTGTGAGTCCTGCCAAAGACTTTGGACTATTTCCATTGAGTTCAAAGGTGACTTTCAGCAATTTAAACTGTGGAAATGAAATTTTTAAGTGTGGTGAAAATTATCAGGTGGATTCTTTAGTAGCATCTTAGAAAGTTTTGGTTCAGTGCAGATCTTCTCTTGGGCCGAAGATTTTGGCATTTTCCTTTGTATTACTTTTATTGCTCCACTACTTCTTATAGCAATGAGCGACAGCTAAATCTGAAGCATCTCTCTATTTGATTGCATTTGATTAGTAGTTTTCTAAGATAGTAACTTTACAAGCCAAAAGTTGAAAAATGGGCTTCACATATTTGTGTTCAAATGGAAAGAATTTTTCTGTACCCCCTACCAGTTTATGGTGGTTGTGTTTATTCATTTTCAGCCAGCTCTTAAGGAAAAACTTAGGATCATAAACACCTAAAATTGAAATGCAATGAAATCTAGTAAAATATAATTTCTCATTAATGCATCAAGTATTTTTTCCCCTATGGATGGCTTCACCATCGTGGTGAAATTTGAGGAAGGGTCTATATTTGTCACTTTTTTAACAACTTACAACCAGAGCTAATCTCACTTTATTGCAAAAGATGGGTCTACAGAGATTATCCTGCAGTGTTATGAAGCATGCTCCCATCCACCAAAGGGAATCCAAGAAACTCTAACTCTCAAGGTCTGTCTGCAAAACATAGCTGCCAGCTTAGGGGTTCTTGTACAGCGGATGTTTTACTCCAATGCACCATGCTCCAGAATGCGTAGAATGATGGATACCCAGTGCTTGCAGGGGGAACAGAGCAGAAATGACTTAGATCAAAAAAGCCAGATATCCTTTGCCAGAAATAAATCATACTGATTTTTTTTCAAAACAGCTAAAGATAGTTGTAAACTCTTTATTTACCTGTGGATTTTTAAAATTTGATTTTAAGTGAAATGCAGAATATTCACATTGCAAATATATTGAACTTAAGTTGAAATTTGGATTTCATGGCTTTTGGTGTCTGTGGTTATCCACTTCATTATTAAGAGCAAACTCTAATGGGAAATAAGCCTGTTACAACATTCTGACACTGAAAACAGTAATTCCATTTCTTCATTAAGCAAGTACCAGTAAGTTCTATTTCCCATCTGAAATATTTTCCATAAGATGTTATTGCAAACATCTGAAATCAATCCACATACGAAATCTGATTTTTCTTAAAACTGCCAGTGAATAAACACACATGGAGAGACATCTTACTACTAGTCCTTTTTATTGGGTTCTACTACTTTGAATGTTAAAGTTAGCTTTAAAGCATGCATCATTTTGACTCATTAGAGAAAAGGCACCCTCAATTTCTTTAGAAGAATCCATGTAAATTTAAAATTTGTATGTATGTATAGCTTGCAATTTTCTGTCATCTTTTGCAGAGCTAGTGGTATTTATTTAATAGAAAAGTTTATCAGTGTGTACCTATGGACACAAAAAGTTCACTTTTTTGGTGATACAAAAGTTTAGCTCAATTTAGCTTGCTTGTAAGCAACGGGTTTCTTGTTTGCTTAAAGTAAGGAGGGTTTAGAGATATCTGGGATGGGTTTTGCCCCTTATTCTTTGAAGCTGGAATGTCACGTTTTGTTTCATTTTTCAGTTTCCCCCTCAGTGAACTTGCCCTGCTGATGGGTCTCAGCATCAACCTTTTCTGAATTCTGCATCCCCATACGTGGCTGCTTTCAGGCTCACCGGCAGCAGGGCTGCTCACATCCCTCCTGGCTCTGGCCCTTGGATATCTCGATGCCCACACTTCAGTGGATGTCACCAGCATGTTTTGGGCAATGCTGTGAGGGTGAGGGGTATGCACAGCTGGAGGTGAGCTCACTGCACTGCTCAGCCATCCAGCAGAGATGGAGGTGTCTTGTGACTACTTCCAGACCGAGTGCGTGCAACTGGGCTTTAAACCAAATCCTTTCAGCCTGAGGATCACTGACACAAAGCCTTCCAGGTTTGCTTTTAGAGACAGATTTGTGTGTGGGTGGAATTTTAAAGCATATTCATTTGATAAGTCTGCAGTCTCTGGGTACAGAAAGCACCCATTCATTGACAGCTCCTGCTTCCCTTTGCTGTGAAGCAGCTGGACTGCTTGGGAGAGCCTTGCTGGCAGGTGGCTGCAGAAGCACTGGCCTGTGCCCCTACTTTCACCCAGGCTGTCAAGACACACTGAAATTGGGTGTTCACTTAACAGCTCTAGGACTGGAGCATGGAATTGACATAAAGCTGCCCTGGTATTTACTTCTTTGCGTGAGGAAGCACTCAGTGCAGTACAGTACAGTGAAATCCTGGCTCTGTACTAGTGCAGGACAGTGTTCAGATTTGCTATTCCAGTATAGAGCAGCCTGGTTTGCATTGAGAAGAGATACTATGGCAGTGGCAGCTGGTTTATTCTCTTCATTTTTTTTTTTTCATTTTCAATCCTAGCTCTCCAGGGGCCTGCTTTGAAACTTGGTGAAGCCCCTTGGATGTTGTATGCCTTCAGAATGAAGTAAAATAAGCAATATCTTGCTTTTCTTTTCTAGAGGAGTCACTGCCAAAATACAGCTCTTCTAAAATGTGAAATTTTGAAGTTGAAAAGTTGCCTTCTTTCTAATGTATGACCCTTCCAGCTTGCTCTGGTATTTCCTCAGGTACATTTAAAGAGATTTTTTTCTTTTTTCCTAGATGTTTATTGCAGTACTTCTGTGTAAAACTGTAAAGATACTTTGGTAGTTAATTCAGTTAGTGGCTCTGTATTAACAGGATTACAATGACTTGATTTCTTATTTGGAGTCAAAGTTGTCATAGGTGTTACCAGATTTCACGTCTCTAGAAGTACAGAAGCAGTAGTGAATTTGCTGTACAACTTCATGGATTTTATGAACAGATTTGAAACGCCCTGATGAAATGAACATGTGCTATTTTCTGTGAAAATGTGCTTTCTTTTTTTTTTTTTAATCCTTGATAATAGTTTTATTCAAGAGCTCGAGTCCAAGAACATTCTTTGAACACAGCTATAATTGCTTATGAATATTCCAATTATTGAGAAGGCAGTGGTAAATCATCTTGTCTTCATAGAGAAAGAGGAGTGTCATTGTGTGATGAAGACTGTGGGTGGGTAATCAGGACTGTAGAATTTGAAATACTCTTTTTTGCCATTCTCTCTGACTTTCTTGCTTCAATTCTTCTAAATATGTCAATAATAGAGTCACCTCAAAGGGATACTTAATAATTGCAAAATGCTTTTCAGCTTGTAGCGGAGAAACGCAAAGACGCAAAAATAATTTCTTAACTTATTAATTATTAATTTTTTTTCTTTTACTTGTGATATATTAAAATGAAAAGGAAGTTATTTTTCAATGGTTTCTTTATGTAAAAATGCTAATAGTAAAGATTTTAATGATCCTATGGATATGCAAATACTGACACAATAAAAAGTAATATGGCTTTTTCTTTTATTCGTGAAATTCTGGTTTTTAACTTCTTTCCTAATAGTCCATTTTGGTTCCTATTTAAGTAGCAGTAAACTCAGTACAATTATCCATTTCCTTCAGTAGGGAGTTCAATAACATCAAAATTAGAGCAGCAAAAATCTTGAAGACTTTCAGTAAATTATTAAGAAATAATTGAGTACTCTGTGACCAAAGGAGTTTTGAAAAGGATTTTCACTTATTGGCAATTACCTTGTTGTTTTCCTCAGTTAAATAGGATAGGATGTATCTTGCATTTCAGTAGGTTTAACTGTGGTTTTGTGCTTTTAATTATTTGTAAAGCTTGAAATGGGAATGCAGTGTCTAGGCATAGTTAAGACAGAAACTACGTATAATATCTACAGTAAACATATTAGAACTACGCAGAAGTCTTGAAATTTCACCTTGAAATACAGGTGAAAAATGAATTTATTTTTTTTAATGTAAGCTCTGTGGCAGTCACCAGATCAGAGAAATAATGACTAAACAGCACTGATTGGTACTGACTCTTATTAGTAATATTCTGATCTCCTACCATGAGAAAGACATAGGGAAGGAGAAAAACCCCATACAGCTCACAACTCTCTCAGTGTAACCCTTAGTGCAGTGCTTGAACACCTCTCTCCAATGATGTGAAAGTTTTTGAATTTTTTTCCAATTCTTTCATCTTCTTTTTTAATCTCTTTATAATTATTGGGTTGATGCAATCAATATTTCTTCTATACCTTTTCTAAGATAGACTTGTTTTAAATTAGTACCACAGAGATCAATTCAGGAGCCTCAAATACTGAAACCATTATCTATTTAAAATGTGAGACTCAAATTCAGAAGAGTACAGGGTGGATCTTGTACTATATACTCCTCTCTGTTTCACATAGCCAGTGGGGAAAAGTTCCTGAATTTTTTTTTCTAATCACAGTATACTTTTTGTTTAGTGTGTGGGTGTTCTGTAATAGTTATATATCTCTGTTCAACTCACTGCCTGAAGTTCACTGTTAGTGTCTTAAGTGAATTCAGTGCCTTAAGTGAATTAAGTTTGTCTACTGATGTGTGACTTTATCTCTTGTTTTATCAAACACCCTGCACAAAACTGATGAGATGACTCCAGGTGAAATGGACCAAACACCCTCCTAAGATGTAGCCTGAATTATTAGAAGAAATGCTTAAAAGACAGTTTAGTCCTTCTTTGAAGTAATTAAAAACACTTAGGACAATATCTTCAATATAGTTCCTACACTGAAGAAATTCTAAAACATCTTCCAGAATTTATGTAACATTCTGAAAAGGAAGTGTATCTTTCTCGTTGAGTGTTATGGATAGTATCAGTTATGGTACAGCATGCAATATCATTTAGAGTTTCAGAAAATAAAATGCCCTAGGTCCGCTAGCCTGAGAGAGGAAAAAAAATCGTTTATTATCTAGGAGCTTCCTTAAGATATAGAAGCACACAGGATTACAAGAGTGAAAGAGATGTCAATTAACCATATTTACTGTGTTTTTATGATGGATTGTTACTTATTGAATTGCACTGATGCAATAGTAAAACATGAAAATAGTGAGATCAGTTCCAAACCCCTTTATTTTGTATTTCTTTGGTTGTAGTCATATGTTTCAACTGACATCTACTTGATAAAATGAGCTGCTGCTTTCCCATGTGCCTCAACACCGGCTCAGCACCACTTTGTGGAACACAGTTTGTGAGATAAACCTAGGTTTACTATGTAAGAATTATTAATGTGTCTCTGAAAGTGGGATTTATGCCTTTGGGCTCTGTCAGACAAGAGAATGAGACACGTCCTGAGCACTTTTACTCAAAGACAGAAGGCACTCATGGGACCAGCAGTCACATCTGAGATACAGAAAGGAAGTGCCAGAGCACAGAGCCTGCAGTGATGGAATTTTATTACTTAAATACGCACATGATGGCAAAAGAAATCAGTAAACATGTGCAAACCTTTATGGCAGCGCCGAGAGGTGATGGCCATCATATCCAACTATGGAGTGCCATGTCTGTGATAGATAGAAGTGTGGCACCCCTAGTCCTCACAGGAGTCTGGGCTGTTGATATGAGGAAAGCATCATTGCCTCTCTCTCAGCATGGACTAGTATACCAGATGTGCATGCAGTAATCTTGGTGAAGAGAGAGGAGGTTATTTTGTACTCACAGTCTCAAAGAAAAGCATTAAATTACCTCTGAGCATTAAATTTGTGTTGGCCTGTATTATGTGAAGTTACATTGCCAAAATATATCATCTCATAAACAAAAAGGACAAATTCTATACATAGGAATTTGTGAAATAATAAAACCTAGATGTTTATTATACGGTGGACACATAACTTCACAAAAGTTCATGTAATGAATCTTTTATGCATGCCCTTGTTGATCATTGTTAATTAATAAAATCATTAAGCTGTTGATACTGTTGTATTTTGAATTGGTGATTTGAAATTAATTAGTTTAATGATGTAGCTTCAGATATTTTTTCCAAAATGTTGATTCAGTACTCTTATATGCAATAAAGAGAGAATATCTAAAACACCTTTAGTTATACTTAGCATAAAAAGAATTTTTAACATCACAAGAGAGCCTCTTCTTCTACCCCTTTTTCCTGCTTCAGATCCTGCTTTTTCCTCCTAAGGCTCTACAGTTTAGGTCACACGTAGATTCTTAGTGAAGTTGTGCAACTGGTAGATCTTGGTATAGCAATTAAGTATAAACAGATAGGTTAGTCAATTCCTATTACTGTGTATATACATATATGCATATGTAAATATGTTTGTGTATATACATTCATGCACTTCTAGTATTTTGTTAAGCTAAGATGCTGTTTCTATTAAAGTTTTACATCCAGACTTGGCAATTATAATAAAATTCACCATTTCTTCTTTTTCACTGGAGTACAGTTAATGATATTTCACTCTGCTGAAACTATTAAGGCACATAAAATTTACTGACAAAAAAACCCAAAATTGGGAAAATGCCTCCACATTATGTCTATTAAAAAATGCTTTGAATTAAATCCTTCACGGGGATGCGAATTACACTGGCTCTGTTTTTAAGAACATTTCTTTCAAGTAAGTTCCAAGTAACCTTATTTATAGTGGTTGAGTTAACTGCAAAAACAAAATTAGATTTCAGTATAAAAATAGATGCTGTGGGAACAACAAACAATAATTGTGCTGCCACCCTAATCACTGTGGACAGGAAAAAATGCTTTGAGAAAAACATGTTGCATGATAGCATAATACATATTTAATTTTCCTCATTTGATGTGAAAAAAATTAGATAAATTGATATAATCTGTAAATCCAAAATTAAACCACATGTGTGAAATAAATTCAGACAATTTATCAGTTGGACTAAGTGTACTTTTCTCTAAGAAAGGTATGAATAAACTCAGCACATAACCTTTTTTATGCATAGAAAATATTATGTTGAAACTATACTCTATGGAGTTTGTCTCACAACTAAATACATTACCTATTTGTAATTTTTTGCATATCATGAGTTCATGTTGTTTAAGTCTGTCAAATCAAATATGAGATTATGGATTTTTCCTATCTTTCCTAGAGTCCAGTGCAGAGTAACTTTCTTGTCAAACTAGCCAGTGGACACCCTGGCAACATTTAGGATGTGAAAATAAGGGCAAGTATATTCAGCAGCAGAGGAATTGCAGGGACAGCAAACTATCTGCAGTTTCAATGAGGAGCTGTTCAAGCCAAGCTTTGTAACTACAGGTTTTCATGGTATTGGGCAAGACTGTTAGTGTAAGTAAATACAAATAGAGTTACATGAGTTTGCAGAAGTTTAGTACCTTTCTTAACTTGCATGAATTTGTGTTTCAAAATCCTATCTCTTTCACCCAGAACTAATACAGGTAGAAAATTAGGCACATTTTAAGCTTAAGTTCTCTCCCAGGGCTTTTCCTAGTGCCTGTAACAGAGATGTAGACTGTTGAATTTCTTTTCTCTAGATGAAACTCATGCCTGTGCCTCATTTTTTGGCCACGTACAGTGGAGAGCAGCGTGCTTCTTGGTCCACTGATATGATGAAATTTCATTGGTGAAGTACTAAGAGGATATGTGCTGAGTTCTCTCCAAAGCCTGGCAGACAACTATTGGGGTAGGAGAAATTATTGTGAAGAGAACAGGGCAGGAAAAAGAGATATTTTGTGTTGATAACGCCTTTCTCATTTACCTGACCTAGGAATGCTTGTCCTAGGTCCTTGATCCTAAAGAGGATATTTGTTTAGTGGCAGTTCCTCTAGTCTTACACCACTGATATCATGCAGTCAAGCTTCTCTGAAGTATTGCTTTTGAAGATAAACATTACAGAATTATAAAACCTGTGAACAGTGATGTTGAGTACCATTCATGTGTTGCCAGCCTGAAGCATTGCTAAGCCTACACAGACTTACGCACTGCAGGCACACTGGGACCTGCATCTGTTCAGCACGCCCTGCGTGTGTACTCTGCAAGCTCCCTCTTAGAAGGGTTTCCAAGAAAACAGGATCAGGGTTTCTCTTTGTTCGTGCTTAAGACTTACTTCTTTGTTTGGACATTGAAATTGTACGTAATAACCTATTCCCACAGAGATGCTTCTAAGACAGTTCCTAGAAATAAACCTGGCTTCCTCCACATCTCTCATAAGAGTTTTATGTAGAGCCTTTATCCATGTATCTTTTCCTCATGTTCTTTGAGCAGAATTATTCTGTTTTCACTGCAAGCTTTTTCTTTCCAAAATACTGGTATCAGCAAGTCAATCCCAGTCACTCTCAAAAGGATCATTATTTATTCATTAATTATGAATTATTCATCATTCATTACTTATTACTTAACCTTCAAAAGCAAGCAGAGGGTCACACAACAACAGGACTTTGTGCATGTGACTTATTTAGAAAAGCTGGTAATTAAGACTAGAAATTCCCTCCTATGTTTGTTAGTTCCATATCCAACAAGGAGAAAAGATCTTTCCTGCTTTCAGATTCCTTATATTATCCTGGTCAACCTGACAGCTTTTGTGATCATTGCCCTGGAAGCCTTGAACTGTTCACTATGCTTCTGGCTCCACTGCTTTCCCAAAGCCCTGAAAGGTCCAATATTCCCTCATCTGGCTGTCCTCTGCCGTGGCAGTTGTGCTGTGGGCTGGACAGGACCAAGGAGTTGATCTTCTATGGCTGCTGGATTTGCATTTATTATTTGATTGGGTGCCCCTAAGTAGCTTCATTGCTTTTCTTTCTCTATCTGAAAACCTGTACCATTTAATTTCATAGCAATTTGCTGTGGTTACCAACACACAGAAGTTGCCACCAAATTTTCATAACTATTTTCATAACTCTGCAGTGTTTCCTTTTTCAGCTTGACTTTGCACTCTGACTGAATAGAAAAAGGTAAATTTGAAGATGATCATAAAGGTATTGTTAATAAAGAATAAAGAAACAAAGAAAGAAATACTCGTGCTATCTACATAGGAAGAATATATTCTACCAAAATAGGTGAATGGCAATGAGAGAAGACTCAGCTTCAGCTATAGTTTACTGAGATTGTTAAATAGCTGCATGCTAGTCATGTTAGAAGAATCTTCTTTAAAAAAGCTAAAAAAAAAAAAATATGCAGGGCGAACTGAAAGGGAAGGTCTGTGAAAAGATGGGAAGCCTCAGGGAGATTGCTGCAAGGAGCTGGGCTTTGTCACTTTCAGAAAGCCAAACTTTTCTCAGCTGTGAGAGAAGTTATTAGTCATGTACATCTATGTAATTCTTGTTTGGTTTTGTACCTGCTACAGATATTTTCATTCAGAACATTCAGAAATCATTAAATTTCACCAAGTGATTCTTGTGTTGATCTAAAATGCTTTACATTAAAGAGTAAGTGACTTTCTGAATGATGAATAAGACATCAAGTGATAGAGGATCAGTTGTTTATTTTAATAGATTTCCTAGTAGATACAGTCACTATACTCCATAACAATGTGTGCATTTTGCTTGTTTCCAGACATTTATATGATCTTCAAGCCACTAACTCTAATAGTGCTCATTAATAGAATGAAGACCCTTTTAGTATTTTCTCTTTTTGATAGCACAGATACACTAAATAGATTATGAGTGAGTTTTCTTTTGATTAAGGTAGAGAAAATTCAGTTCTTGAGAAAAAAAAAAAGCAACTCTCTATTCTGCAGCTACTCCTAATTTTCTATTTCTTTTACAACATTTCCACCAGAATTGCATGTATTTGTTTATTATAAGTTTTCCCAATTTTATCTGCAGAGATAAAATTAACTCCTCCTTATGCATGTGTATATACATATACCTTGTTAATATGCTTTATTGATCTTATAACCCTTTTATGAAAGCATTCCTCTAGGAACATCTCTTAGTCTGCATGAACCAACATGTCTTTATATTCACTGTTTCTAGGTTGGGTACCTGCCCAGTAAATAAAGAACACCTTTAAAATATTTTTTTCATGCAGACCCTGAAAACAGAGCCTTCCAGACCAAATGCTCCACCAGAGGAGTTCCACAGATTTCTGTGGAACTTTCTGTGGGATCAAAGATTTCTTTTCATGGAGATGATCACAGGAACAGGCTTTGTCCTAGCTGTGTAACTCATCTGGTGACACTGAATGGAAGAAAAACCTCAACCCACACTGTTGCCATTTGTTAATTTGGCACTGTCAGCTGTAATTGCTGTTGGTTAAAGAGATTTTATGTGAAGTCTGATTTTCACTGCCTCCTCCCTCTGTGCTTAGGGCAGAGAAAGTATATCAGTAAATATTGAAGAGCAAAGCTGTATTATGACTGACAGTTATCCTAATTCTTTGAGATACACTGGTATGTCTGTTCAAGAATGAAGTGCCTAATTTCACTTTGTTTTGATTGCAGAGCTGATTTGTTTCAATCAAAGATTGACAGTGTAATTTTTAAGGCAGGTGTCATATGTGCTTTATTTTTTAGTTCTGTGGTCCAAAATTTCAGTGGTGTGGTCATATCTAAATATAATTATATAAAAGTAATACAGGAACAAATCAGAGCATCAGATGCATCCAGCAGAACCTCTTTCCAAACACTTCTTGACCTACTGAGGAATCTTTCACCAGCTCCAGGGCAACCCTGTGAGAAAGTCCAGAGCATTCAGCCAGCTGTTGTTGCAGGCTACCATGGGTCATGCTCACCTACATTTTTCTTTTCTGCTTGAGCTATCCCTTTCTTAGTGCCCCCTTTTCCCCTGGCATCCCTTGTCAGCATCTTGTTTGTTCTTTCCCATTGCAGACCTAACATTTGCTGTGATTACATTGTTCACAATGCTCATTTTTGGTATCACTTTCTCCTCTGATACCTATGTTGTTTACCTAGTCTATAAATTCTTCAGGATAGCTATGGTCTTTTGCTGTGTATTTCTGCATACTACAGAGTCCTGCGAGGCTCATCTTTTGCATGGGTTTAGGCACTACTGTAGTAAAAATGATTGATAATACTAAAAACAACTGTAATGTACTTGGTTTATAACTGTACCATAAAGGAAAATTACTTCTTCACCCAACTGCTGATTATACTTTGTATTTTGTCTACTGTAGCTATAGATATATATGTCTCCCTCTACAAAATAGTTTAATATCTTTTTTTGGGGGGGGGCTGAAATTTAACACTGATCTATATCTTAGTTATTTTAAGTCAAGAGAATTCAACTAGTTTGACCTCACTGAAGTTCATTAGATTTCCCCCAAATCAAGTAGAATAGCTTGTCTGATTATAAGAACGTTATTTAATTGTTAGTATTTCTACAGTGTGTGATAGGATGACCTTGACTGGATGTCAGGAGCCCACCAGGCTGCCCTATCAGTCCCCCTTGTCAGCTGGACAGGGGAGAGAAAATGAGATGGAAGACAACTCGTAGGTTGAGACAAGGCAGTTTACTAAAGCAGAAGTGAAAGATTGCACAAACACAAGCAGAGAAAAAAATTATTCTCTATTTCCCATCATAAAGCAATGTTTGACCACTTCCTGAGAAGTAGGGGTTCAGCACATGTAGTGGTTGTTTCATAAGGCAAACATTGTAAATAACGAATGCCCCCCATGGAATATTCCTTTGGTCAGTTTGGGTCAGCTGTCCTTTTTGTGTCCCCTCACAGGATCTTGCCCACCCCCAGCCTACTGATAGGAGGTGGAATGTTGGAGAGACAGGGCTGATGCTGTCCCAGTGCTGCTCAGCAGTTGCCAAATCACTGGTTTGTTATCAACACCTTTCTAGCTACCAGTGCAAAGCACAGCACTGTGAGCACTGCTTTGGGGAAAATTAATTCCATCTCAGCCAGACCCAATATCATTCCTACCTCTTATTCCATACAATTTGCATAATACTTGGATCTCGCATAATTTTTATATATATACATATATAAATATATATATATTCTAACTATTCCATTGTATTTATTTCTCATTCTTGATATCCCTTCTTACTGGCTTAAATTACGTCCTTAAACCCTCTTTATACACCACATAGAGTTTTATACATTTTCATTAACTACTCTTCCCTGTCTTTTCACAGGTAGATATTATTTTCCCATTTAATGAGCTTTCTCCACCCTTACAGATTTTCAAACACAGGTCATGACTTGGGATTCATTCCATCAAGATGGGTGCTTAGGACAGGAAAAGCAGCAGACTTGATCATTGAGCACCAACACCAGCCCAACCTGGGCCATTGTCACACACTCCTTACTCCTTGCTAAATTCACTCTTCATTGGTTCCTGTCATTCCTGCTGCTTTACATCCTGCAACATAGAATTTATGTCACAGATTGTTTTTCTCCCAAAGTTAAGTCTCCGTGAGACACACACTGTGTCTCCCCATCCTTCCACGTTACTCACCAAGTACACTCAGGTCCTTGAGCGAAGACAGTCCCACAAGTGGGTTTGCCTTTTCCCATGGGAGGAGAAATCCACGTTGCCTTCTGCAGTAACTTCTCTATCTGTAGTACAGGGACTTAATCTCCTCCCACAGTATGTAGGGGGTTTCTTTGGGCACTCAGCAGATCCTCTGGTGTTAACCAGCCAAGTGGTTTCTGTTAAATTTGCATCCCAGTGCTTCCATGTCCCATTGCCTAATGCTCTTAACATAGTCTTTAGCAGTCCATTATACCTCTCAATCTTTTAAGAGGCTCATAGCTGATAGAGGATGTGATATATCCACACGATGTCACAGTTTCTTTGGCCAAGAATTTATGAGGTTATTTTGAAAATTAGTCCCGTTGTCTGATTCAATACTTTCTGGAGAACCATGTTGCCATAAAATGTGCCTTTCAAGGCCTAAGATGGTGTTTTAAGCAGTGGCCTGGTTTACTGGGTATGTTTGCAGCCAACCAGTAGTCGCCTCCACCATGGTGAGTATCTAACACTTGCTTTGGCCTGTTTGTGGCAGTCATCTAATACAGTCAATTTGCCAGTTCTCATAGTATTGGAAACCCAGCCACTGTCCTCTATTCCAGGGAGATTTTGCTCATCTGGCTCACTTGATTGCAGCACATTTCACATTCATGAATGACCTGTTTGATTGCCTCCATGGTCAGGTCCACCCCTCTATTATGAGCCCATCTGTATGTCGAATCTCTTCCTAGATGTCCTGATGTTTCATGGGCCCATCAGGCTGTAAAGAACTCACCCTTCCACTCCCAGTCTAAGTCTACCTGAGCTATTTCAATTTTGGCAGCCTTAGCCACATGTTAACTATTTCAATGTTCTTCAATGGCACGACTTTTGGGCATGCGAGCATAGCCATGATGCACCTTCAGAATCATGTTTGCTACCCATGCAGTGATGTCCTGCCACAGTGGAGTAGCCCAAATGGGTTTAACCCTGCATAGCCAATTGGCCTTCTTCCATTGCTGTAGCCATCCCCACAGGTCATTAGCCACCATCCAGGAGTCAGTATAGACATAAAGTAAGGCCATTTTTCCCATTTAGCAATCTTTAGGTCTAGTTGAATGGCTTTCAATTCTGCAAATTGACTTGACTCCCCTCCTTCAATGGTCTCAACGACTTGTCAAGGAGCTTTTTTTGCACAAAACAAAATAAAAAGTACTGAAAAGAAGATAAACTGTCCCACTGTTTTAGAATTTATTTTAGAGAAACAGTGAAAAACTACTCACTGTGCCCACACCAGATGCACAATCTATATACACTGGGTTTTTTGGAAGTTTTCGTGGTGGAGGAAAGACATTTCAGGGAGACATTAGACTTAAGGGAGACATTTTGAGGAACCTAAGCAGGGGTGGTTATATGATTTCTTTGATGCTGCCCCAAGTGTTTGAGGATTTCATCTATCAGGGTACTAAATTGTCTCCAAAATCTTAAGAATTGTAATGTTAGCTAGAAAAAAATGTTTCATGTTCCCTTGCAAAGCACTGAAGGGCTGTGGGCTCACACAGGGCTCATTGTGATATAGCACATCTTTGTGCTCTAAGTTAGGGTGAAATTAGGTCTGGCATAAAACCAACACAAAAACTAAGGGAGCTGATATGGCTCCCTTGATACCTCAGCAGCTGCATGTACTGCTTATTGAGAACAAAGAAGCAGAATTTATGCACTACTACCATTATTAGGATGGTATGCATGTTACCCACACCTATCTACTACTCAAAAATTCTATGGAATGTATGAGTCTTGGTAACCTGTCTTTTATATGCTCTCTTAACAGTCCTAGTCATATCTCTTCCCAATGTGAGTGCTCCTCTTGCATCAAGGTAATCTCATACATTCATTTCTTGTATTTTTGATCTTTTGTTGTTAAAATAACATGGTCCTAGTTTCCTGCAGTAAGCCATTACAGAACTCATTTCTTATATTGCTTTGTTGGGGGTTTTTTAAGAAGAGTAGGGAAAATACTCGTTTCCTTTAAGCTGAATTATGCTGCTATGTTGTTGTAATCAAAATACTGAAATTAATATTTACCAAAAATCCCATATTTATTCAACTGTTTAGGCAAACAAATTAAATGATGCACCATACCTCACAAGTGGTTTTTAGTATTAAAGACCATGAAAGCTTGAAAATAAAATTCTGCCACAAATATAAAGCTGTATATGTTGTGTGTATTACATATGCGAGTCTACTCAGAGTTCTAGTACAAAGGGTTGCTTATGGTGTTGTTGGGTCCAGATGAAATAATGACTTCACTACCTGATTTTAATGTAAAAAGAAAATCCCATGGTCTATAGCAGAATTGTAAATTTACAGATGCTTGAGAATTCCTGTAGTTCTCCTGTTGATGTTCAGCTGACCAACCAGATTGGTTGTGAAGCCCTTATGCTGACTGAAAATATATATCTGTCATAGTGCTACCTTGCATCTGTCCAGGTATAGTGACAGTCAGGGCTTCTGAAAAAGGACCTGCTTATGATGCTTTTGAGAGCCCCCAGCTGGCTACACACAGAACAGCTTAAACGCACTCTTGTTTTCATCAGCAGCAGTAACATGTTTATGAGAAGCGTTCTAAACTTCTGCAAGTTAGAATAAAGGCATTTCAGCAAAATGAAAATGCATATTCTATTCAAAGCCTTAACTTGGCTTCACACCTTCTGAAAAGGGTGAGTGATTTGCCTTTTATTTATGGAAGAGGAATGCAAGATCACACTCTGACTGCAATATTATAATGAAATATCAGCATGCTAGAATAAATCGCTGTGACCAATGTGTAAGAACCCTCACTGTTTAGCTTGGATTAGACTTAGAAACTATTCTCCTTGGAAGATATCAGATAGTGTTTCAGTATGCCATGCTATCTGAAATGACATCTTAATTAGCATTTACTTTCTAATGTATGTTTTCTGAAAGACCTTTAAGACTAAATTTTGTCTCACACAGTTGTTCTGTGTGATTAAAAGGTCATTAGAATCTGCCTGTACACCTCCTTCTGCTGTTATTCTCTCAGGCCTGGAAAAGGTTAAGAGACATTTGTTGGCTCAGTGAGGCAGATGACTCATAACTTCTGGATATAAGAGGGGGAAGTGGCTGCCTGAAAAGATAGAATCTAGGGTGTGGGCTCAGAAGTCCCAAAGTTGTCATCTTAGCAACAGGCTCAATAAAATAAAACAGCATCAACAGAAGGTTTGAGCTGAAGTTATTTTACTTTTGTTGTTAATAAAGACAAATCCCTGAAAGGCACTGGAATAGGATTTTTTATTTTTAAATTGTGGACTTCATGGAGGGCAAGTGTCTAAGGTATCTATTCCTCGAAGACTAATGCAAAAGGTTTATGCCAGATGAGCAGAGCAAGATCAGAATACTGACTACACCAGTAAACTTGCAAAACCCAGTTTATACCCTTCTCTTAATTGTTGTGGGGTTTTTTTGCAAAAATGTTGTTGAAATTTCTGTGTTCCGTGATATTATCTGATGCCTGTGTCCTACCTTGGCCTCACTGAAGCAGGTACATAGCATGCAACATGCCTAAAAACAGAAATATACCTTTACTTTTTTTTTTCTATGTGGGATACAAAAGAAATGCACTCAAAGTGAACATAAGAGGAAAATAAGAGAAAAGTAAACTGAAATAGTTTAGCTGTATTTTCCCTCTGTCATTCTGATTTCCCTTGTGGAAAAACGTCTTGGTGTATATCATAAAAATAATCTCTTATATGATTATCTCCATGCCACTGATAAATTCAATTTACCCTTCTTTAAAGCATCTAGCTGCTGAGCAGTCTTTTCTTTGTTTCTGAGCGCAGATTATCTCTTCTGTCTGCAATCCACTTCAAGTTGAATTTTTCTCCCATTCCATCATAACACTTTTGATGAGATTCTTACTCTCATTATCTTTAGAAGACCAAGCCTAACTGTGTGCCTGCTTTTATAAAGTTTGTATGTTCCTGCAGTTGCATCTCCTGAAGAGATACTGTTTTCTCTTATGTTTAACTGATTATATTTTCCTGACCACAGCTGAAATTCATGACAGTGTTTAGCAACTGCTGTCTTTGCTATACATGGATTTCTTTTTTGCTAACATACTTGGACTGTGTGCTTTGTAGTAAAAGGAATTGCTTCTAATCTCTTGTATTTTTTAGTTTACAGCTTCAAATGGTTGTTTGAAATTAAGGCATATATAAAGCTTCCACATCAATCATCATTCATAACATTAGCATTATGGCCTAAGATTGAAAGGTTAAGTAGAATGCAAGAATATGTTAGGGGAGGACAAAGCTATTCCTGAGCCTGTGTTGTGCAATGTGGAGAACAGAGACAATAGGACATTGGTTTACAAGCTGTTCACTTTGCAGCAGTTCAAAGTCAAATCAATATGGTTACAGGATCTAGGGGATTTTTATCAATTTAAATATTTGTATGCAGATAACAGCAGTGGATGCATAGCTAGAGCTTATCGTATTACACTAGTACCTATTTGCTACTACATTGATGGATCATTGAAATGGGAATATATTCTAAGGAACTCAGAACTCAGAATATATTCTAAGAGAGAGAGAACAAATGTTGCTTTGCATTCACCTGGGATTTACCAGGAGGTCTTGTACTCTAATTTGAGATGAAGCTCTAATTCAGTCTGCCATCATCCTAGTTATCTTTCTTCTCTCTGCTTTTACAGCCACTGTAAACTATTTATTTCTCCAGGCATTCTAGCCCATATCCTTCTGCTACCATGTAAAGTCAGTATTCATGTATATGTGATTTTAGAAATGAAGTTTCTGCAACCTTTTCCTTTTTTTAATTCAATGAGATTTTATGTTAAACTTTTAATTTTATGTAGCTCCAGATTTCTCATGAGTTTACATTCACAACTTTGATCTGCCAGGTTAACCCAGGAGTGCCATTCCTTCAGTCATTTTTTTCAAAATTGATTTCTTTTTCTTCTTCAAGAAATATCTCAAATTGCCCTCAGTTGACTAGTTCTAATTAAGAAATACAAACTGCATTTCATATAGCCATCTCTTTGGCAAAAAAGATGGAAATTTGCACCTAAGCAATCAGTTCATTGCATAATTCTTGCTTAATGTTTCCCTTACGAGTGTTGTAAAAGAGACACTGGCAAACAGGTGCAGTTGCTAAAGAGTATGGCTCATACAAGTGATCTCTGTCAAGCACAGAATTCTTTTTCTAGCTTTTTCTGAGTGCTTCAGAGTCCTAGAGTCAAAATCAGAAGGAGCTTACTGGTTTTATAAAGCCTAAACTTAGAAAACCAAGTTACTCAGTTCCCCTCCTAGGCCACCTTTCATTATGTATGTCTCAATTAGCTGAACATAAGCCATCTTTGATTTACATTAGAGTGAGAATGGAATCTGTGAGGCTGTCTGCATAACACAGTAGTGACATTCAGCACCATAAAGCTTTTCTTTTACCACACTGAAGTCATCCCCCGGCCTCACTCATGTACGTTCTCCCACAAGGTGTATCGGGAGCACAGTCTTCTCAGCAGCTCAGCCTTGCTTGTGCACCCTTTATTCCAAATATCACATTATGGCATCCTCACAAATAATCTGACTACAACAGTCTGGCTGATGTGCATTTAGGAGGGAAGGCTGGATGGGTGTCTTACTAAGTTGTGAGTGGTAAAATGTCAGGCAGCATTCATCTGAGATTAATAATATACTATGTCAACATTTTTTTCCTATATATCCTAGATGTAGATAGCGCTTGTAAGAGTTAGTGATCTCAACAAGTTCAAGAACTGACCTATGGGAAAGGAATCTCATGAGGTTTAACAAGACAAGTCTTAACTGGTGCCAGGTGCTGCACCCGGATAAGGGCAACCTCCCAGTATCAGTCCAGGATGTAGGATGAACAGATTGAGAGCAGCCCTGCCGAGAAGTTCTCAGGGATACTGCTGGGTGAGAGGCTAGACATGACCCAACTATGTGTGCTTGTAGCCCAGAAAGACAATTGTGTCCTGGGCTGCATCAAAAGCAGTGTGGCCAGCAGGTTAGGGAGGTGATCCTGCCCTCCTGCTCTACTCTCATGAGATGACATGTGGAGTACTGCATCCATCTCTGGGGGCCCCAGCACAGGAAGGACATCAATCTGTTGCAGTGGGCCCAGAGGAGGACCACCAAGTTGATCCATCCTGTGAGGAAAGTCTGAGAGAACTGAGATTGTTCAGCATGGAAAAGAGAAGACTGCAGGGTGACCTAATTGCAGCCTTCCAGTACCTGAGGGTGCCTACAAGAAAGATAGACAAGGACTTCTTACAAGAACATATAGTGACAGAACAATGGGAAATGGCTTTGAACTTAATGACAATATGTTGAGATTAGATATAAGAAAGAAATTATTTACTGTGAGGGTAATGAGATACTGCAACAGGTTCCTCAGAGAAGTTGTGGACGCCCCTTCCTTGGAAGTGTTCAAGGACAAGTTGTATGGGGTTTTGAGCAATCTGGTCTAGTGAAAGGTGTCCCTGCCCATGGCAGGGAGATTGGAATTAAATGATCTTTAAGGTCCCTTCCAACCCAAGCCATTCTGTGATTCTATGATTTAGATAACTGTAGTTGTCCTGCTGGTTTGCATTTGGGACAGTAACAGTTGAGTGTATCTATACTATATATACTGTACTATACTATACTGTACTACCTATACTGTATCTATAAAGTTGCTTCTCAGCTCCAGGACCATTGGTAGTAATAAATGAAATTTTTCCATTATTGGAATATTTTATGTGACATTACAAACACAGACAGAGAGAAATAATAACCTGTGTCCTACATTGTTGACTGTCCATTAAGTAGTAGCACAGGAACTTTTAACATCTGAGAGAAGAAACAGTGTATTAATTCTTCTCGCCTCCTATAATGCTATCTCCTTCACAATTCAGTGCTGACCACCACAAATGTCATCATTTAACTTAATTAGCCTGAAGAAAATTGTCTTATGTTTCCTGTTGTCTTCTGCTTTATACCTATTTTATCACAGGCACCTCTGATTGGAAGGTCACATCTTTCCTTAGTTACAGCATCTAACATATACTGACAGGTAGATAATGTTAATCCTCTTGGTCTCTCACATCCAAGTGTTCAGTCGCTTTTAACAAGTGACTCACTCTGGCAAATGCTCTCAATGCAGTTTTGAGGTGATTCATAGAGACTTTCCATGATCCTTTTAAAATTCAGTTCACCTAGGTCCAGAAAGAAGAGTTCAGAACTTTGGAGATAACCATGACCTTGGCAAGTTGAACTTTGTACAGCCTTTGCACATATATAAGGGGGAAAAAAGTAACCCTTTGGAGCACCACAGATACTGGATCCTACAAGTATGTGGAGTTAGGCACAACAAGAGGGGCAGAGAAGTATAACTTCTGGACCTCTTATTTAACATTTTGCTATTTCCTGAATATTTCTGCTCAGTATTACACAATGTGGCAGGAGGACATTTTGGAAAAACTGCGTGAATTTCCAATTACTGAGAATATTCAAACTTTGATGGGAGTCAAGGTGTTATTTCCAAGCGGGCACAAAAGAAGGTTCTAATATCTGCTAGTCTTCAAGAAAAGAGGTGCATTCTGTGTATATATGACAATACTGCCTAGAGTGACACCTGCATTTGGTGTCTTTACTATGCCCTATTCCATCAGGAGAGACACCAAATATGAATGTGTATTTCGAAGAACTTAGTAGTATTAGATAGAACTGTCGACCCTTATTCATGATTCACACTATTAGTTGCAACAGAACTAGTGGTCCGTATATTAAAAGCTATGGTGGAAAAGCTGTTTGTGTTCTTTCTCTACCTGATTTCTGTCACTGTGGTTCAACATTGGGAAAATACCCACGGAGCAGCAGTGACTTGAACATGGACACTGAGCTGGCCTGACTGAATTCTTGGAGATCTTAGGAAAAAGCTTTGCAAGCAGAAGTAGGGCACTGTTTATGTCCGTTAGTGTCAAGTCTGCATCATACTTCATTTCAGACAGATTTTTGTTTGTTTCCTAGTACAGCCTATTTTGACTTCTTTGTTATAATAAAGGTGAACAAAATAAAGCAATTATTATATAAATGTTATAAATAATATTATTTATGTAACAAGACATCAAGGAAGGAAACTTGCTGGCTGAAAGACTTGCTGAGTGACTTTACAGTCAACCTTTAAGGAAGGAAAAGTAACAGTCTGAACTTGCCATACCATCATGGGAAATCTGAGCCTTAAAGTTACTGTGGACAGTCATTCACTGAAGAAGTAGTGGAAAAGTGCATGATTTCTGTCATCCAGCCTACAAGTAATGTTTGGAGTCTGTGTATCTCATCAATATCAGCTACACTTCATCTCAGCTACCTGGCCATTGCTATCAAAGTGCTACTAGTGCTGAAAAACGGTTTTAGAAATACACAGTAGAAATAACTCCACTCCTACCGGACATGTACTTGAATAGGTTTTCCTAATCAATTGTCTTTATAACATTTCCTCAGTCGATAGGGACGGAACTCTTCTGAGACTTCTAATGAGATTGGCTAAAGATGCAATGAAAATGACACCCAGAGGGATTGCAAGGCATAGCCGTTGCAGTTGCACAAGTGTTTTTTCCTCATTTTAAGCAACACAGGGATCACTGTTCCTTCTCCAAATCAATTTAGAATAACTGAATTCTGCACAATTCTGATCAATTCAAATCAGTTCTGAACAACCATACGGGTTCAGACTTGCATCTCATGTTTTTCCCTGCTTATATCTGAGCACTGTGGAAAAGTGTGGAAAATGTTCCTACCAGTCTTGGCAACAGCAGTATCAAAAAATGCAATACCTCACTCTTCCACATTTGTAGTTGCCACAGGTTGTCTTGCTTCATCACAAAGACTTGGAATACTCTTGATGTTTTATATCCTTCATTCATGTGAATCAGGACACGCTGCCTTGTTTACAGTCACGGAAGGAATGTGCTTGATATTGCTGTTAGGACTGTAATGCAACTCTTTATAGAGCTGTTAAAGTCCAGCCTTTCGTAATGGTTCATTTTCCACTTTTGTGATGTTAGTAGTGTTGTCTGTGTGAGTGCCTGTTTTGATAACCATTACAGTAATGGAGCTCAAAACTTCTTTAACAGTTTTTCAGTTCAATTCTATATAGGATCTTATGCTGATGGGCAGGCAGCACATGACTCATGCTGAGGAGAGTACGTCTGATGACAATGTGCCCATTTGTGTTCGTATTTAACCACTGTTTTCCTTTTGAGGATTTAAAAGCCATGTAAAATGTAAATCAGTCTGTCAGTAAATCAGAGCAGTTAGAAAGAGACTGAAAGAAATGGGAGCTAAACAGGGGAAGCAGCACTGCTGGCTTTTGGCATAGCTCAGTTGAGGTGTTCTGCCATTCAGTCTCACTATGCAAAGGCCATGCAGAGCAGCAGTTTGGGGGAAATCCAGCCTAAGGATCACAATTGGTGCCACTTTCTTCACATTTCCTTCATCTCCTATGATGAGGCTTGTATTTTGTCCTAATTTTCCATACACTAGCAACTAACATTTGCTTCTCTCCTCTGCTCATGGGATGCTTTCCGAAGATGAAATTTACTTAATTTTTAAAGAAACTGTCTTTTGGAACCATAGTGCGAATGAAATAAATATTAATTACACTGATTTGCATCAGACCAGGGAAGGAGGGCTGAACCTGGTGGTATGACTCCAGCAAGGTGTAGGGATTGTTAGTAAAGTTTTACTTTAATTCTCAGAAAAGTCTGGCTCTCCATTCAGTAAGTATGACTGGAAATCTGCCCTAGAGGATCAAAATCACTGTATAATTTCATAAAGATATTATGCTTGAAAAAAATGCAGTTGTTAAGACCACATTTATGTAGTGAAATACAATTAGGTAAGTATTAGGTAAGAAAGAAAATCATATTTAAAAAATCACCCTCAGGATCTCTGCTCAGTGTGTTGTAGATACAAAGACTGATCTGAGCCCTCTACAGTCCATGCAGAGGACTTTCATTTCAAAGGATTTTTGGACTGAAACTGTGAGTGGCAGAGGACTGGAACAGTACACTCTACAGACAGGGTGAAAATATTCTGGTGAGGAATCATTTTTGGATACTTTAACCTTATTGCTTACACTCCATTTGAAAAGGGGTGGTGCATCTTACTAGGTGGTGTACACATAAGTCTTTCCATGAAAAAAGTTCCTTCCACCTTTGCATTGTGTGTTCATTAAAGCAATCACTTCCTCTCCCAGATACTTGGAGAACTTTCTTGCACTACTTCACAAATGAAAACACCTTTCTTTTTTTTTTTTTAAACCATTTTAATGTGTTTGTCTGGTTAGAAGCATGTAAAGTAGCATATGAAAAAATAGAAGTGCTTGTTCTAAGATGAAAATACTTATGCTAGCGCGGCAGTTGTTTTATGTAAATACTAAAGTAAGGTATTTCTGAAACAGGAATTTTACAAGTGATTATGTGTTTTTATACCTATTTATATGTGTTGAAAGGGCTGAAATCCCGACTCATCATATTTGGACTAGGCAGTGCAGTGTATCGCTGAATGGCTGTGCCCTGACATGGCAGTGTAGGCAGTGCAGTGTATCGCTGAATGGCTGTGCCCTGACATGGCAGTGGAGTGTATCTATCGCTATCTCTTACAAACAAGGTTGGAATATGTTTCATTAAAAGAAAAAAAATTATAAATCATCAAGTGAGAACTACTGACTGTCAGTTGCAGCTATTGTGTTCAGCTTCCTAAGAAGATAGGTGTTTGTGCTCTGGGAAGTTGGCCATTACATGGACTTCCCAAACACAGGAACTCCAGCCAAGGTGGGGACGGTACTGCTTCAGGGAACCAGGTAAGAGAGCCATACCCTGCAAATTAGCCATGTAGAGGTATACTGAGCAAAGAGCAAGTGCTGAAAGCTTGATTGCATTTTTGAATAAAACACAAGGAAGGAGCAGTGTTTTACTTTGTTACCCCATGAGCAGCCAAAGTATCGTGGAGCCACAGTACTTAAATACCTTTTGGGCCTTTTCCTGGCCCAAAGTAGTTTTACATTTGTCCTGCATGTCTCACATATCAGCAGCTAGAACAAGAAAAGCTAAACTGCACCTCACTTTCCCTCGCCAGGGCTCTTTGTTGGTAAGGTCATTCTGAAAGAAGCCTTGGGTAGCTCAGTAGGAAGTTTGGTGAACTGAATGTGTGCATGAACTGCTATAAACATTAGCCATGTGGAATAAATAAGTATATTTATTTATTTCATTATTTTTCAGTATATATTTATCTGTACTAAGTATAGACAGATCCTCGTCATGGATATTTCTCAACCTAAAGAGTGTTCACTGAAAGTAGGTTATAGTAGGAGCGATACTGTGTGTTGTGGTAGGTGTGTGAAATATAATATGCTAGAAATCTGCCTTTCTGGGGCAAAAAGTTAGTATGGATGAGAGAAAAGAAAAATTGCTGAACCTTGATTCAGGAGATAATGACCTGTCTGAAGTTTTAGTTCCTACCTACATGTTCCAGAGGAGACACAACATCACTCAGGATACCTAAAATGATCCAGTACATAATCTTTGGTTGGGTTAAGATGACAAAAGTGACAAATCCAAGGATTCAGGCAATAGTTTGAAGAAAAATTCTCTCTTCTGTGGTCTAAGTAGTGTTCTGAATATATAGCTAACTAATGGTTGCCTGTTTTAGCTTCTTAATTGTATTGTTTTGTTTTTTCATGTGGTATTTGCATGCTTTACTTTCAAAATATTTGTTAAAATTTAACATATACAGTTTTATTTGGATTAGTGATTCAGTGTCAAAAATCAGTTCCTTTCCTTTGAACTCCATCTGTGTTTAATTTGTATTCATTCCATGAATATTCTGGCTTAGTGTGTAGTGCAGTAAAACAAGTAGGCTCAAAGCTAATCTGTTTTTAGGAGAATCCTGGAGAGCTGATAATTCTAGGAAAGCAGAGGAAAAGATTCAGGAAAATACAAGTTTAAAGAACCAAGGCAGATGTAAAGGAAAATTCCCTTAGTCTAAGGACTAGTTAATCTTCTCATAAATATGACCGGGGAAATTACCTCTAAATAAATGTGTGTTTATATACATACCGTATAAACTGTTCATATTCAGAAGTAAAGATCCTTATGTGTTTTCACTAGTCCTGACTGAGTGGAAAACAACTGATGTGAAGCATTATGCTTCAGAGCCTTCCCTGAGAGTGGAATATTGCGTAGCTTCACCTCACAGTAGACAGGGAATACAGATGTATTTGGCCCTTTTGCAATTTTGGCGTACTCTGTGATGAAGGACGTGCTCATTTTTACTTGCAATGAATAAACATGTGTTAATTTTGTGACTATTTAATTCAATACAAAGTTTAGTTGGTAACCATAGTAATAGTGGAATGATTTTCATAATTTAGAAAGCAGTAGAATTCACAGGAAATAGGTTGTTCCCTGGAAATTGTGAATGTTCAGGAACAGAAAAACAAGCGTAACATTACATTAACTATTATGTATCTTAGAGAAATGAAGGCTAATGAAATAACAGATATAATTCATTAGAAGAAAAATATATGAAACAATATTTTTAAACAATTTAAAATCATTAGTGATCAAATAATTTAATTTTATAGTTCTTTTGATACTTCACAGTAAAAAAAGTTCATTAATACCTCTTTAGGGGGAGGAGGAAATGGGGTCACCTCATTTAATCAGAAAACCACAGATGTTTGACTGATCAGAAGGTGAAAGCCTTATCCATAACTTTAAAGAATATTCTCTTTTTTGGTAGATAAATTTCACTACAACTGTGTCTGTGAGCTCCCTGAGTTTCATTATTTTATCTTTAAATATTTGCATCTTGCTTGCATACTTTTCAGAGAAGACACAACTTATACAATAAAATTTTTTAACTAGCTATCTGGCCAGTTTTGCTCACTTCAGATTCTTTAGCAGCATATTAATTTACGAGAGGAAAAATATTAGTCACATAGACTGAGAAGAATGGAAGTGATTCATTGTCTCCAAAAAATCTGCTGTAAATGATGGTAGGATTTTTATTTTTGTATTATTTCAACAGCTTCAAAATTACTTAATGGTTTGTTTTACCAGTTTACCAGTATTAAGCTTTTAGTGTGTTTGAGTTTAGTAAAGGCTCTGTTACTGGGTTTTTCTGGGGGGAAGGTGGAGGGGGGGGTGGGAAGAGAATTAAAACTGTACAGTCTTAAGATATCCTAAAGATAGGTGCACAGTCCATCAAAAACAACTTACTTCAAGAAAAGGAGAATTATCCTTTCCATGAAATGCTCAGTTTGTCTTCATACAGGAAGCTGTGAGGACATGGAGCTTTTTGTATTGCCAAGGAGGTTTTCTAAATGTGATAACTGAGTAATGAGCAGGAATTTCAAGGGGATACTGTTCTTATTAAGTTCAAAAGGAGTTTACTTGACCTTGAGATTACTAAAATTGAACCTTGTATTATTTTTATAATATATTTACAAAGCAATTCACTTTGTGCCTGCAACACTGTGCTGTCCGTGGTACATTAGTTTTACTTTTGTCTTGCTTGAGCCATCTTGACTATATTTTGCTGCCCACAGCAGAGCCTCCTTCTTGTAGCATTAGCAGTCATTTTCTTTCTTTCTCTTTCTTTCTTCCTTTCTTCCTTTCTTTCTTCCTTCCTTTCTTTCTTTCTTCCTTTCTTCCTTTCTTTTTTTCCTTCTTTCTTTCTTTTTCTTTTTCTTTCTTTCTTTCTTTTTTCTTTCTTTCTTTCTAATTAAAATTAATTACAAATTAAAAATGCAACAAATCTGTTTTTGTCGTTCCTCCATGTTCAGAACTGTTAACTAGCATGTGGGATGATGTTGCAGTGGTCCTTCAGAGTTGACCAGTGCAGCAGGAGCTGCTTCAGAAAGGAGTTGCATGTGAAGGATTTCCAGGTAGCTGGAACTAGACTGGAAGACCACTCAGAGCCTGCATTTGTAAAGAACTTTAGTGTAACCTTACTTTTGGAGGGAGAGAGGAGGGAGGAATTATATGGGGTTGGAGCTTGATATGTTTATGAATTACAATATTTGATTTCTTAACATTGCCTTTGTGATCCAGAATATGCATTCCAGTTCTGTTTCCCTAACATAAAGTTGCATTATGTCTAGAAATTAGAGCAACTGTAATGGGGAAATACTAGCAAATAAATACTGTAAGGAGTAAGAGTAAGTGTACTTCAGAAGACGAAATAGAAACTCTGTAAATACATTTATAACCCCTCTTCACATTTCCTCATTCTGTCCTTTAGAGAGGCCACTAATATTTGAGAATGAAGGTTACATACAAGAGCATTAGCAGTTTCTAATCTCTCTTCTAATTCACAGAAATCCCAAATAGCAAATGAAGAAGCTAATTAAAGACACGATTCCAATTACAATGAGGTTCTGTGCTGAAACTAACACAAAAAATTTTATAATGAGCATCGATTATCTCTCAGTGATTCCAGAACTTCTGAAATCACCGAGAACAAAAGATAAACCAACCAAAAGGTGAACTTCCTCCTGTAAAGTCTCACTCTGCAATACAAGTCTGTGATTTTAAAATGAGGTTTTAAAGCTCATACATACTTTAGTTGCTTGCCAGTCCTTCTCAAAGTGGCACAGTGGGCAGTTCTGTTCCCTACGTTATAGCTACACGTCGTGAAAACTTGACAGGCATGAGAATTGAGCATAGTCTGTCTTTCCCACCTATCTTCCCACTCAAGGGTTTTTATCCTGCTGGGTACATTCCTTCAAGCATATGCAGGTCTGAATCAGTAGCCTGTGGTCTCCCCATCAGTATATGGTGCTCCGTTAGTGTCTCAGATGTTCAGTGTCAGACCTGGTGGGCTCCAGTTCTGTGGTCATTCTTCAAGAGGCATGTCCATTCATGCTTTGGAAAGCAGTGCTTATAGTGATAAGAAAAAGAATACTTAATTTCACTACCTGTACATTAAGACAACATAAATTTAGGTGCCTGTGGGTGGATGTCTTCATATGAATGAAGTAGGTGATCTTCTACTATGGCCAATGGTGACCTTGCCAGTACTCAGAAAGATTTATTTTAACTGCTTTAATTGTTTACATAGTCAATTAAACTACCAGAGCCATAACACAAAATCTGTTAATATGTGCTCCTTATAAAAGAATGTTTAAATCCATGAATCCTACATTTGCTCAACGCAAAGTGATTATACTATATATAGCATATTCAGTGCCTTCTTGGAAATTTTAGGAAAACATCAACTGTTACCATCTATGGATTTCTACAGACAATTGACTTAAAAAGAATAAAAATACTCAACCACTGTTGGAAGCTAATTTCCCCCCAAATAAACACCTTCTATTGAGATTAAAGCCAACCGTCATCACTATGAGATGCATTTAAATGTTATTTAGTAGATGAGTCTAGGAAGTGAAATTCAAGCCTTTCCAGGTTAACAAAAATAGTGGACTCAGCAGAGATCTTGGTTTTATGTCTTCTTACAGTCTTTCTGCTGCCATGTCTCTTAATTTCCAATACCAAAACCTCTTCTTTCTGTGTCACAAAGTCTCTTAGCCTGTCAGTTCTTCTGGCCACAAACTGTGCCACCTGCCTGTTTTACACAAATAACTGAAGAACGTTGTAAATTTAAGCCAAGGACCCTTGTGCCTGTCCTGTTCCAACCTGGGGTTTTCCTTCATCATAATAGCTTGGATGTGGTCAAGACAACATCTTAACCACATCAGTAAATCAGTTAAGAAAACCAAACCAAAACAAAGGAAAAAAACCCACAAACAAACAAAAAGCCACCTTTCCTAAACAGGGATATTTTTTTACCTGGATTACATCAATGATAAAATGCACTATGTGGCCCATTACCATTTGCAGTGTAACAGTGGTGAGTGTGAAGAGTTGAAATATAGGCATAGGACATTTTTCACACTAGCTTCCTTCATGAAGAAAATGTCTTGTGTAACCCAGAATGTGAAAGTAACCTCTTTTTTCCTAATTATCTCAACTTGTCTAATAGAAGATTAGAAGATAAAGAGATTACATATGCCTTCAGGCTGTTTCTTGTCTTACACCATCACAACTGCAGAAAGGCAATTTTAAAGAAAAAAATTTAAACATTTTAAAATTTAATTTTTTTAAAATAAATAGTAATTTGAATAACAAAAAACCCCAGTTGAATAAAAAGCTGGATATTTTATAAATTCATATTTTGTTGTATAGCAGGTATATTCAGTATTATACTTTTTCAGGTGGTTTAAGATTCACAGGTACAAAATTTGTTGTACTTACCTTCAGTAGTACCTCACCCACTATAGAAATGCATGTAAAAAGGTAAGCAAATTTGCTAGACATCTGCAAACTGTTTCAAAACACATTGTGCTTGCTCATAATTGTTACTTGTATTTCAGATCTCAAATAAAATCACAGTAGGTTTGAGCTCTGATCCCATTTTATGAACATCTTACTTAGTATTGGGTACATCTCGGGCAGCTTGCTTCATATTAGTATTGATTCAATTCTTAGTGTAAGGTTAGTAACATGAAATTAATTATTTTCCTGTCAGCAGTCACTAATCCAATTCTGTTATTGACGTATTTTTCTGTCTCTGCCCTCTGATTTTTCTGGCTCTTTTTTTCTCTTTTAGAAAGAGAAACACAGGAGGTACAGCAGGGCCGAGTTTACTGGGTAGAAGGCGAAGGTTTGGGGATAGCTGTGCAGTCTGAAGCACTGTACAGATGATAAGAAGGGGAGCAGCAGGTGATAAGAAGGGGGCTCTTTGCTGTGTGGCTCCCACATGAAGGCTGTTTCCCCTTTCCCCACTCATGCTGCAGCTGTTACTGTCTGGCAGATTATCTGATATGTGGATATGTATAAACTGAATCTGACTTCCAAGTACATTACCCTCCTTCCTTTAAAAACTATGCAAGGGTAAATTAAATTATTTTCCCACCATGTTGCTTAAAAAAACCAATTGATTAATGAAAAATAAAATATTCTTATTTTAATTGCTCTTGTTAGTTACAGAATTGACTTAGAAATTGAGTTATATTACATCGGACTTTTAGTTTTAACAATGAACAATTTTGAAAATTCCACCTGAATTCACTTTTTGTTTGGATGTTTTCTACTTTGTTCTCATTGATTTCCACCGATGTTCTTTCCTCATACTCCATAGCATTCTCCACTTTTTTTCCTCTCCTATTTCATAGTTCTTTTCATAGTAGCCATTTGAAAATAATGGTTTTTTGGTAAGACAGTTCATATTTAAATATACTAAAATATATAAAAGTTTTGTGTGATTGAACACCAGAGCAAAGTCAATGACATTAAATGCTGCTCTATGAAAGGTAGAAAAACATATTCTGAAGAATACTGAGGGCTTTGAATTGTAGTTTGATTTTCTATCAGAATTGACCCTCTAAATTATTCATACATCCCAGTAAAAAGAAAATCTTCTTTAAAGTGATCAGTAAAATCATTTGAAATTTTGATAGACTGTCTGATGCTTATAATTTAGCATGTAATGCAAACATCAAAAACAGATATAATGCCAAATTGAGCATCACTACATTTTATTCATGATATGTTATAACTGAATAATTTAATACTTTCAATGCATCTTTTTAAAAATATTATTCAAAATGTCGGTAACATTGGAATGGATTAAAAAAAATTGACAGTTCATTTAGATTTCATAGATTTGCATTTTATAATTTGATAGAATTTTTTAGTTGATAACATGGTTTCTTTAGCATTTCTAAGTGTTCTTTCTGCTTGAAACTTCGTGACCTCTCATGTTTTCATTTACGGTGCCACATGGCACATTTACATAGAGCCACATTTACTCTGTACACATGTATCTTAGGTATTGCTTGATTTAGATTCAAGATACTTACTTCTCTTGCTCTGCATAACTATATGCGCATCTATCAGATCTGCAAAATTAGTGAGGTTACTCTTCACACAAATGTATGCAGTATCTCAACTAAACACAGAGATATAACAGAAAATATGAAACTCAAGAAGTCCCCAGTAAGAACACAGCTGTGAGAAAATAAAACCATTTTCTTCCTCATTGTTCCTCCTGGAAGTTTCATAAAATGTGAATTCATATTTTTATTTTATTAAGGTGTCTTCCATGATACCTATTTACCAAAGTACTCAAATGACTAGAACAGGGGCATTTGAGTTTTTGGGCTTTCCTGTGGCAAATATGCTTTATGCTTTACATACAAAACAGAAGGATGTCACTGTTTATTAAAAGTGGCATTTGAGTGTTCCTGCCTGCTGGAGAAGTCCATGGTAAGGAGAGAGGCTAAGTCAGGACAGGTTGTTTGCATATTTGTGGGAATAAGGGAGATGCTTCATCCATCAAGGATGGAACAGAGTTCCCAACGCAGGAGGTGAGATGCAGGAGCTTTCCTTGAGTTGGCTGCAGTGGCACAGCAGCCAAGGACCAAAGGACGAGAGGAAAATACTTCTACATACTTCCCAAAGCCTGCCAGCTCAAAGGGAAGTCAAATGTTTCTTGTGTGCCCTTTTTCTTCACCCCTGTGGGGAGCTCAGCAAAAGAGGCAATGTGTCAGTCCTTGATGGAAAAATGTATTGTGAACTGTGTGTGAGGAACCACATGGAATGGATTTGACTCAAAACCAACTACAGCAAAGTGTACTTAATCAGTATAAAATCTTATAATACCATCCTTAAATCGACAATTAAATGAGAATTGAGGATCTATTAACTTTGGCTTGGTCCAGCTTTCTCTTTGGCAGATTGCAGACACCAAGTATAACCATATAAGGGCTTAAAAATAAAAATAGTTCACAAATAGTTTCATGCCAAAAGCCTTTCTTTTTGAAAATGCAACAAGTAATCAGATCCTTGAATCATTCCTTTGATAACTAAGCATAGGCATAAATTTATATCTATGTGTATTCACACATTTTTTTATTATTTTATGGTTGTCCTTCAGTGATAGTATATTCAGAGGGATTTAATAGAAACTCTCTAATGTCTTTATCAAGTTATTTTCTAAGGGTTAGGATCCTTGCCAGTGTGTATATGTTTTACTGACCTTTCTTTAATTGCCCTGGCATTACCATTACAGCATTTGAAAATTGCCCTTAGTTTACTTGCTGAGTTACCAGTGCTTTTATTATGTTTGCCACCTACAGAGAATCACAGTAATACTTGCTGATAATATCACACATTATTCTTGGCTGTACTTTGGCTCAAAGAGTAGGGGGAGAGGGTGAGAGGGGCTGTGTGTCTTTTCTCTAGCTTCAGTGTTCTGTTTTTTTCTAAAGAAAATCACTTCACCGCAATACAGTGTCCCTTTCCACTCAAGAGGCCAGTTTAAAAGCTCATCTCATAGACGTTACCATGTTTTCTTCCTGTTTTAATTCAACGTTATTTTCCATCTATTCACACTTGAGTTTGTATCACTATTTCATCAGATGGTGGTATGTTAAACTATATTTTATCATAATCCAGAATGGATTTTTGCAAACTTTCTAATGAAATTTATTAATCAAAATCACAGTAATTCAGGGGGATAACCAACCTGTAGTATTTAGCTCCAATTTATATATATATATATATTTATTTATTTTTAAGTAGAATCATGGAAATACTTTCTGCTGTGGAGCCACCCACAGTTGATAGATTGCTATTTTCTATCAATGTATATCAGGCATATACAGCAGGTGGAGAGTACTAATCATCACTGACTAAGTACTTCCTAAAACTTGTCAGACTCTTTTGGAATACCAGTTCCACCACTCTTTATATTAACCTTATTTTTCCATCTCTGGGGTTTTTTTATTGTTTTTAGTTTTTTCATCAGCATCTTGGAGTTTTCCCAGTCAAGGAGCATATTTTCTTTCATATGTATTCTTTTCTAAATTTGAAGAAACTTAGCATTTGAAATCTGAGACATGGCACATATATTTAAGATCAGGAAAGTTAATATATTATGCTTTCACGCCACTAGTAATACTCTGCACATCACCTGCTCCTTCAAAACACTGTTTTTGATGATGATAGTTACCTATTCCTTTTAACTCCTAAAAAGTATACAAAAAGGTCACAATACCAAATTAAGGCCCTCAAAAAGATTGGTTTGTGTATTTAAAAGTTATTTTATTGGGGAAAACTGAAATCTAACATTTTGCTATTGGAGGCAAACACAACTGAATGAAAATGATCTAGAACACAGACTTTTTTCTATTTCTGTATTGTTCAGGATCCTTAGACACTTATGCATCTGGACCAGTTTGTTTCAGCTGGTTTACAAAATACAGAACAAAAGAACAGTGCATGTACCAAATATGGGAATTAACACTGAAACAAATCAATAGAAAAAGCAATGGGGATGTGTGTTTGCAAAGATGTAATGTGACTTGCTTGTGTGCAAACTTTTAACAGGAACTGATTAGTAAACTCCTAAGTAATTAGAATATGATTTTCCTTATGGGAGCTCATGACCTGTGCTAGAGCAGCCCTGTGAGTTTTGAGGAGTCAAAATAAAGGAGATATAGAACTAAAGTATTTAATCATAAGAAGAATTCAGAACCCAGTTCTCCCTGCCTTTGTATCAGCACCAGGACACTGTGCAAAAGCAAGCTATACAGCTGTTACTTTGATTCACCCAATAAAGCCTGGGTCTTCGTGTTGTGTAAGGAGAGATGCAGGTATTCATTTATGCATATAAATATATTTTTGGGTCTACATACCTGTCTGAAGTTAAAATCTGAGAGAACACTTAGAGAGGGCAGTTGTAGGTATTTTCAAGGCTGGACAGAAAATGACGTTGAGAGACCTGACTCACTGATTAATAACCTCTTGTTCATTACCTAGACTTACACTGTTTTAATTTTATTGAGATTATTATATTCCATCCTCACTTATTCTGATACAAGCCAATGGAGAGTTAGACAGTTTTCTGTTTTCTGAGAAAAAAAAGTAAATAATAATTACAGATGACATTGTTCCTTAGAAGTAGACACTTATTCCTAATATGTTTAATATTGCATCTGAGGAAGTACGCTTGTCCTGACTCTGAGTATTTGTTCTTATTGGCAAAGCATGCCTTCCTACATTGTATTAAGCCAGTGAGACAGCTTTTTCACTGTAGCAGATTTTTGAGTTTTTTCAAGTCTTTGTATGAAAATTTATTCTGACAACTCCAAGTTCGGTCCATCATTTGCTATCTGTTCTCAAGTTGCTAAGCAGTTTATTGCATTTCCTACCTCATTTTTAAAATGAAGATTTTTGATTCTTCAAGACTTTGGGGTTTTAATGCTTTTTGATCACTTCTCACACTATCTCTGCAAAATGGAATATTAAATATGCAAGGCAAAGTTTTATACTTGACTGTTGTCCTCTTTGAAGTTGTGTCTGTACCTCAGCATAGCACCAAATAATACCAAACTGAAATGAGCCCTGCTGATCCTATATGGGTCTGATTTTAAATTTCTGGAGAATCAGGAACTGATACTGCATGGTAAATACATGTTTTATGTGTAGTTCTATGCCTTCCCAAGTGAACAAAGAGTGACTATGATATACAGTATTAGCAGGAAAAAAGAAAAAAAATATATAAGAAATTAAATGAATTTTCCAGTTGATATATGTATTCAGGTGAGATTCTGTGACTTTAAAAAGGTAGCGATTCTGATGGTTTTTTTCCCTATAGTTGATATATTTTTAATACCTCTTTGCTATCAGAGCCAGCTCCTTTAGCTGGAAATTCGAGGATCCTTACATCCACTGCTCTCTTTTATTAGTTCTGCTCCACTATATCAAATAGCCTTTATTGTCACCTATGTTACTTACAGATGTTCTGTGCACAAATCTCTGCCACAGTGCAGAGGAGCGCTGGTAGTGAGGTCTTCTTTGAAGTCATATCTTCCACTGGCTTTCTTCAATCACTCCTAAGGTGAAAAAAAAAGTGAGGAATTAGGCAAATTTACTTCTTGATTTTAATCAAAGTGTTGTTTCCCTTTTGCATACTTGCTCTCTCGATATAATGTCAGTTCTTCCTACCACAGAAATTTTGAGCTTGTATAATTGAGACATAATTTCAGATGTATGTTTTTTCTGATTAAATCAAAACAAAAATGGAAAATTAAATTCAATATTTGACATTAAAATAGAATTGAAAGACAGCCTAATGTTTCACATAAAACTTGGCAGCCATATGCAGAAGGGATGTTGGTATCTACTGACACAAAGGCATGTTGGTAGATACCAACGCTATTGCCAGCAGTCACTGAGAAATCCTGTATAGTTTAATCTACAATCATCCAGAGACACAAATACCAGTATCTCTGAACATCTGTTTTCTTCCAGGAGAGTTCACCTAGAAGGCTTTATTTTGGATTACTTTACCTGGGTTTGAGAAGAGGGGTCATCAAGTCCCACCTTAGAAAGTCCTTCTGCCCCACTGGTGCTCCACTTCTCATGTGGCTGCAGTTTCTTACAGTGCAGGGCTGCAGGATGCACACTGGCCAAGGGTTACTGAAGGTTGGCAGGGTGTGAGGTTCACCTATAAAGAGACTTCAGATCTCAAACTAACAATCATAGAACCATAGAATGGCCTGGGTTGGAAGGTGCCTTAGAGATCATCTGGTTCCAAGCCCCATACTGTGGACAGGGACACCTTCCACCAGACCAGGTTGCTCCATCCAGCTTGGCCTTAAAAACTTCCAAGGGTGGGACATCCACACCTTCTCTGGCAACCTGTTCCACTGCCTCACCACCCTCACAGTGAAGAATTTCTTCCTCGTGTCTAATCTAAACCTACTCTCTTTCTGTTTGAAGCCATTCCCCCTTGTCCTGTCACTACATGCTCTTGTAAATGGTCTTTCTCCATCTTTCTTGTAGGCTCCCTTCAGGTACTGGAATGCGACAATTAGGTCACCCCAAAGCCTTCTCTTTTCCATCCTGAACAATCCCAATTCTGTCAGACTTTCAGCATAGGAGTGGTGCTCCATGTGTCATGCCTACCTCCTTTTTCTTTCCCCTCCTCTCCTTTGGAAATTAAAGCTCAGACAGGGGGTCATCAAAGATCCTATCAGTCCTGTCTTGTTTCCTCAGAGGAACTGGTGGACAGATGTTGTTTCTGTGAAACTGATATTTTACTATTTGGCTTCCAGACATAAAAATCAAAACTTGCATTTAATTATATTTTTGCTTGGAATTAATGTGGTTGTACTGTAACCTAGAATTTTAATGAGCAATAAAATGTATAGAATGTATGGAAATATAGTATAGCACATCATATGCACTTTATCACATATATTACTTCAGCTGAATGAACGCTTGATCAAAATGAAATACTGTATATTGGAATGAAATTCTTTTGAAATTTTCCCCATTATGTAATCAAAGAGTTGTGTTCCAACAAAACATTTCAAGCCTCATATAACATTTTCTAATGAAAATATCTTCCATCAATTATTTTTTCTCTAACATTATCTGGCTATTAAGTATTGTTTCTTGTAGGAAGAATATGACATTTGTTTCACATAATTCATACTGATTTCCAGGGGATGCAATACCGACAGATATCTTCAATTAATGTATGACACTTCCACTGTGACATGGATAACGTAATGTTGCCTTTTTCACTGTGATGCCTTGCAATAATTGTACCTGTAAAAAAAAAAAGGCAAGGCAGGAGCCCTTTAGCTAATAAAGGAGGAACATCATGGTAGAAAATTCTCTGAAAAATAGTGGCCATTTTTCTCCTTTTCACCAAACCCAAGTTTCAGGCCACTAACCATATTTCTCATTTGGGTCTTTTTCTTGTGATGAGGTTTGAATGAAAATGGGAGGTGCAGGACTTGTTTGTGATAAAATTTCAGCTCTGAATATCAGTTTTTCAGACTCATGCACATAATTTTGTGTGCACACCAAGAGTCTTTATTGGCTGTATTTTAAATGGATATAAGTTGATATGCTGAAGGGGAATGGGAAAGGTGAAGAAGGGTAGGGTTACCCAACAGAATCTAGCAAAGTTTAATGGGCATTTTCACCAAGAGCTGTTCTGCATGAAGCAGAGTGCTGACCCTGATTCTATGGAGCAAACCAGGCACAGCAAACCACTTTTATAGCTGGCAAGTGTGATGGCAAGTTATAGCTGCTTTTAGACAGACTGGGAAAATGGCAGCATCACATACGTGTGACCTTGACCGCATTAAATTTTACTTGTGTTCTGGATCAAGTCAGAGTCCTCCATCTGAGTAATTCTGTGTAGGGGGGACTCAGGGCTTATTTCCTCCACTGCTAGTTTTGATACCAACCCATTACAGTGGGAAAATAATCTGCAGCTTTAATTTTTAGAAAGAGGCACTCTTTAAAAGAAACATCAGCATTTATAAAAAGGCAAGTATCGGGGACTATCAATTGTTCACCTAAAAGAGGAGATTGCTTTTTCTCAATTGGTTCTCTTCACTGCCTTATAATTTAGCGTCAGTATTTGCAACAGTTTTTGTATTTCTATGATCACTGCCATCTAAAGATCCTGAAAAGCATCCCGCTCCCTCAGTTGCATTTCCCCTTTTTTCTCTGAATTCTTTTACAGATGAACATATATACACAAAATTGCTATGTGACTGGTATCCTTTCCTAATGTCCTGTACTTGATACTGCATTGAGACAGGATGATAGAGCTCATAGCTCATGCCTCCAGAGCACAGACAAATGCATCTTTAATCTTTTTGGTATTTCTGTCATTTTAGTTTGGTTTAGGGGTTTTTTTGTTTTTTTTTTTTTTTTTTTGGTTGGTTTGGTTTGTGGGTTTTGGGGTTTTTTTTGGTTTTTTTAGTTTACTGTCATTGTCAACCCTGAGTGGAAATTGTTCAATATCTCCAAAGGTTAAATACCCTCAAAAGGATTTAGAGCTTTTAAATTCCTTATAGCTGTGAATTAACTGAGTTTCAACCTACAGAGGTTTCAAAATATTTCCAAAGTATGAGATGATAAGACTTCAAGCATCGTAAGACATTTCTCATTTCTCTAGATGGTGACATTTTACAAATTGTGAGATTAATCTTTGGTTTCTAGCAGAGGAAGAAGTCCAAGCTGCTTTAGTTTAAGCCTTTGGTTTATAGCTCTTTCATATGGCTGAAATTCTGGAGATTAAGGAAAAGGGTCTGAGAAATGAAAGGTTCAGGACATTCTTTTCAATAGCTATTTAATTAGTTGTCTCACAGGGAAAATAGTCCGACATAAGTAGAAGTAATGTCCAGGTATCTTTGTGCTTCTGTCCTACCTCTGTATGTTTTCCTATGAATTGATACATATTAAGCCATGTTTTGTTTTACAACCTGTAGTAATATAAATACAAAATAGGATGAAAGCTGCAGCCTATGGTCCTCCTTGTACTTATCAAGAGAGGCAGCTACAGGGAGACCCCTGGTAGGAAATGTTAGATACAATATTGTATCCATTCCTGCACTTTATCCTAGGCTGTTGTGAAGCACCATTGTGTGCTGTTAAACAACTGATGTGTTCCACCCCAGAAACACACTTCATTTCACTGAACAAAAATTCATCAAGATAGCAGAGACCATATCAGGATGAGAGCACATGGCTGCACTGGCATCTGCGCTGTGCATGGAGAATGTTCCCCCATATGCTCACATGCTGGTGATGTGGCTGCATGTACAAGCATTGTCAGATAAAAATTTGACTGAATATCAACTCATTTTCCCATTGTAATTACGGAACTTTGTGACTCTGTGACTTTATGGGAACTAAAATCCTACTTTTGTTCTCCTACATCACTATTTCATTTGTAAACAGAACAGTAACTTTAATGGATGGTGTAGCTGGTTTGGTTTTTTTTTTTTTTGCTTTCAACTCCAAGGCATTTCATGCATTTTTTTAATCTTAAAAGAGCACATCATTGCACACATTCATGGTAGGCAGTTGATGCTTCTTCACTCTGAAGAAGTTATGACTCTTTTAACTTAGAATATAGGTCTAGTGAAATTCATATTGAGTAACTCAAGTGAAATGTAGGGTGCAAAAATGGTAGCAACATATTAAATCAAGTCACATTTTCCATCTGTCTTGGGATGTATAATGGAGAGCAGATTTAAATATACTTTGATCTTTTTATGGTTATAGGCAAATACTACTGTAGATGGTTTTTATAACATGGTACTATGCATTTGCCCTTTTAGGGCGGAGAGAATGAGTTGTCTGCTGCTATGTTCATGGGTGGAAGTCCTTAGCTAATAGTCTGTAGTGGTAGTGCTGGGCTGACAGTTGGACTTGATGATCTTAAAGGTCTCTTCCCACCTTGATGATTCTATGATTCTGTGTTTCTAAGTCATGCTCCTTAGTCTCCAGCATGACTCCACTCCCGGGGTGAGTCCACCTTGTTCTCCTCACAGGTTGTCTCTGCTGCTGCTTTGTTCTGTGGTTCCTCCTCCTTGAACACAGGAGGCCAGAACTACACAAGATATTCCAGACCATTTCTGCAAAAATTGTAGAATCATAGAATATTTTGGGTTAGAAAACACCTTTAAGATTAAGTCTAACCATAAACACTGCCAAGTCTGCCACTAAGCTATTTCTGAGTGCTGCATCTACATATCTTTTAAATACCTCCAGGAGTGGTGACTCAACCACTTCTCTGGGCAGCCTGTTCCAATGCTTAATAGCCATTTCCTTGAAGGAATTTTTCCTAATATCCAATTTAAACGTCCCCTGGTGCAACTTGAGGCCATTTCCCATTGTCCTATCACTTGTTATGTAGGAGAAGAGGCCAATCCCCACCTGACTACAACCTATTTTCAGGTGGTTGTAGAGTGGGATAAGGAGCCTCCTTTTTCTTCAGACTGAACACCTCCAGGTTCCTCAGCCACTCCTCATAAAATTTATGCTCCAGACCATTCACCAGCTTCATTGTCCTTCTCTGGACACACTCCAGCAACCTAATGTCCTTCTTGTAGTAAGGAGCCCAGAACTGGACACAGTATGTGGGGTGTGTCCTCACCAGAGGTGTTTTGCTCAGCAAAAGAAGTACTTCTGTGGTAGAGGTATAAATCGATTTCAGTTTAGAACATATTTACTGTCTTTAATATCGCATCTTTTCTCAACCATCCCCTCAGTTTCTTTTACACTTTATTTCTACTTAGAAATTATATTTTACCATTTGACTTTTTTTTCCAGTCTCTGTCATGCTGTATGTACCTGTCAGCTTCCACACATCACATAGCTGCAACGCACTTTCATTTCCACTTCTTCCTGACCATACTGCACTTCTGCAAATAGGCCAATACTGATGTCTTTGGGAAAAGCATCACACTTTATGACATCAAACTGTGTATTCTATCTAGTCTTTCTTAAAGGGAAAATTTTGGAGCTGTAACATCCTGATGTGCATGGCATCTTATAGAATAAAGCGAATGGACAAGCAATGATTAATGACATTTAGTGTAGACTGTGTAATACCTGTGCTCTCTGTAAATTAAGAAACCTGATCTGTTCTTATTAAAAGAAGAATGAATAATAGACTCTTTGTAGTCAACTGCTCTTACCCCATCAGTAGGAAAAGGGCGTCAAAACTCTCTGGAAAATAGGAATATATAGGTATGAGTCTTGGTAAGGGAAGATTGGGTTATGTTCAGCTCACCTCTGCTGCACCTGCTTGGACTTTCTTTCTGCAGCAAAATTTCTGTGAGTGGTGAACTATGCTGATAGTACTTTTTTTCAACAGTTGCAAGTGAATTCCTCCATCCCATTTTGTAGGGGAATTACTTGTTAGTTTACAATGGCCAAAATGTTTATTATTATTTACACCTCTGCTCAGTGTCACACATCAAAGTTTCCTAATAGGCACACAAATAAGCAGTAGTGTTTTGTCCATTTTAAAACTAGGATACTATCTACATAAACTGGGGCTTCTCCAGACATTCATTTCCTTAGCACTATTTTTTTTGTCTTTGTGGTGGTTTCACTCCAGTTTTATTTAATTTATATTAGTTTTCTCCTTTTTCAAGAAAAAATAAGGCACATTACAGTGTACTCATCTTCTATTTGGACAGTGTTGGATCAGAAGGATTATTTTTCCCATCTGGATTAAGCAAGTGATGTTTCTGCTCTGTTCTGTGCTTAACTCAGCTTTGCTCATTATTTATATGAAACGTTGTTAGCCACGTTCTTTCGGTTTGCTTAAGATAAAACAGTATCTATGGATAGAAAAATTCATAATGTTGCAACTTAAGCTCTATCATACCTTTATAAAGAAGCTGTAAAAAAACAAGTACAGAAAACTGTTAGGCTCCAAGCTCACAGCAATGTCTTTCCAACTGGGGCCAAGTTTCTCTCAGGAAGTCACCAAATTAAACACTGATAGCCAAACCCCAAGTATAAATCTCTGCTATAGTCATGTAGGCCCTAAACACATAACTCCCCATTCTGTTGTAAACTTGGCTGTATAACCATCACCAAACAGTTTAATCCACCCTTCTTTGCACCGAACAGTTTAATCCACCCTTCTTTGCTTACAAAGATACTTCTAGACACAAGGTGGTGTGTCTAGAAGTTTTTCAGAGGCTATGGTCGTAGGTGCCATAGAAACATGTAAAAATAGAGGAATTGCTATCTGAAAATATTTTCAATCCAGAAGCTGGAGAAATATGTTGTTTTTATCCCCTGAAGGGGCATGAATTTACCAAACTTCCTAATTCTAATATTCAAACATTAAATTACTTTAGAAAGGAATTTCTGTGAAGTCATCTGCATGGTGATATAGTGCCTTGGAGATCAAACATCTCATTCTTGGATTTTTCTGTAGGGTTTTTTAAAATTATGAAAGTTCTCTCTATATCAGAATAAGAATGAGAATATTTACTCTTACTGCTGAGAAACTATTGAGGTGATTACAGATTAGTCCACTAGATCCCTTTTTTTATTTCCCAATTTAGTTCCTAATGGGCTTGAGTTCTAAAAAATACAGTTGTCTACTTAAACTCATCATCTACATGGGGTGATGGAACATGCTATCGAAAGTCTATAGCTCCTAGACAAGTCAGCTGTGTTTCAAGATTTTTTTAAAATTGACCTCACCTTTAGAAGACTTGCTACTCAGTTTTATCCAGCTCAGCTGCTGTTGAAGTTAAATAAAACAAATTGATTTTTTTTATCAGTAGACTGGCCTATGAATTAGGAATACATCCCTACAGAGGAAAAAGGATACATCATTTATATTTATTGTCTCAATTGCATATTGCAGGTCTAGAAGACCAACTTCCCTTGTCAAAAAACAGAATTGACAGAAAGGATCTCTTACAGGGCTGCCTGGGGCCTTTGATCTGCTTCCACTGTGGAGAAAATATTTCATGCTAGATATTTGCTGCCCTATATTGCCTCTTGCCTTTGCCACAGGGAGACCAAGGATGAAACTATAGCTATGTGACATTTCTCAGTCCATTCATAGAGCAGCTCCTCTTTGCGCTGTGGTTTGGAGGAGGCTAAAAACTTGCAGGAGATTAAAAACAAAGCCAGAATTCAACCACAGATTATATAATTGGTTCATAAATAAGAATATAAAAAAGGGAACAAGCACTCGTAAACAAACATATGAGGCTTGTTTCAGAGTCTGTATTTCTTGTTTCTGTTGCTAGGATCAATGTAGCTCAAGGAAATTCACATTTGTTTTCTCTGTACATGAGTGGTTTTGACACTTCATCTTCCAAATGTGCATATAACAGCACCTTTATTTAGTGTTAATGTCAAAACCTAGAGCCTCACAGCATCTGTGGAATGCTCCTAGAGTGCTTAGAAATAAGGCTTAAAGGAAAAATCATTCAAACTTCTGTTTCTTTGAAGTGGAGCATGGAGCAATCAGACTTGTATGAATCAGATTTATATAGTTCCAGGCAGAAGGAATAGCCTGCTTTCAACAAACATTTCACTAACATGAAGAAGCAACATATTTATCAAACCTGTGTTGAAATTTTACTTTTAAAAAGAGCACAAAGACTTCCTGTTTGCGTGTTTTATGATGTATTAGTATTGTCAGCTACTATAGAGCCCATTTGTAACATCTGCCAAAATAGGAAGAGGTGTTTTCTAGTGCAGGCAGCTTCTTAAACAGGTACAGAATGCAGCCAGCCTTCTTTTCATGGATAGAGGCAGCTGAGGGGCTTCCTCTAAAAATAAAGTATTATGCTAAACTATTTTTTTCATGGAGAATTTCCTTCTCGTCTGTTCACTTTTCAAATGTAAAATATAAATAGGGAAATTTTAATTTATTAATTAATAATTTTTCAACTTCATTAAGGTATCCAAATGTTTAGAACAATTTAGAGCAATCCTTAACTGTTGTCTCTCTCACACTTTTTTTTAACCTTAGTTCTGTAAAAAGTACTTTCATCACTTAGCTGCTTTTTTAAGTAGCTTAGGCCAGATAGCATTCGGGAAATCTACATTTCTGAATGCCTTCCAACTTTTTCCTAGCTACTAACACAGTATAAAATGAACAAGAACTGCAAAAATTATTTTATTCATACAAAAAGACTGAACTAGAATCATAGCAAGAAGCATCTGTTAAGTTCAGCTTTTAAGAAAATGCTTTCTGGCTTCTGTGGACTCAGATCCCCCAACTTTTTTTTTAAACTATTCTGTTTCTAGATTTGTAATCAATTTCCTTTAGACATCTATCCAAACTGCAGTTAGGATTAGGTAAATACTTAATGCCATGGGGTTTATGTAAGGAGTTGCCATTACTGCAGTGAAGACCATGGGAGAAGTTCTGGCTGAATTCCCTTCAGGGGTCTGGAGCAAGTGCAGACAGGAGAGGCAGCTGTACTGTCCTTTAGAAAGATGATCCTTTCTTCTCCATCTGTTCTGCTTCCAGCCAGCTCCACTTGGCCAGATCCCTATCCATACTGGGCGGGGAGCACAGATGTAACAGAGAACACCTGTGAATTTTCTCCAAATTAGCCAGAACTAGGTGCCCAGATTTCCTGGGATAGGACATATTTTCCCATGTATTTTTGAGTCAATCGTATTTTTTCCCTAGGTTTTCTTTCAGCTGAAAATTGTGGAATCTTCAAATGAAGCTGTGAATATTTCAGCAAACTCGGAATTTTATTCTTCCCTTTTTGAATCAATACTCTTCCCCTTCTTTTATACTAGAAATGATATTGTACTGGAGATACCCAAGACAGACATTGATATGCACTAAGCAATGAGTGCCTGTTGTGAGAATTGTCAGCTGACATCCAAAAAATCCATGAGTTTGTACAATCCTCTCCTTATATGACATAACACTTTATTTATTAATATAAATCTTCCTGTGTAAAGTGCAGTTTCAGCAATAACCAATTGTGAACTGAGCTGACTGAAGCAGCTGGAAACCACTTGGAGCTCTCTCCAACAGTTGGAGCTGCTGCAGGTGAAAAACCTGCTCACATTCACTCCTGTCATAGGGTCACATTCTGGCAGTTCTGAGGGACAGTATGGAAGAAGCTTCAAGGCTGTTTAGAGATAAAAGAATTTTTGTGCCTTTGGGAAAATTTCTCGAGGCATGTAAGGGGGAATGGAGGAAGGAGAAACAAGGCCAGTTTGTAAAGCTCCATTAAGAATTTTATCATATGGACACTGACAGTTTTACAGCCTGTTGGACAACCAGAAAATAGATTTTTCTCAAAATCAGTAAGCCTCGTAGATGGTTACAGCAGGATAGGGTAGTAATCAAAAAGCTGAAATAGAGGACTATTTAAGCTCTCAGATACAAGGGAACAAGCTGTTAAAAATCAAATAGTGTCAGCTGAGTTTTCTATATTACACTACTTTATGAGTCTATCCTATTTAATTTTCATAAGATGAAACACTGACCATTTATGAAAGGGAAATGTGAGACTAAAATAAAATTTTCTGTAATGCAGTATTTCAGGGAAGTGTTCTAATTAGATGAGTGAATAGGCAATTAATAAAGCACTGAGTAATCTGAGTACCAATCAAAGGGGTTTCTTGGAGGATTTTCTTAACTTTTCCTGAAGTTAATTTGCCATGTTCCTCTTGTATTATTAGATTTTAAGTTCAATTCATTAATAAGGAAGATTTGGGAATATATTTAGTTGCAGAAAGATGGTTTCCAATCAGTGAGCTGTAACCCTTCCTGAGAATCACAAAGGCTTTAAGATTGACTGAAAAGGCTTAGGAAAAGCTTAAGAAATACTTTCTTCTAAGACAGCTCAGGCCTTCTGTGGAAGCAATACAGACAACCGAAAAGGGATGAGTCAAATTATTGAAAAGTTAGAGAAACACTTCTATAGATTATGCCATATTTTAAGATAGCCTATAGGCTGAAAATTGTTTAGAAACTGAAACAAACACAGAAAAAAGTAAATAGATTGTGATGCAGGGGCTGCATGATTAAATTGAAGAAGTAAGTTGTGAGGGGAAATAGATCACAGCATCCTTCTGATCCAGAAGTCTCACAGTCAAGGGCTGCATACACTGTTCCAACAGCCCATTTCTGCCCTCAGTGGGATGAGATGACTGAGGATGAAGCCAGCTAAGGATTTATTCTGATATACAGATGTTCTGGTTTTGGCTGGGGTAGAGTTAATTTTCTTCACAGTATCTAGTATGAGGCTATGTTTTGAATCTGTGCTGAACACAGGATTGATAACATAGAGATGTTTTTTGTTATTGCTGAACTGGGCTTATACTAAGCCAAGACCTTTTCTTCTTCTTGTACTGCCACGCTGGTGAGCAGACTGGGGGTGTATGAGAAGTTGAGAGGAGACACACCCAGGGCAGGTGACCCCAACTGACCAGAAGGATATTCCAGCCCATGTGACATTGTGCTCAGTATATAAAGCTGAGGGGAAGAAGGACGAAGCAGGGAACATTTGGAGTGATGGCGTTTGTCTTCCCAAGTAACCGTTACACATGACGGGGCTCTCCTGAACCTGCCTGCCTGTGGGAAGCAGTGAATTAATTCCTTGTTTTGCTTTGCTTGCATGCACAGCTTTTTCTTTCCATATTAAACTGTCTTTATCTCAACCCATGAGTTTTCCAGCTTTTACCCTTCTCATTCTCTCCCAGATGATGCTGGTGAGGGGATGAGCAAGCAGCTGTGTGGGGCTTGGTTGCTGGCTGGGGTTAAACCGTGATAATAAGTACATTTAAAAGGTTGGTGATTACTTAAGGAATGAACCATTTGTTCAGTGTCCTTGATGGAAGGAAAAACTGAAACAGTGGCACGTTTAGATGGAAATACCTATAGGAAAACTTAAAGAGTAAGGAGGTAGAGGCACTCTAAAGAAGTGGATAAGCCCTTAAAGTAACAGACAAGGAGAACTAGATAAGGAAGAAACCCCCACCAAACTCAGCAAGTTTTAAGTTTCTCTTTCCATATCTAAAGTTCTTTGCTGTGTCTTCAGAGTTGGAGAAATGTAAACCAAAACAGGTAAAAAATACAGTCATTAATTTTGTTCAGCATGGAAGGCCTGCTTAAGGGAAGACAAGGCATGTCCCAGACTTGCAAACCGGGTTGACAATGGAGATAAGTTTCTATTGTCCTCTAGTGGCCTTCAGTCATGCCCAGTGTAGTTTCTCATACTTCCAATGTTCCTACAAAAAGTGAATTGGAAAGCTTCTGTGCTTGCATTAATGTAGGGGGAAGGCAAATGCAAAATTAAGAATTTTTCATGGAACAGTCATTGTCTTGTCTGTGCAATTAGTAAGTACTGTACCATTGTGCATCCTATATAACCTTGCCTTACAGTATATTTTTTTGTCTTGCTGTTGTTATTGCTGTTGATATGACATCGCTTCAGAAGAATCTTCTGATTCTCACATCGGACATCCCCCACTGCAGTCCCTCTGTGGTTGTATTCAGGGTAATGGGGTAGGGAGCAGTCACACCCCAGGGAAGAGTGTAACACTATCCCTATTACCTTTGTGGCTGCATCCAGCCCTTAGTTAGCTGTTGCAAGATAAATATATGTAAGAAGCCAAAGTTGGTGTAATTCTTAACTTCACTGCTTGATGACTTAGCTTCAAGTGTGCTATTTTTCTCCTGTATTACTTCAGAATTGCTTTACCATTTTAGCTGACACTGTAAACTTGTAAGCATTTTCATTTTAGTCTGGTGACTGAAGGTCTCAGCACCTAACCTTTAAAATTCTCTGATTATGAAGTCCTGAAGGACTCCCGTGGAGTGAGTGTTACAATAGAATGTACATGTTTTGGATGTTTCTAACTGGAATTTCAAGTACTGTCTCA
>NW_016690196.1:51038-183738 GCF_001604755.1 Lepidothrix coronata
ATTTACGTATATAATTGACATGTTACCAGGAGTCTGGAAGTCTGGTAACGTAGCTGAAGTTTTAAAAGCTGCTGTAGCATATTTAACATCTCTAACATTTTTTAAAAAAATATATTCATCACTGTTTTTTTATGGAGTATATTTAATTTTATTATTCAGTTTGAAACATGGGTGATCATCCATGAAAGATGGATGATTTCAGGTTACTTACCAAGTTTCTGATCTGGATGTTTCTTGAGGGCAGTTTGTTTTAAAGCAAATGCCACGCACATAACACTTCAGGTAGATCGCATTAATAACTGATCCATTGAAAGTCTTGAATTTTCACCGATCACGTGCAGTATTCTCTGCTATGTTCCCCAGTTTTCTGTCAAGCACTGGCCTTCACTGTTATTAGTCCCTGATGGTGGTAGCGTTCCTACCCGAGACATGATGCCATTTGCTACGATGATCCCCAGGACAGGAAAACCTGATCAGCAGCACTAAGCAGCTTGCAGGTCTCCACTCTTTCTGAGCACTGGTGCATTCAAGGTTCACAGCATGAGATGGAGCTGCAAGGAGCAATACTGCTCTGCTAACCCTGGCTGTCCCTTCCTCTCCCTCCCTGTGGCCAAACACCAGTGGATCTGTGACCTAACCCAACCACAATTCCACCTCACAGGTAGATAACATAGTTTATCTACAACTCAAATCCTGATGCTGACACAAGGTATAGGCTGAAAGGCATAGCTGGGAGTGAAGAGAAAGGTTGTCAGCAGCTTGTTCTTTGACTTAAGCAACCAAGCCATCTCAACCGCAGACTTAGATGTGCACAGGTGGAGGAGCTTGTTCTGTAGCTGCACAACTGAAGGCAGGCTGCCTGGAACCAGCTGGCTGACAGCCAGCTTTCTTACCTCTGCAGGACATTTCCTCATGCAGGGACAAGTTCCTGGAGCCTCAGCATGCAGCCTGTTCTCCAGTCACATGCTAGGCCCCTGTTTATATGGTGCATATGAATCACAACACCAGTATACTTTGTTTTTCAGACTAGCTTAGCCTAGTACAGCTAGTTACTGGCTAAGATAAATGGACAAGTTTGTCAAATTCCATCCATACAGTAATTCTGAAAGAAGAAGGAGGGAGGATGGGAGAGGGAAAGAGAGAAAAAAAAAGCTTCAATTTCCCATAAATCTGGTAGATCAGTCTGAAGAAAAAGAAGAATTTGCTTCTCTTACAGCTCTGGAAATTGCAGCGAGACTTAAACAAATTCTTCTTAAACACCACAGGATGCCAATCAGCATTTGACATGATCTCAGAACCACTTCTATGCTCCTCTGCTGTAGCTTTCTTTTAGCTCTGACTGTGAAGACTTGTTCTTTCAAGTGCCTTATGTTCCACCTTCCCTCTTCAGGGTTCAGAAAATTACTGCTATGCAGCCACATCTGAAGGTTTCCATATCAGGGCATGGCCATATATGATAATAAATGAGACTGTAATCCTTGCCTTGGTGAGTTGAAGTTTGGCTCAGCATTGTTTACATAGGTTGTAGTGTTCTAATTCAGGAGAGAGGTTGTGAAGTTTTGAGTGTGCCATTGAAGCTCAAAAGCACTAACTTTCCAGACACACACTCACACACAGGGAATTGAGGTGAAGTTGCAATAGAGAATGTAAAACAGCAACTTAAACCCCAGGATAACAAGCGTAAAAAAAGTTCCAAGCCCAAGATACAGGTAATAGCAGTTAGATCTTTCAGAAACTTTTACTGTGCTAATAAATTACGACGTGCTAGAAAAACTAAAAAAGAAAATGGTAATAGACTTTAACAAGCAACTAACTGATTCAAAAAATACTGCATTAATTTAATCATTAATAGTATACATTAGCATGATTTCAGGCAATGTCTGGATTTGCTATTTTTAAAGTTACCTTCTTCTTTTTTCTATTCTGATGTTTGCAATGCTTGTGGTACTGAACCATTATGAAAGGCTAACTCTAATCATCCAGGTTTATATTTTTGGGTGATTATAGGAGAAAGATCAATGGCATAGAGATGAATGTGTTATCCAAAGCCTCCATTTTTCTTCAGTGTATTGTGGGATTCTGAGGGTTAATCACCAGGTCACCTGTCTGGAGCCCCTGGGCAGTCCTAAGACTAGTTTATTCTTGGAGGCAGAGGCTGAAAGAGACTGGCCCAGGAGCAAGTGATGTTGAAACACAAAGCTACACTGTTAGATTAAATATGTCATGGGATGTTGTCTCAAGTTTGATGTCAAAAGCAGTGGAATGTGGTATAAAGTAAGCAGATATAAGCCAAATCTCATTGAAAAAAATCAAGAAATGTTAAAGGAATGTACAGGAATGTTCAAAACTAAAGTATATCAATTTGACTATCTTCTCTTTTCCTTGAATGACCCTGTTTTTTCTATGGAAAATTTTCAGATGCACACCATCCTGAACCCTTTTCCTGCCTCCAGCCTTTCAGTTCTCATTTTGTGTAGGACAACTAGGACATAACCTCCCAGATAACTTCCTGTCATTTTATTGTACTGACACTTGTCCTTCTTATCTGTTTGCTCAATCCCCTTTCCACTATTCGAGTTTGCATCTAATGTCACACTAAATCATGATTGTCCCATCCTTCTGGGCAGCAGCTGTATCTCTGTTAGTGTGTGGCCACTTGTTGAGGTTTAACTGGTACAGAACTCACTCTAAAGGCAGAATGGGTGATGTTTGAGTAAAATCAGATTAATGTTAGTTCATAGAGTCAGAGAAGTCTTCAAGGAAAAGTTTGCACATAAAGCAATTCACCTGGGTTTTGTCTCCACTTTTAACTAGCTTGCAACACACGTTACATTAAGGGTCAAGTTCTGTGATATCCATTTGTTTATTTCTAAGCAAATACATTGAGAGGCATTTTCTTCCTGAAGATGGATGTCTGTGCTTTACCACTTCCTGTTTATTATCTGACATTTCATTTCTTTGTAAATCTGAAGTTTACAATTCATGCTGTGAGTTCAGAACTGGTTATAATACTTGAACAACACAGTGAGGATAGCTGAAAGCCAAAATTCAGTGACAGTAGATCCCCTTAGCAAATTACTGATACACTGTGAAAGCCCATTTCAAAGTAGTTCTTTTTATATAAAATAATTTTTTTTTTTTTTTACTTAGCTTTTCTTCTTTATTTACTAGGACAGCTCTAAGAATAAAGCCTTTATTTTTGAGCACAATCCTCTGTTTGCTATTAAAAAAATTGCTAAATTGTTTGGAGAAGACAATAATGATAATATGGAAAGTGCAATATGTTCCATTCATATTATGTAACATATAAATCTTTTATTTTCAATGTATCTCAGAGGTTTTTGAAGCATCAAGTACTTTGGATGAGCACAGGTATGTACCTTTTCAAAAAAAATCAGAGGCTCCTCAGAACCTTTCATGGATGGTGTCGAAATTTAACCAGTTTTTGGTGTTGTACCTGTTGAGCCCCATTATTCTGACAGTTGATTGAAAAAAGTTGAGTAAGGTCTTACTAGTTTAAAGATAGGAGAGTTAGTGAAGCTGAATAGCTGCCTGAGCCAGAAAGAAATACTACCAGGAAGTGAATGATTCTTTCAAAATGTTGTTGAAATATTTAGCCAAAATTCATGTCACAGGTGTATTTATCATTTATTAAGTTAGCAATAGAAAAAAATAGAGAAAGGAGTGAAATATGGCAGTATGGTTTGTAGTTTGGGGGGGGAAAATCACAATTTCACAGCAAAATAAGCAAAACAGATTCTAATAGGCAAATTAGATTATCAGAATTGGCTGTTATAGGCAGCTTATAAGTCTAGCAGATACATATTTTTGCACAATTTTTGCATAGACTTTTAAGGTAGGAGCTGAACTCTCAGTTTCAGAAAATATTTTAGAAATCTTATCATTTTCAGATTGTTGCATGTTCTAAATCATAACCCCTTATGTTATTCCCTTGGTAGTAGATTCAGTGATAAAAAAATAGCACTTGGGGCAACTTTTGCTATGATGTGCCCTACTTACATGTGTTTATTGAGGTATTATAAAGAATAGACATAGAAGGCCACTGCACAATGCAGCACACATTGGTTATTATTTCTAAATCCATGTGAGCACAATGAGAAGAATTGCAAATGTCTTCATTACTGTGCCATTCTTAATGCAGTTTCTTAGCGTGCTATGACGTTGTACTTCCTTTAATAGAGATAATTTTCAAGCAGCAATTCATATAACAAGTTCTCAGCTGGCAGGCTCTGCAAGCCCTGGGATTTCTGGCAGGAAAACTGGTGAAATTACGTAGGGTGCCAAGCAATCCAGAGGATATCCAAGAAAACATATAAGAAAGATACTGAGTTCTTGGAAACTTGCTTCTATTTACTCTTCCAGTTGTCTTTCTCTACTGTCAGGGTTTCTGTCATTTAATGTATAGAATGATACGACTAGCTTGTCTGTTCCAAATTGGACCATTTAATTATTTTTCTCTATGAAGTTCCCAGCCTATGGAAAACTGCAAACTAGGAAAAAATGTTTAGCCAATAGTTTGTGAATTTGAAAAAGGTGGCATTTGACTGAAAAGGGAATTTGTGGTAAATCTAGGCAAGTGGTATGGAGCTTATTTTTTAGGTAATACAACATTTGGGTTTAACAAATTTCAGTATTTGCTTGTACCAGGTATATGACATCTTCCAAGCTGTGGAGTTCTGCCCCAGCTTCTCTTTTTGTTTTGCACACAGTGTCAGGCAAATAGAAGGAGATCAAAGTCTGTTCAGCGCACAGTATTGCTGTGAACAATGCCTCTTTTTATAAAAGTTGCCTTTTGTTTGAGGTAGATAGAAACAAAGCCAGCTGCAAGTTAATTATAACCTGAAAGGTAATCATGCTGGAGTGGGATCCTAAGGTGTTAAATGACTGTCACAAGGCTGGCAGTAGGTGTACCGGGGTTGTGTGACAGAATTACTGCAAAAGGAGCCCCGGGGAATTCTCTTGACATTTCCTGGGAATTCATGGGGAGATACATTGCCATCATGCTGTATTCTCCTGCTACATGAAATATCAGCACCGTCAGCCCTCTGTTTCCTTGCAGAAAGAGGATGAGTCGAGAGTACTCTGGGAACCCAGAGCTGGCAGATGGGCCAGCAATGCTTTTTCATTGGGCTGGATGAAGAATTCAGGTCCACATGCTTTCTGTGTGCTCTAGGAGGTCCAGCAATTACAGAGTGACTCAGAGTTTCTGAGTCAGGAGTTTAGGGTTTATGCTTTTACACTTAAGTGCATAGGATATGATCGACTTTTGGAAATAATGGCAGAGGGCTTTACTTCCTCAGGAAACAGGAGCACAGCAGCAGGTCTACTGGTTCGTGTATGATATTTACATAAGTGGAGCTTCACATTTCTGTTTTCCTGAAACGAATCCCATGAATTCATAGGACTGGCTTACATTAAACAGTAGATAATGATTAAAATAAAGAGTCAACTTGAATAAATAGGAATGAGATAAATGAATTAAATTGGAAAAGCAGCAGGAAATAATGTGCCTTGGGAAAATGACTAAAATGATCTATGGAGAGTGACATTGTTGAAGAGCTGTTGTAATTATGTAAAGTAGTCAGCAAATCCAGGGATCTGTCACAGGTTTTATCAGACTGGTTAATTTGCTCTGTCATTTTTAACAACATGTTCTTCATCCTACACTGTCCATACAGGCTTGCAATAATGCATGTTTCTTTCATTTGGCAAAGATGTTTTCCTTTCCATTTAGACCAACAATTATAATCCACCGCCTTCATTGTCAAAATAGTGTTGACAACTTAGAAACAATTAAAAGCTTGTACAAGAAACATTCATCCTACATTTTCTGAAAAGATGAGATTCCAGTTAAAGATTTTCATTCTCTTTTTGATTAGCACTGCCTGTCTCAGCAAGGGTTTGTGAAATCGTTTCAGTACGATCAATACACAACTTTCAACCAAATGTCAGACTGCAAGATGTTTTAATGCTATTACTGTTTATCAGAAATCAGTATTCTGAGCATTGGTTTCTCTCAGGCTTTTTGATTTCTGGCATCCTTGACTTCCATTATTTATTTATTTATTTATTTATTTGCTGTCAATTATGTTTGTTATTAAGTTTACAGTAAATTAAAATCCCAGTGTCTTCTGTCTAGCAAAGATGGAATATATACTTAGAATAGCAGCATGTAGAAAATACAGCATATAAATGTAAACACATTTCTGTATGTACAAATCAGGAAAGAATCCTTAATGAAAGAACTCTTCAAAACAAACCAGACTTTTGATCTTTAAAGAGATGGAAATCAGAATTACATGCTGAACTCCTTATTAAAAGGCCTATTATTAGTGTTCCAATATCAAAAGCTCTGCAAAAATAGGAAGCGTCAAAACTGAGGTGACTTGTGCATGTTGATATATAGCCTTGATCCTTGACAACCTCACTGCAAGAGCAGCTTGAGGAAAGGTGAAAAGAACAAGTCCTTTGAACTGTTAAAGACTTTTTCACCTCTTCTGTGCTCATTCCCTTTTTTCTCCCCTAGCCCCATCATCCAGTGTGCTCTCTCCACATTGCTTCTTGTTCTGTTTTAATTTTTCAATTCGTTTTGAAAGACAACAAAAATTTCTTGTCAAGGTAATGTTTCAGGAGCTGGAGAGGAGCAGTCAGCTCAGACTGGTGGTGCTCCTGCAATCCACAATACAGTCTGCCAGGGTCACATTGTAGCACACCCACTTCCAAACTTCAGGATCATTTCATTTTCCTACCTAGTGATCCACCTAAGCAGCGAGCAAAACACTCTCTTCTTTCATATTCTTCTCCTCCTTTGTCCTGCTAAGAAGGACAATTTGGAAAATAAGCATTACTTTTTACAGGAGCTTTGCAGCATTTGCACGTGAACCACATCATCTAAGCATTGACGCAAAACTAGCACTGTGTGGATATAATATTTTAGAAACAAAATCTGGCTCCTATTTGGGTATTACAAAAGCAGCTGAACTCTACTCAAAATCAGTGTTTATTCTGAGTGTGCTTCTGAGTGTGCTCACCATGAAAACCTGACAATATACTTAAAACTGAGATCAATGCATCAGAGATACCAGATAAAAATTTACTTGTAGAGTCCCCAGACAGATCCTTATAATATCACAAATCTGGGTTTCATCCGCTATCATCAGACAGTGCAGTGCTGCCAGGGTGCTCATAAACTTCCCAATCTCTTTGGCAGGAGGCTCTGGGAAAGAGGAGGGCAAGAAAAGAAGCAAGGCAGCAGCAGTGGAGGAGGGGTGCCTGCAGATCCTTCGGCTGATCTCCTCCTGAGGCATTCAAAAGACAATATTTACATGTCTGCTTGTGACAAACTAACCTACAAGTGTGAATTCTTAGACATCACATGGGAATCTGATAAATAAGGGTAAGGAGGGAGGAATCTCTGCAGCACAGTTAAATACTTCAGAGACATCCATAGGGTGATTTTGAATGTCTTTGAAGCACAAAACCCATATTTGCACTAGAAAGTGAAAGTCTCTTGCTTCCAGGAGCAATGTTTGTACTGAACACTCCAGTGCCATTGTCAGAAGAGACGAGAGTTGTGTGTGTCATGCCAGGAAACATCTTTGGTAATTTAATGGTCATTAATAAATATCAGTACAACTTTTAAATATTTTTTGTAACTAGAAGCACTATTGCCTAGGGTTTGAAAAATGAGATTAATATTCTCTGTGTCGTAGACGCTTTGTGTGTAGCTTTTGCATTTAATAAAAGGCAGTTATATAAAAGTCTGGGCTGCCATTCTCAATTTTATACATGACCCTTACGGAAATAAGATAAAAACCCACCAAATTTTCTATTGTGTTTCCAAGGAGAATTCATAACTGAAAGGGAAAAATAATTATCCATGGAATAAGCCAGTGCAAACAATCATAGGACCTTTCTTTATTTGAACAACACTCCACAAAGTTTCTATACAAACCTCAATTACAGTTGCTATATTCAATCTTGTTTGCTTTGCCAACACATAGAAATAGCTGTCACAGTTTATGAACGCTACACTCTGATAGAAGGTCTGTGTATCCATAAAAATATCCAGCACGTGCTGCCTAGTTCTCTTTGCACAGAAAAGGAAAATATTAATGACAATCAGTTCTTCTGTATCACCAGAGCTGGGAGTGGATAGGTTTAGAAATGAAAGGAAGTTTCACAATCCAAGTCCATATTCCTGGTTACTGTCTATAGCCGGGTTATTTAAGAGGATTCATGTACTTGTCATGTATTACTCTGTGATGATTGGATGACTTATTGAAATTTAAAAAGAAATGCTAATTTTTTTTCAAAATATATGTTAGGGAAAATGTTTACATATGTATACAATAAAAAAAATCTTCATCTCCAAATGGAGCTTTAAAATTTTGCTTTCCCAGGACATTTGGTGTAACTGTGTGTGAGAGAAGGAGAAAGGAAGGAAAGAGTGTATGCAGAAAGCAATAGGGGTAGTATGAGTGGCCTTCCTTCCAAATCAGTTAAATGAAAACTGCACAGTCAAATACAGAGGATTTAGGAGTATGACTCCGAGTGTGGAAAGGAAGTTTTAGCATAATGTCTGGCAGGAGACTGCTTAGGAAGTGGTTAGAGGGGAGGAGCTGTAGGCAGCAGTTGTACACTAATAAATTACTGATGAATATTTCTGATAATAAAACAAAACTAATTACTGGTTTGTCATGGCAACTGTAAAATGTAGTTTTTGCTTGATGATGCAAACAAGGCTTGACATTGATGAAAATTAATTTAGACTGAAGGGGACAATGTTTTGAATTATTCAAAATAAAACAGAGCTGGTTTAAGTTGCAGTATTTGTAAGTGAGATACAAACAGGTGTCTTATCAACATGAACATCAAGCCAGGTGATGCAAAGGTGGATTACAGTCTTTTAGCTCCGTCTTCCAAAGTCCCATATATGGGAATATATTCGCAGCTATATGTATGCTCATATGTGATTATATACTCAGTTATGGTTATTCATCTTGAGAGTTCAAGGGCTGATCATCTTAGAAGAATGATTATTCTTCAGCTCCCAGTGCTCATATTCTGAATGACCTCTAAGCAAAGCAGAAAATTAATGGCAGCTCCTTTTTCTTTTGAAAATAACATGTTTTCCGAGTCCTGTGGAAATATAATCCACTGGACAATTTCTTTAATTTCTTCTAATCTTTACTGCTTTTTAAGGGACAAATCAAGGAAAGGAAAGGTTAATGGGACTACATTACTCTAGTTCACATCAACATAAGCTTGGAGTGACTCCTGACTTCCTAGTGAGGTTGCTCTAAATGTACAGTGATACAAATGAGAAAATAAATTGACTCATAAGATTGTATGTCCTAAAAATTATTTTAATATCCCAAAGCTTTTCTCCACATTGCCCTGAAATTTAAAATGCAATTCAGAGGAATAATTGTGAATGTTAAAATAGCTGATTCTGGGCTTTCCTTGAAGGGTATTTAATCTCAGTTCGGAAATAATTATTTTTCATTTAGTTTTGTATTGCTACTTTGTTTTTAGAATTGCAGTTTCAGTCCATGTTAGTTCAATTTCAGATATCAGGCACTAAGAAATACTGCCTGTCAGACTTCAGTGACCACTTTGCAGGAAACTTCTTAGAGATTCTGTACGTCTGATTGCTAAATTTCTCTGAGACTAAGCAGTCAGTTCAACTGATAGTAGTAAAGAACAGAAAATATTTAAACATTGTAGTGGGGTTTGACCAATTAAAATTGAAACCACTGTGTTCATTGCATACTTTTTGGAGGTATATAGAAAACATTGTTTTTTCATATGAAAACAACTTGGTGCTTTCTTTTAATGAAAAATGTCTTTGTGTGATGGGTAAGAGCTGGTTATTTTGATTGTGGCAGTTAAAGTTAGGTGATATATTAGAGGATCTGGTGTATTATAGGATCTATTTGTGTTTGAAAAGGAAAATTTGACATTTAATGATAATAAAAGAACTGGATTATTTAGCACTTCTTGCAATAATCAGATGAGAAGTAATGACGGGACAGCTGTTAGAATAAAATGTGGGCTTCCTATTTCTGATTTTGAGCAGGATCTAAATGTAGTGGCAGTTAAGAATTATAATCATGGGAAATTAAACCAGCACTTAAATATTTTAAAAGCTTGTTAGAAAATGTTTTTAATATTCTGTTGCTTCTATAGAGGCATAGGATTCTCCTAGGGAGAAGGGGGAGGGAGGATGTGGGGGTCAATAGATGACATATTTGTTTCTCAGGAGGTTGAACTGCTTAATCGGTTTTAATCATAGCTTGGAAGACTTGTCTTTCCGCATCTGAAAACTGAACTCAGAAATGTGTAACTGTACCTTCTCTGCACTTCAGACAAAAGCAGAGATGACAGGTTTGACCACCTTCCACATCTTGGAGAAGCACCAGGAGGATTCAGGAAGCTTTTTTTTTGGCTAGAAGTGTTAGGTCAGTTGTATGTTGCAGGCACAACTATGCAGGAAGTTATTGCAGACACCAGTCATAGGGTGATCCATCACTGCACGGAGCTACTGGAGAAACACGGAAGGAAGAAATGGTCTCTCACTACAGCCTAGATTACTGTTAGAAAGTCTAATATAACCGCACTATCAGTCACAACTGTGTGTCTAAGATCTTCATTGTACAATTTTGCCTATATTTTTTGTAAATAAAGAAGATCCTACAGAAAAACTCAGACTAGTCAAATGAAGCTGTGACTTTCCAGGCATACCTGGATGGATATGAAGTAACCCTTTTCCCGTAAGAGAACTCTATAAAACATTTCATGAAACAAAATTCAGAACTTGTGGACACATTCCTATAGTAATATAAATGAATTTAAAATTATAATTTATTTAAATTACTACAGAAATTTATGCTCCTAACAAAACTGAAAGATTGCTCTCATTTTTAGCTATCACAGTTCTGTTTCTTTCTTTTTATTTTTAAATTTCCAATCATTTTTCATTACTGTAAGATAAAATATTTGAAAGCTGAGCAGTGTTTGGTAATTTTTGCTTCTTTTGTTTTATCTTTTACAAGATGATAATTAGATGTAGTTCAAATGTCTTTGGAAAATATAATAAGTAGGAAACAGCACTTGTATCATTTATGTAGCAGCCCTAATACAGATGTTCTGCTCTTATCTGGACACTTTTCTCTTAGAAACTTAATATGCTTCCTAGACATACATAAGCTGCTTAAATAGTGTCTAAGATGAAGGTGCTTTATAGAAGTAAAATCTGTTCTTGTAAGAATCAGTACTGGTTTGGTACTTTTTTGGTACTCTTTTAGATTAACTGCATTTTCATTAACACATACTTGGGTAGTGATTTAAAAGAAGTATTCATTTAGGATGAAATAAAGCTCTGTTGAGAAGACTAATACAGCCTTAGGAAGCAATTTAAGTCAAGGTCTTAATGGGACCTTAATGGGCCCTAACTGCTGCATAAACTCTATGCTACCTTTCTTCTGAGGCACTTTTCCACTTTGAAAACATACCATAAAGAGCTAGAGTTTTTAAATCAATTTTGAAATTGAAGAGAGTTTAAAATTAAAATTGTATGTCTCTATTTCTGTTTTTCTTTTGTGTTTAAAATTAAAGAAGAGGAGAAAGACCTGGAGTGTGGAAAATCACTGTTTATACAAAATTGCTCTAATGAATTTTTTGCAAGGACAATCATAGGTGTATCAAGTACAACATTTTTAATACCTGAGCTGTTGTTAAAATGTTCTTATTATACTCAGCTTTAGTATCTTGGGACCTGCATTAAGACTTAAGCAATAGAATTTGACTGGCATCTGTTTCCACTCTTCCCAAAAAAGGTGTTTTGGGTCTGCTGGAACTCTGTTGCTCCTTATTGCTTTAGGCTGTACAGCCTCTTAAAGCCCATGATAAGAAGCACTGTTCTGAAAGACCACCATAGGTGTTGGTTTTCCTTAAACTAAGACACTTCCCCAACTCTGCTCTCCTCAGGTCATGAATTAATCTCTCGCTGCCTGGGGTATTTTAGACATATCTACAAGTCTTCTTGGCCGTGCTTTCCTCCCTGACTTCTCTTCAGTATACAGATCTAGATTTAAAGGTGGATCAATGCAGAAGCATCTTCCCTCCTTATCTTCTCAAACGCCCTCCACTTCATAATATACCTCTGCACATGTGGGATGCCCACCTCCACGCTGCCTGTGAGAGCAATCCCTGGTAAGTTCCCTGTATGGTGCTTGGGATTTATGTTACCTCTTTGCAAAGCAGGGGAAAATTTAAGCTAGCCCGTACCTTGTGGTCAAGTCTCAGCCCCATTGTACCATCACTATAGGCTAAAGTCCATAGGAAAAATCCCTGGGTCCCTGCTGAGGTGAAATTAGCTTGAAGGGAGAAAGGTAGAGAACTCTGCCCCAAAATCTTGGACAACACATCAAAATTTAACTGTTTCTGGCTCTCATCCCTAGCAACTTTCTCCTTATAACTTCATTTTACTTACACAAATGAAAAGCCTTTAGCCCAGTTTTGAGTACAGAACTGAGTACATTGTATAGAACTGAGTACATCATGGATATTTACAGAATATATTTAGTAACCAAACTAAACCAATTTCATTATGAATAGAAAAAATTTTCACTTAGTTTGCTTTCACTCACAAACCTCTCTCTTGGTGTTTCTTATATTTCTTTTCTTCCTGAAAAACCTGTCAAAGAATGATAAAATATATGTCTATTGATATTTTTGATTTTTCATTTAATTCTGTCCTGGAATCCGATAATTCCTTACTTCTTGTGTTTTTGACAACTTTTGTATATAAGCTGCCAGTGACAAACAAATGTGGCAACTATGTTATGCTGTCTTGTATTCTGACATCAGAGACATATATATGTCTATATATGTATAAATCTGTATATATGTACATGTGCCCTGAGGCAATATGAGTCAGTGCAGGATGTGTGAGACTGGCTGAAGATTTTGTAAATGGCCAGAATTTCTTCAGTAGATTAATGTGGTATCTCTTTTCTTTGAATATTTATTGCTGTTGTGTAGGCACAATGTAGGTCTGGATGCAAGGCTGATTGCTCTTTATCAGCCCCATTCACAGATGGAATATTGCCACTTGCTCTGCGCAGTGTGGTGAAATCTGTGCAGATGTCACATCCACTTGAAAGGTAATTGAGTATCTGTTGGATAAAGGGATTTGTCTTATTCTGAAGTGTTCTGGACTTCTAAAACACAGTATCCAGCCTCGGCTCACAAGAAGAGACTACACGTAGGGAGAGCAGTTAGGCCTGAGGAAAAAGCAGACACCTTTCTTTAGGTGCTTTTAGCTGATATTCGGGCCTGGCTTTCCCACACAATACATAGTCTGTTGGATGGAGAGGACTGCAGGACAAAATCAGAGACAATTGTTTGTGAATGTTCAAATGTATAAAAATCATTCAGTATGTTCACGTGAGATGATAAGATGTGACAAACTAGACCCTCCAGCTTAGGTTGTGAGTTGTTTCCTAATATATTTCATACCATGAGAGCCTCTTCTTGCTTTTCTAATACCTTGCTGAGAGGATTCACCCACTTAAAATCTTCAAATAACTGTTTCAGCAATAAGTATCATTTTACAGTAAGTATTTTACCCTTTGTTGTCAGTGAAACTGGTTGTTATGTTCAGCAGAGTCAGAGGAAAGAGAGTCAGCCCTGATGTGAAGGATCAATGGTTTCCAATTTTTCTTTCTGAAAGTCCAGTGAGGGTGTTGACCATACTTTGGGAAATGTTGCAGATCCAAATCAATACATATTGTATTCGAACTCACAAATAATCAGCAGCCACACTTAGGTACAGGTCAGTCAATATTCACATCAAGTTCACATCACATTTTACCTCCTGATAAAACTCTGAAAATAAAAGTCACCTAGTGAGGCTGCTCATCATCTACTCCATTACAGGTTAAGCTACCATGTGACAATGTCAGTTGTGTCTTAAAAGTAATAGGCTTTCTTTTTTTCACTCTTGACATCTTTGAAAGAAATGGACATAACCCTGTCGACTAATCTCCATACAGTTTAACACCCAACACTGTTGGTATTGAAGACTGCATACCACTTTCTTTGTTTCACAAATAAATAGAAAATATTTTTAAATAGTTACTTCTACAGAAAGGATTATAAATGTAACATCACTGGACATTTTTTATAACTGTTTTACTGTTCTCAGCCATCATTATTTGCAGCATGGTCTTTCAGTTTTTATTTTTCTTCTGTTTGTGAATAGCTTGCTCTCATAATTGATCCCTGCAGGGATTTTGTATCTCAAACTTCCTTTTTAAAGGATATTTCCAATTAGTCTGGCAGTTTGTCTATATGCTGGGATAAAAGAAGCATGTCACTTTCAATAGACTGAATCAATTTTTACATTGTGAAGAAAATGTATTGAGGATGTCTAAGATCAAAGTTTTAAACCATCTTGACAACAAAGATCGCTACAAATGAAAAAAATACCCTTTGCAGAGATCTTTGTAAGAATTTGATCATAAAAGTAAAGCCTTCAGTAGGCAGCCTCCAAAGTAAAGATATGTTTGTAATTATGATTTTAAATATACTGAGAAGAAATGCAGTGCAAAAACTAGGAATACATGTTTTTGCTAGTGTTATCAGTTATTTCTCTGTGAAAAACCATAAGTAAAAATACAATTATACACTGTGATGCCACGTTTTTAATGCTGGGGGAAAAGGCAGGAAGGAGTGAAGGGGTAACAGAAGGGGTAACAAAAGTCACCAGATGCTAAGAATTTTGTCTGTGGATATACTAATAAAGGAAACGTCTTATTCATAGCATGGTTTAAATTTAGCTCTGTAGTGTTTAGAAACAAGGGTACCATGAGCAAATAGAGATAATGCCTATAAGTAAACTGTTTTCTTTATTGAAATCAGTGAGAATGAACTTAGTAAAACTTTGTATTGACCTGCTGCAGTTAGTAATAGCTGTATTAAAATGTCATTTACAACAAAAGACTTTAATTCATACAGTTGTCACTAATGCAGTAGTTTTATTAATGTGGTGCATTTTAGTAATTGTCTTCAGTATTGCTTTGCTTTAGTTTTAGAGATAAGCTGTATGAAATAGTACTAATACACCTGGAGGTTCAGTATGGCCTTTTAGTTACTTTTATTAATTAGTCTTTACTTGACAGGAGCATTTCTTTCTTCACTGAAGTTGCAAAAAGTCTTTTAAATAACTGTTCTCAAAAAAAAAAAAAAAAAAACAGAACCCTCAAGAACTAGTAATTAAAATTAGTCTGTGGTCTCAATCTTTGTCTTGTCAGACCAACTGAAGTATAATTCATGGTAAGAACATGGTCTTATTGGATTGTTCCACCAGCTTGTTTCCAGATGTCGAATCACATCTCCGGTGTGGGTCCTACCCATGTAATCTGAATTTCCCATGTTCACAGGAGACATTACAAGTGAGCTGCATTGCCCAGGATTGCTGCTTTTATGTGTGTGTTTCACTAATGCACGAGGGCCGTTGTTTGACTGATCTGATGCAAAAGCAGAGCTTTGTCTCTTTTATAGTCTCCTGCCGACTGACCAGCTGATGTGTGGCCATGACAGCAGGAGCTCGATGAGACACCACCTGCAGTGTTGTGACACTTCCATTCACACTCTTTCACTTCACCCAAGTGAGATGAAAAGTATCTCTGTCTTACTGAGCTGACATCTTCACCTCTCACTCTTTCTTGGTTATCAAGCTGTGGCACAGGCAGGTTTTCAATAACTCCTCACTTTCACCAGTTAAATAAAATTATATATATTTTCTGATTATGTTGCTGAGGTTTGCACAGCAATCTCAACTCCATTTGAGAGAAAAGAACAGACTCAGAATAAAAAAATTGAGGAAGTGTGGGATTAAGGATCATTAAGCACTGATCTTCATCAGTAGATATAGTCTAAAATAATAGTCCCTAGATGTCCCTACTCCTGGTACAGAAGTGCTTTAGCTCTCATTATCATCATTGTTCAGCTCTTATTTCAGTAGAGCTGTATGTCTCAGCCTGGCCGTCCTGTGGCACAGGCTGCATCTGTAGCTTTTGAAGGAACAGGATTTTTTATGCTGGATGTAATCCATGAGCTGTAAGTGATCACTGGTGGGAACAGTTACTCAAATTGCTGTTATTAGTACTTTGTGGATGAATGCAAGCAAACCATAATTGACTGGAAAAAAATAAAGGAAGAAAAGTATTTTTCATGGGAATTGAAAACTCACAAGGTCCTACAAGCACAAAAGGGCACAAAAATGTGATTAATGTGTCAAAAGATATTGTAAACTTTTATTGTAGATGAGACCTTCAGAAGATGAAAACTTTAAAATCTGTAATAACATTTTTATTGAGTTTCAGGTGTGAATGTAGTGAAGTAAGCCTTTTCCATTACAGTTGTTCCTGATACATATAACATTTGATCTGGCAAGGTAAATATGTTCTCAGAGTCTATAATAGCAGAGAACAAAAGTCTTGAATTTCACTGGTACTGAATTCTTCCATTGCAAAACATTTGGGTGACAAATAAATCTTTCTCTCAGATCAAATTTTAAAACTCTACATTTTTATAGATTTTAGAAAACTTTAGATAGCTAAAATTCATTGGACCTTCTAAACCATCTCTTTGCTTATGTGAGTTTCCTCCTTATGGTACTTCTCACTTCCCAGTTTAGTTTGTTTAGGTTGTTTGCCCGTTTAGCATTTTAAAAACTTTCTTCAGAACTTCAGATGTATTCTAAAGGCTGATAGTTTATGGTGCCAGGTGTCATGGTTTAACCTTCAGCTGAAACCAGAGCACCAGGAAATCCTCTCTCACTCATATAAAACTGACTACCCTTCTTATAACACTAAATAAAATCCTCCCTTTCTTAGAGCCTCACTGTGGGGTTTTTTGCCCCTGCTGTTAGCCTCTGGATTATTCTTGAGATACTTGTGCTTCATTACTGGGAATAATTTCTTTGAAGATGTAGGACAACCTGTGAGAATAACGTTTCACTGATTCTGTTACAATTTCCAAAATTACTTGGTGCCCTTCAACATTTTAAGTATTTCTCCTGTACTTGCCATTTTCTTTAAATGATACGTTTCCTCACTCTCTTCCCATAACTCAAGGACTTCTCTTCCTCAAACTTTTCTGTTTTTCTTCTTTAATCTCTAGTTAGTTTTTAAGTATCTTGTATATATTAAGCTGCCTTAACTATTACAGTACTATTACTTTCAGCCTTTCAGTCTTCTTTATATGAAAGACCATAGAAATGGCTGTGGGTCATGAAGAAAACTGAAATTAATTTGTAACTAAAGGATAAAATCATACTTGTGTGGAAAAAAAACAAAGCATGTAATTTTTTCTTTTGTTCACATGCCAAAGAACAGAACCTTGAAAGAGCTTTCTCCCTTAGCTGCAACATATAATATTACTATGCTGAAGTAGTGTGAGGCATATAGCTCCCATCTAGGCTTAAAGTGTTAAGGATATCCACTGCTGCAGAATCAATTTGAAACCTTAAACCTGAAATCTGTTCATGTTTGGGAAGTTTTCTGTTCACCTGTTAAACAGTTACTAAAATAGGATTAATTCAAAATTAAAAGAAAGACCTTAAAATATGAAGATGTCTCTCCAAAACAGTTTATTTTTGTAATTTTTCCAACATTCAGGGTTAATATTATGAACTACCAATTTTATTTGGATAGTTAATATTTAAAATGAATATGACAGTAAAGTATATCAATATTGTAAAAAAGATTTCTTCTCAGATGGATGATGTTTTTAATTATTTCACATTTTCCACAATTTTTATATATATATATATGTGGTCTGATTCTGTAATCTCAGATTTGTAAGTGATGTTCCGTTAGGGAAGTCAAAATCAATTGCACAGACAATGTTTTTCTCATTGGCAATTGCACCGATATTTGTATAGTAAATTTTTCTGATCAGCACCAGTGGATTTTCCAAAAGATGCTACTGGAAAGCAGTTTGGTATTGCTTAGGGACTATCCATTGTTCCTGCACAAATATACAAAAGTAAAGGAGGGAAGTTAATGCAGTATCCATTAGCAATGACCAAGTATCTGTTTTCTTTCCATTATTTTAGCCCTTGTACACAATTCATTTGTTGTCTGGCACTGAGGATTCTGATTCATTAACAAATGGGACAAAAGGACCTTAATATTTCTGCTGAACCATTTTTTTGCTATGAAATTCAGTTCCAAGCGTCTGTCAGAACTAGATTTGATGCATGTATGATAGTACACAAGTGTGTGCATTTTATATATAAAATATGCAAAAATACTCATCTGGTATCAAGAGTTTTCTAATTCAAATACTTACCACCTGGAGTTGTATTCTCATGCTAGGAACTAAGATGCTAGTAATTTTTTTTTTTTCTGAAGAAGTACAATTCCCAAGTCATAGAAATATTTGCATTAAAACTTTCTGTAGGAGTATTTTCTTGGCAAAAATCAATATGAATTTTTCAGGTAGATTTTACTCAATAAATGGTGAGTTGATTTCGTTTTCATCTGGACTCAGTATGTCCTGGAAGTTTCTTGCCTCTGAATATTGAGACAGCTGTGCCTAGCCAGAAATTAAAAATGGAACTTGCAGAAGCAGTGCACAGCTTAATATACTGTTAAATAGATGCAAAGTGCTATAAGTCATTGCAGTCCACTTCTAAAGGTGAACCAGAATTAAATACCAGCATGTCAGAAGTTCCTGCTGGAAGAGAGAGAGTTCACATTTCACTTACTTCTGGCTTCTGGTTGCTTAATTGACATTGTTTGCTATAAGTAGACTTTGCACGCAAAGATAAATCATATATGCTACTGTGATAGAAAGTATGTGTTGATAGAACTTTTCCCTAGAACTCTATAAAGTATTAGTAACCATTTTTACTCCCAAATAACCATTGCACATACCCGTAGATCATAATCTGACAATTATGGTTAGCAGAAACAAAACAGCCAAACTTGCTACATATGGCTGCTTCCATTTTGTGCCAAGGAATCCTATGTGCAAATCCACATGGCTGGAAAAGACCTGAGAAGCTTCAGGGATTCCACTGAGGTTCCCTTGGGAATCTCAAATGGAGATACAGGGGAAAAAGTAAATGAGAAATTGCCAGCAAACCAGAAGGAGAGTTCAAACAAACGGGACCAACCACCCTGACCACTTCTGTCAGAGCCTGGTTTATTTTTTTGTTTCCAGTGAGCATCTTTAGCATTTTGCGTGCTCTAAAAGGAACAAGAAGATCCTATCCTTTGTATACAGGATCTCTGTTACCTAAAAAATCCGTATCAGCTAAATTAGTATCTATAAAAGGAAGACAGTGGGAAATCTACCTCAGCCTAATTTCTAAGTTTATTCAAAACAGCAGATATTTGGGAATTATAGGTTCTGCTTAGTATTCTAGAGCTGATGCAGTAATATCAGGCAACTGCAAGCAGAAGTGTGAAGGAGAAATTTGGGGATGTAAATTGCTTCTTCCTCAGAGTTACTAAAATTTTATTCAAGGTTAGATTATTACTAACCTTGCACAGGTGCTCAAGACAGAAATTACAGAAACTGCAAAAAGCTGCTGCCTCCCTGTTTGTGCAGAGATACAGTTCCAGCAGCTGCTCTCCCCTAGTCAGATGTGTGTGATACCAATGCAGAGAGAGGTACCAATCTGTTGAAAAGTAACAAGCTGAGGAAAGCCAGTTGTTTCTCAATAGCTAATGTACCTCTTGTGTCAGGGAGCAAGTAAGGAATCTCAGTGCATCCTGCCTCCTCAGGAGGAGAGAGAGCTGTGTTCTACAGGAAAGCACTCACATTAAGAGAATTTATTATACACACAGAAAACAAATTAATTGTTCACTAGAAACTGACTGATATATATAAATATATATATATATAGTCTCACAACATGGTTGTAGTTGGATGACTACATGTTGTAGGTCTTTGGAGTCCTTGATTTGCCTTCCTAGTTATTTCCTATTTCTCCTGTGTCTTTTAATGAAACAGCTGTGAAAAAAAACAAGCTCTGGTCTATATAAATAGTACAAGAAAATTAGGTGAGCCATAAAAAAGTTGATAACCATTTTTTCTAGTTTCACGAATATTCCATAATCACTAAGAATACATTCTAAGAGTGTGCACATAAGTACAAATACTGCCACATGCATGTCTTCACTCGTAACTGATATGCTCAGCTTTGATTAACCTGTCCCTGGTAATAAACTACTGTTATCAGGAGTTAAAGATACGGTCTGAGAGAAAAGAGGCAATCTGGCCAGCAGTCTCTGTAAATACATATTTATGTCATATTGACATCAGTAGTAACAACTCCCATAATCAATATATCAAACTGCCCTCTCTTTGCTCCTGTTATGATGTACTTTTACCTTTCCCAAACCTATTCATTTAAGTAAGCTAGAGTGTATTTGTTTGTATAAATGCAGAGTATATTGATCCCTGGCAAGGATCAAACTAGTGATCTGTTTTGTAAAGGTCCACTGCCAAACTGGAAAAGAGAAAGTTTGGCAAAGGAATGGGTTTTACTAAGGAATGATGCCTTCCTTCTTTCAAACAAGCTGATTTAGATCTAATCAAGGGGTTTTTTTTAAATTATGGATTGATAATGTCCCAAGGTTTGTTTCATTAAGTCCATGCGCTAAGGCAGTGATTGCAACGAAGGGCTGTAATACTAAATCTACAATTTCTTAAGAAGGTGGCACTTTTTAATGTGTAAGATCAGGCTTCAAAATAGATTGGTAGAGAGTAATATGTGTTCAAATTTTCAAACATGCTGACTGCATTTATTCCTATTAATTTAAAGATAGCAACTAAATGTAAACCCAAAGAACTAATTAATGAAAAGGGTATGTGGGTGTATAACCAACCAGTCAGTTGTAACTGACTCTCTGCTGTGACAAAGTTCCAGTGCCATTTTAACTGGACTCAAATCCTACCTGAGTATGACTGCCCAAATCCGATCCTTTCCTGTCAAATTTTTCCTGGTGATAGAAATGGAACCAGGCACTGCTAGAAGGAGTGTGGCTGTGGTTATCCGCCTCATAACACTTCCTGCCTGCAGCAAGACTCATGTCACTTTGACACTAGCATCTACAGAGGTCCATGATATGTTGCAGAACATAATATATACCTTCTTCTCTTCAAGACCCTATTTCTGCTGCTCAGCAGCCACAAGGGAACAGCTTTGGGCTTTCTGCTTGCCACCAACACAGCTGGCCAGACATCTTTACAGGGTTTTCTTGACTGATTTCTGTGGGGTAACAGAAATATGTCAGTCTGAGGAAAAGGTTTCCTCCTGGATATAAAGCAGACTTCTAACACCATGAACTATAGAGCTGGCAAGGTTGCCAGGTATGGGAATTCAAGGACCTAGGCAGTTGCCCTTGACAGGAAATTTGTTCTGTCAAAAAAAAAAAAACCCTGCTGCAATATTTACAGCACTAACTTACTTTAAAAGGTTAGCCATCTGTCTTGCTTCATTGCAAAAAATGATTCATGACTTCTATAATGATGCTTGTTATAACTGGTGAATTCTATATTAAGATTTTTCAAACCATATGAAACTTTTTTTTATGTTTTCTTGGAGAGAGTAGTTTGAAGCATTTAGAGATGCTAAAAATGAAAGACAAATTAGGAATTCCTTGAGAGTTTAGGAACTTAAAAGTTAATTGCATAGACCCAGTGCTCTTGTAAATAATTAGATATAGTCTTGACAATTAAATAAATTGTGGTTTCGTTTCCTACTCAAATAGATCAACTAAGGCACAAAACAAGACAAGATCTTAAAGTTTATATGAGTCTGTATTTTGAAGTTCACCTTTAGCCATCTTTGGTCTTCCGGACTTTTCATGTACACAAGTCCACAACTTAGAGTGAAAAGCTTTACTAGCACCATTGAAAATGATATCATGAAGAACTTTGTTTGAAAGTTATAAAATCAGTGTAAGAACTAGAAGAAAAAAGGTTGACTGCTAAACTAAATGGTTGACCTGACTCTCAGAAGTGCTAATGATGTCAGATGGGACACTCTCTCCCTTCACAAAAGGCCATGTGACTCTCTTTGGAAGTATTGGAAGTTTAGCTCTAAAATTATTATCTTATTTTCTCTTGACTTAAATACTCCAAACCCCTAGGAACTATCTCCAAGTAGTTATCTGAGATTTGAAAACCAGTTTTAATTATAATCCAATTAAGAGTGATATGAGAGAGTATGAGATGGAGCTGTAGGATGATACTTGAATGCCATAAACCATATCTAAGAAGACACCTGTATAATTAGCATAACCTTATATCTGATTATTCCACTGGACAGCATCCTCATGTTGTCTCTAATGATTTACTCCTGTACATCATCAGGATCCTTTCACATCCTTGAAGCACTGATGTTTTAATTCCTTTGTTGACAGTTCTTCTAATTCTTCAGAGTGATCAAAACTGAGTGCTATTGAATAAATTCTTCAGTTTGGGCATGAATAGCATTTAGAGGACCAAGAGAAACACACTCTCTCGTCTTGTAATTGAGTTTGTTCTTCTGAACCTCCTGTAGAGCCATTTGAGTCAGTACTGCAATAGTGCTTGATGGAAAAAATTCTCATGCTTGATACAGAGCCTTTTAAAAAGGAGACTCAGAAAAGCTCTACTTTGAACAATTTCTAATGAGCTTGTGCCTGCACCTCAGCAGAGTACAGGTAACTTCACATCTATTCGTCTCTTACAAAGAGAGCTGGCCAGAAAGCTTCAGGTACAGCAATTTTCATTGCTAAATGCATTTTTCAGGAAATAGAAGCTTTTCTCTGGAATCTAGCAATTCCATTGAAATTTTAGATGTAAAGGGGTGTAAATGCATTATGTAGACTAATGATTAACTACTGATATTTTTAAAATGTAAATATTTAAAACGCTTTACACACTTGACATTATCGAAGTAAAATATTTTGACACTGAAATATTTTTTTACATTGTCAATATGGAAACCTGCTTGGATTTCGAATAAATCAAAACAGAAAAAAAAGCCCTTCTGAATTAAAATTATTGGCTTTTCATTCTAAGCAAAAAAAAAAAAAAAAGGAACATTTCTTTTGAACAGCAGCTAAAGCCTTGATAAACCTGATTCTTAATTCTGGATTTTTCATGCATCAAGTGTAGGATATAAAAAAAAAAAAAAGGAACATTTCTTTTGAGCAAAAATAACATTTTTCACATGCCCAATTTTATTCATAGCCTGTCCTAAGTTGCTCCAAACATTCTACCAAATGAGTCTTTCTTTTTTTTACCACTTTTACACTGATAAGTCCATATGCTTTTTTTGCAGTTTCATGAAGAGTGCTGGAAAAACTCTGAAACTGGAAAGTTGTTTTTTTCAAACTATAGTTTTACAAGTCCAGGTGCATTTTATCCTCCTTTTGCCTGAAGACATGCATTAATTACAGCCTCAGGATTCATGGAAACCAAATTTACTTTCACTGAGCTAAGAAAATTACAACTATCTTTAGATGTAGCCATTATTTTTTCCGTAGTTCATAGAGCACTGTTTTGAAGCTCTGCCATCAATCACAAAATTATATGTAAATTAGATTGTATATTTAAAAAGCTTCAGTAGAAATATGTAATACTGAAAGTCAGAGAGAAAACATTTTCCATGCTGAGATCTGAAAGCAGATAGACTTCCTGTAAGTTCAAGGCATTTATTTCGTTGGAGACATTAATCACATTAGAGATGTGAGACCAATACCTTTCAGATAAGCTACTGAAATTATGAGAGAGAGGTTTTTTGTGGAATTTGAGAAAGCAGTCATTGATTTGATATGATTTGTTGAATTCTCTGTTCAGTATATCTTGTCAACCATGCAATGGCTAAGGACATTAAGGGATCTCCACCAGGATTTGTGCAGTGGTTGTGTAAGAAGCAGCTGTATTTGATTCAGGAAATCTTTCATTTGCTTTTTCGAGCAAACTGGCATCAAATTATCAGGACAGAATGTGTCACAGAGGAATGGCTCCTTAGCATGCACATGTTGGCTGGACATTCACAGAGTCTGGTGTTCAAAGGCCAAGGTGATACACAGGCAATATTTGTTGTCAAGGCTAGTAAATGGTCACAATATGGTCCTCAGCAAAAAGAATCTGTTGAATGAGATTAGTTTTGGTTGTGCTGCAGGCTAGTGGAAATATATTAGGTTATGAGTGGTGTTATTATTTCACTGGGGTTTTTTATGATTTGGTTGTGTGGAGTAAAGTGTTTCTTTAGTTGGAGAAATAATCAGTATGTTACACCTTGCTCTTGGGAGCTTTATATAATAAATGTTTTAAACACACTTGGATGTCAACCATAATGCATAGTTTCAGCAGAATTTATTTCTTTGGAATCTTAAAAGCACCTGCATAAAACCAGCATGTCAATCAATTAACTTTGTTTAGTTTTAAAATTGCCTAGCATTATATTCGGGATGCTTTATTTATCAGTTATGACTATATGTGTGGTCTCTAAGGCAACATACTCTCTAAGGGCATAGTAGACTTAGGCACATTAAATCTATAGCAGATTTAACCAGATTTAAGAACATGAATGCATGAAGAACTTACATAAATGCTTTTCTGAATGAAGACTGTATTTTAATTAGGATCACAAGTCTGAGGATCACATTCATGGATTATCTAATCCACAATCCTGTTTCTATCAAACATTCTCTTCAGAAATGTATTATGCTTCCCCTTAAATTTTTAAAACCTTTATGGTTTTATCATTACAGCTGTGATATGGACAGTGATTCGGTGTGGTTTGCTTTGATGTCTTTTGATTTGGCGATATTCTTGGCCAACCTACAGCAATATATACTATTGTGTGATAATTTGAATAACAATTCAGCATATCATTGGCAATTATAATTTTCTAAGACTGTTGCTGAAGGAAGACGTACCAAAATCTTAGAACGAGACCAACAAACATGGATATAAAAATATATAAAAATATAAAGATATATATATATATATAAATAATATAAAGATATAAAAATAAGTGGGAATTTTGCATGTATTCAAAAATGTGTGGGAAATAACTGTCAAAGCAATACACTGAAATTCAGTTTTTAACAATACCTTAAGTATCTTTAGAGTGGCAGGTCTGGGTGAGAAACCAAAGTCAGCCTCTGATTTGGAGTTGTTGGGTTTTTTATATGTATATATATTTATATAGGGTTTAGCTGTGTAACAGACCTTCATGGAAACTTCTGCTTCCAAATAACTTACACATTCTGTAAAAAATATTATGGAAATTATAAGCTTGACAGACTGAGCAAGATCCCCTGAGAATGCGTGAGTGGCAGAAAGGATACAATTACCTCAGCCCACAGGCTAATGCAGAGGGCGTTCATAGGGTTGAGCTACAGTGCAGTGAAGAACTAAATGTTTCCCAGTGGTCCAACTGGGTTCCTGCACTCAGAACACCGTCCATCTAATACCTGGCTCCTACAAATAGTTCTGAATTAAACCATTTCTATTTGTCCAATGGTGAATTGCTACTTAATTGGTTGTCCTCATCATTCTCTGATTGCAAAAAGGCTGGCGGATATATGCTGCCAGTTCTTTTAAGATAAAAGAAAAAAGTTGTTTGTTTTATATATCCCACATCCACTCAGATCTTGGCTTGCCTAGAAGGTCAAATATCACCCAGTCATATAGAAAACAATAAGCTTGCAGATCATTGTTTTTCTTCTGGGTAGTTAAAATGTGGAAAATATAGCAAATAATTTTGGTGCATTATATGTTTTATGCAGTTTTGATGCAGTTTATTAATTAATTTTTCAGAATCCATTCTGTAAGCTACAGTTCTAAACTTGTAGAGTAACAAATACTTCTATATAGGCAAGTGTATTTGGAAATTAGTATTTGCTGTTGAGTGTATTTTGAGTGAAGACATAAATGCTGTCCTTCATTTACTATGATCCAGACTTAATATCATTTTTCCAGAAAACAAGCAATTGAAAAATACTACTTCATTGCTATTTTACACTTTATGAATTTATTTGACTCTGTGAGTTATTAGAAAAAACCTTGAATAAGAACAGTAGGTTTTTATTCCTGTTTTGCATTAATGGAAATGAACTGAAAGAAAAATGAGATCAATACAAATTTTCAGAAAAGTCATATTAACACAGATATAAAGAACCTCTGATGTTTGTGTATATGTAGAAGAGGTTAGAGTGAAGTTCTTATGGCAAATAGAAGAATAAAATTATTGAAAAGAAATCAGGACTGTTTGTTATTTAAAAGGCTACATGCAAATCTGTTAAAAGCATGTTAAGTGCATAGCAGCCTGGAAGTAAACAACCTGAGTTGTCTAACAGAAGCCTCATAAGGACAGAAAAGTCACTTCAAGAAGCTTTTGAGCACTTGGGACAGTCTCCACTCAGAGCCAGTGGGAGTCTCCCATGCAACTCCCTTGCAGGTTAAATTTCAGCCTTTGTTGGTTAGCAGTAGGAAAATACAGAGAGAGAGAGAGAGATCTTGCAAAGTCACACTAAAAAAGTATGAATATATTAATGCAGTTGATGGCAACCTTCTGCAATGCTAAATGATCTGAATTTCTTCACTAAGTTTGCTTGCACTGTCTGTATCCACTACTGAAGATGAGTAAAGGGAGCAGACTCAGGGTCCCATTCGAATCAGGTATAATAGCATCACTCAAGACCTGTGAAAGTATCACTATTCCACTTGGATTTCTCAAATCAAATTTCATCTACACATGCAAACTAAGCTTTGATATTTGCCTGGCTTTAAAGAAAAGGTCAAATTAAATAGCTATTAGCTATTTCCTATTAGCTTTAAGGCGTTTTCTTCCAAAGGCATGAATATATCTTGTGGAATAATGCAGCTGGGACTTGGACATTTCAATTAGGTTAATGGATTTTATACCCATTTATAAAAATGAGGGATTAAAGTGATGTACAGAATGGCACACCAATGACTGCTTTTAGGACAGGGCCCAGTTTAGCCTAATGACTTCTCTAACCAGGTGACATTGCACACCCAAGGACTCTGTGCTTAAGTATATACAGGAGATGTTTGAATGGATCTTTTAATTGGAAAGTGTTGACCTATGCACTGGTTTTTACAAGATCAAGGAAGCAAAAATGGTTGAGTTTGGGAATTTCTTCACACGTTAGAAGAAAAAAAAAAGTATCTTCTTAATTTTTACAGAAAGAACAACCTCATTGCCGTCCACGTTTAGTATACACCTCCTAAAAAATTAAATTGTCTGAATTTGCTTACATTTCACTGCTATCCATTAAAGTTAAGTATACATTGCAATGTAAATTACTTAATGGAAAAATCTGCCTTGAAGAAACCTTCTAATGGAGAAATTATTTTTTATAACTTCCTAGGTTTGCAATAATTCCTATTTAATATTGATGTAGATGTTTTGAAAAACAGTTATGAGTTATGTCATATTACAGAATCACAGAATATATGAATTGGAAGGGACCCCACAAGGATCATCAAGTGAATCAGATTAGAGATGAACAAGTACTTGAAGCAGCCAGCAAAATGAATGATATGTATATATTAAAATGAAAGCATCATGAATTTGTTCTTCAGTTACTGCTAAATGAGGCATTCCAGACTCCTGCCCAGTGTCCCTGTGTATCAGTTATCCCCATACATTTTGTTAGCACTGCTCTTTTCTTCTCCACCTATGTGTTTAGATTATGACTGGTGCTCCCTGCCTTTGACTAGAGTAAGGCACTGTAAGTGTAATCATCTGAGATTTGGTTACTCAGGTTCACAGCTTCCAGATTTGAACTCCAGTTCTTCTGATTGGCTTGATTTCTGCGCAGAGGTTTTAACGAATAAATGAAAAAAAACAGCAAATACTGGTGGTCAAGTGAACTCTGACCCATTGTATTGTGAGGGGTGTGACTGCAAAGTTACGTTGTGATATTTACTACACAGCATCCCAATCCAGCAGTGCACCTGGAAAAAACTGCTAACAGTGAAGTTAGCACTCAGGAGCTTGAAGCTCAGGTCACACAGCTGAAACCCTGCCAAGCTGCCTTCTCATACCTGAGGGGTTTTTTGCACACACACAGAGTAAAATCCCAGCCTTTCATCTCCTTAAGGTAACAAGTGCTTGCAAATGTGTTAATAGCTCTAGAGATTTTGTGTGCTGTTGCTGACCATGAGCTCCCTGTAAGGCATATCTCCATCATATCCTAAAGCTCTCCTGTACTAGAGACTGTAATATGGCTGGAGCTGTAAATGTCTTCCATTTCCCTCTTCTGATACAAGTATTTCTCTTCCTTCTTCTGTTAGGGGTTAGGCGTGCCCCCCATTTCCAGTTAACCTTCTCTTTGTCCATGGCAGCAAACTTGCATGTGTATTCATGGCTCCAGTTTGCCTTCTAATGGCCAAATTTTTTAGTCTTAAGTGATATTAAGGCTTGATTTATTATGATTTCCTTCCTTCCTTCCTTCCTTTCTTCCTTCCTTCCTTCTTTCCTTTCATTACAAACTAAGAGGGATGAGAAGCTTTGCAAATGTGCTAAATTGCTCAAATGTAAGAGAAGCTGTTGAAATTGCTAGCGGAGTGTGTTGAAATAAGAGCAGTGTGAAATCTTGCAGCATTAGAATTAAGGACAGTATTTCCAATTACATTGGCATTTATTGTTTCCCAGCTCTCACATTTTCACAAGTAAAGCACACATTTTTGTTTCAACTTCTCAGAATAGCTTTTCCTTATTTTTATGAAAGAAAAAATAAGTATTGATGAGTAGAGAGACTAGTGAAACATTGATCCCTCTAGGTCCTATTGTTTGGAAATTATTTCTAATAGCAAAATATAGGCGGTATATTACACCTTTTTGAATAAGGTCACAGGAGTGAAACAGTAGAAACTCATTTCTGCTGACAGTTTGCGTCTCAGAAATTGTTTCTTCTGGTTCACTAATGAATCTTTTTTTTTTCATTTGCCCTTGTCTGACACAATTTCCCTCTATCTTGGCAGGAAAAGTCATTTCCTCATTTGAGTAAATGAGTGATAAAGGACAGATGAAAGGGCAGAAATGTGCAAGTGCCATCAAAACCCTAATTTTTGAGTTTAATATGCTACAGCTGTAGACGTAAGGCATTTCTCTTGTAGTTGAAAGCACAGCCAGCATGGGAATATAGATAGGTTTACATGAATCCTAAAGAGTTGCAGCTTATTTGTATTCGTTAATAATGTGGAGCTTGGAGGATACTGACTGTACAGATACATTTTCAGCTGGAAAAATTATGAAACAGGAACAAGGTTTAGTGAGAGGGATTGATGGGGACACAGAGACATTTGGAAAAGCAAGCTCAGATCAAAACAGTCTACAGTGAGATTAAAGTTCTATTTCAAAAGCTAAGGTAAACATTAATACACAGCAATTGACTATGATTCAGAACTGTCCCTCATGGATAAATTTTGCCTTTTGAAAGTCTTGCCAGTTCTCTGGCAGAAATTAATATTCTGACGTGTCAATAGTTAAGTTAGTATTACTTCTTTTAAAATCCTGGAATTCCTGTATGAATTCATAATTAATCACTAATTTCAGTAGAAATGAAGATAGTCTGAATTTCTGAAATTGGGCCACGTTTTCTAAAGTAGGCTTTTTGGATTTTTGAAAAAGCTGGAGGCACTGGATGCTAAATGCGTGTTGAAAGTCAATAGGTACTTTTCAGTGATGGTTAGGTAAAGCAACGTTTCAATTTTCATTAAGTATTTAGTTAGAAAATATACATTTGACACACCATATTGAGAATGGCAGGGAAATCCCACACCATTTTGATGATAAATCCATAATACAGCAAAAAATCTAGAAAATCCCACTGTGTGCTATAATGATAATAGAGCAGTGCAATTAAATCCTTCATACTCAGTGCTGTAGGCACGAAGTTAAGAATAAAACACCCTCATGTGCCATTTTACTTTGGCTGATGCACCTTAATTTTTCTGTCTGATGGTTTTTCAAACTGATACGATGGAGTTTGTCATTACTGGAGGTACCCAGACGTATAGAAGTTGCTGCTGACCTAATGTAGACCAAATACACCTTTAAATCATAAATAAAAGAACAAATAATGCATGTTTTAATCATAATAAGTAATGTACTTTATTGTTTAAAAAACAATTGTATTCGGTGACCATAGCAGTGTCCTTTTTATCTCTCTGCTTAGAATTGCTAACATGGATTTGATAAAAAATTCCAGTTTTATGTCTGTCTGAAACATTATTTTGGCTTCACAGTCCTGAAAAGTAGAGACCCACCTGGTATATGTATTTAATCTCTGAAAGAAGCCAGCAGCCAGTGATTGTGGATCCACCTAGGAGAAGGACATTGATACTGAGCTGTTTCATCTTTGAAAACTCCTTATACATTGCTTCCAATGTTTATCATTAACACCACCACACCACCATGTCATTTTCCCCTCTGGTCACACCATATTACAGTGACATGGGTCCTGCATTCCTATTCACAGCTATTCAACTTGCTGTTACAAATGCAAGTTAGTCTTCTTGTGCTACAAGGGAAAACAGTACACCCGTCTGATGTGAGTGAGCTTATCTTTGAAAGCTCATGCTATTGAAACAATTTGGACAGAGTGAAGCTGGCAATGTAACCAGTATTGAAGACAAAATAAGCCTTCAGGGCAGAGATAGAGTGAACACTCCATTTACACTGTTTTTTTATTTTGGTGGAAATTGGGCATTTTTTTGTATGTTACGCCCTTCAAAGTCTCTTTTACATTTTTAGAAAGAAATATCAAGAACTCTCTTGGACTGAAACCTAAAGTGCTAGAAACTGCATCCTTCTTCACAGTTAGAGATACATGTTATTTTAACTTCCCACTGATGTGCTGTTTCTCATCATCTGTGGAGTTGTGAGGTATTTATGGCATAGAAGTTTTTGTGTATAAACAACTTTGAGCTCTGCTACTCCACCAAGCAGAGTAGGGAACTGTGGTTGTATTTTCTTTTTGTTTACTTTATTCATACATCTGATAACAATACATTGAAGTGCACAGGAGAACTAAGGATGCAGCATTTATGGTTACAAAAAGAAATAAATCCCACTTTTTTAGAAATGCTGTACATAAATATGGCAGCTCCCACACTGTTCAGTGTTGCCTGGCTATTGCTGCCAGTACTATGTTGCAACAGTGTTTGACCTCATGAAGATCAAGGTTTTTCAAATGTTAACACAATTTTCACATGTTCACTTTATAATAACATTGTTATATGGCTTGTACATCACTTCTGGACTGACCCATGAAAATTACTAGTTCTCACTAAAATATGAATGTCACTTTAAAAAAAAAAAGATAGAGAAGCTAGGGTATTTCAGCATGGAGACACTTGAGGAGCCAACTCCAGTTTCCTTCCACATACCCTCTGCCCCCGTATTTCAGGTGCACATAGATAAATCCAGACAGTGTATTTTCCTTGTGCCCATGGTTTTATTGATATACCACACACTCATTCCCTTCCAGTGACGGCTGCCTCCCCGGTAACAAGGAGTTGTTGAGGCTCCCAGCTATTGCTATTCACTGATGTGAGAATAGGCTTGGAAATGTGTTGGGTTTTTTTACTCATTTATCAGTTTTAATGTCTTATTGTTTTATTGAGATTGAGCTTTCTCTGCCTTCTTTCTCTCATTAAACAATACTGAATCAGAGAGGTCCCATGCAATGACTACTTCAGGAGAAAGCATGATGGATTTGTTCAGATGCTTTGTCTGCAGCAGCTGGAGTGCCAGGAAGAAAGACTTGACTCAGAAGCCCACGTATTTATTTGCCATCACCTGGCTTCAGCTTGCAGCTTCAGTGGCTTCACTGTAATGCCTGGTCTCTTTGGAAACCTGATTCTCTTTTTAGCTCCATTCTCCATGCTCCTGTGCCAAGCATCTGTGATCAGATCTCAGCCTCAGCCAAAATGGTATAAAACTGATATAAGTGGGTAAGGGATTTTATATATTTATTTAACACAAAGTGTGGGTTTCCTGAAAGTCTGGGAGGCAGTGTAGCTTCTTCCTTCTTTTCACAAGGGTCATCACTGGCACTTTTGTTGTCACACATAAGAGAAATAAGACATTGATTTGTTTATATTATATGCCAAAACAACTCTCTGCACTTGTCTTGTTCTGTAAAATTCTGATATTATTAACAGATCCCTCGTTCTTCTCTTCCCACTCCTTGAATTTGAATTTCTGCCATGAGAAATAAAAATTTATCTTTTTAGGATAGAGGTATTTTTTCCCAGCCATTCTCAACCAAATTCTTTTTCTTGATTTATTTGGAGTAATTCATTGCTGAAGATGCTTATTTCTGTAGAAAGGTGGTACAAGCCCCAACTGTTCTTGGCCTGCTCACTTCATTATACCTGGACTCCTCTCCTGACTGTAGCTGTGGTTGTAATAGCCTTCCTCTCAGAATAGGCCACGGGAGCTACCATAGGAAGAGAGAGAACTGATGACAGAAAATTGCTGCTCCATCTAATAGAAATGTCTTTTTACGTCAAGTGATTTTGCTGCTGCTTTGAGTTACAAGAATCCTTATCCTGAAAGGAATGATTGCCTCCATGCCCTCCCTGCTTTCCCATTTGACTTCAGATTCCAAGGAGTTAGAACATTGCATCTTCATACATCTTTTTACTGTATTTTATAAGTCATGTTTATTTTATCTTTATCTGGATTGGTTTTGTTTGTTCAGTGAAATTTCACACATGGCTCCAGGAGCTTTTAACACACAAGCATTCACAAGCATGTGCAGTTTATGCTGACCATTCCACTTTTCCCCTTGTATCCCAGCCCTGGGTGCAAACCCTATCTGCACCTTTTTCTCACCAAAATACATCCCGTGGCCCACAGGGCAGTTTCCTTAGAAGAACACAGTGACACTGCAGTACAAGTTTCTTGCTGAATACAGGAAAACAGGTCACAAGTCCTGCAAACCGGTAGTACTGAATTTAAAACTCCTCTCAGAGCTGTTGCTCAGATCATGCAGGAGAACCACAGAAAGAGCCTGCGCTGGCCTTTTCACAGTAAACCTTTAATCCCGGAAGAAATGGCACAGGAGAGTACCAGGAGCAGCAACTGAAGTTCCCATTTGTCCTTTGCTCTGATATCCACCAGCAGAAATCCAAAATCCTTTTATCTTTTCTGGAGTTTGTCCATGGGTTGCTGCAGATACTTACCTAATTAGGACTTCTCAGTCCTAGGAGCTTTTACCCACATGTATCCCTGGAGGACTGCCAAGAAAGGTTAAAAGAACAACAAACAAAATACGCTCCTGAATGGCAGCGAAACAGAGAATTCTTTTCTGATCCTAAAAAATAATTGGTCAGATAGACCCACAGCAACCTAGAAGCACAGCTCCCTGGCTAACCAAAGCATAAAAGTGGGGCAACTCAAAGATACAGATGAATGGAAGGAAATACTTAATGAAGCATTATTGCTTCTATTTTGGGGCAATGGGACTTTGTGAAATGATGTGCAGTGTGCATCCCTATTCTTACTTCAAACATTAAAATTCCTCTGACCTTTCGGAGCAGGAGATATTTTTTCTAGGTACAGATTCTTTTCCTTCTAGCTTTCCACTTCCTTTCTGGAAATAATATATTATATTAGCCATTCGAGCAACTCTATCAGAACTAGGAGAAATATTTTCCTTCTAATTTAGCTAGGACTCCTGATTTTTAGTCTTTGGTGATTATCCTAGATTGTAATGGGTTTGCAAAATGCAGGTTTTATAGGCTTGAAAGAGCAAATGCAAACAATCATTAGCCCACTTTACCTTCTTATTTTGGAAGCAAAATCCTGTTACTTAGATAGGAACCTTTACAGGTAATGTAATTATATCTCCATGTCTTTCTATTTGCCATGTGCAGAATGCATGAATCCTCAGAAATTGCAACAAGGAGGGAGCACAAAGTACCATGACTGCATTAGCTAGATAGGGAGTAGAAAGCTTGTACTGTAATAGAAGAATATATAGTTGCTGAATATAAAAATGGTCTTTTTTTTTTTTGACGGGATGATTTTAACATTTCAAATTATGTAGACAAAAACCTACAAAGATATAGTTCAAGATCTTTCATTTTACAAAACTGCATATACGAAAGTTGAGGAATGCCTGTGAATTACTAAATTCAGCTTTGCACTACCCTTTCAAGGTAAGGTGATGTTATTTTAAAGATTGCATACACTTGTCCTGTAGTGTGTGGAAATCCTGTGACAGAATTAGGAAAACACTTGAGTTCCACATTTAACTTCCTTAACCTTGAGTTCTGCCTTTTCCCTCCTCAATCTTGTGCCTTCTTCAGTACAAACCTCCTACAAGCATCAGGCAAGAGGTTCTTAAAGAAATCAGTGTTCTGCTGTGCAACTGCATTGAATTGGTGGAGCAGGTCCCATTTTGCACACTGAATAAAATCATTGCTTTGTGAATGCATATTCTCTATACTAGTAGTGATTTTTAAAACTGTAGTTCAAAAACTTAAATTCTTGGGATATATTGCGATATATTTCAAGTAGAAAAGCAAACCTACTGAAATATTAGTAGGAAGAGGACTCTGTCATGACATCTACAAAAAGGCATTTATGTACATAATTAAAAATAAATTTTTCATTAGCACCTCCTCCCTCTCTGTCAGGTCTGTTTTCATAGGGGGTGTCTCCATTTAGTGACATGCCCACATGGGCATGTCTTTGCTCTGTAATTCAAAAAAGAAAACAAGCAAAAGAAACCCAGAAACCCTGCAAACATAACCTAAAAAAGGAGCATAGCATTGTAGCATTATTTGATTACTTGTCTGCATCTCACTAAAGAATAATTGCTCGCATGCATTAAAATCCATGCATTAGTAGTGCCTGCTACAGTTGATTTCTCAGACTTTAAAAATTCCTGGCAGTGTGCATACAGGGGATTGGAGTTTGGAGTGGGCCATTTTGATTAATTTACGAATTCCACTAGGACTTGCAGATGTAACTATTCCAGGAAAAAAAGAATTTGTTATACTACAGCAGGGAACACAATTTTTGGTAATTTGGCTGCTAGTTTGATTCAGACCATTTCTTAGATGACATGCATTTCTTTTAGCTGCTGTCCATATCAAGGAATAGATATAATTTGTTTTGTAATTTCCATGTTAAGACAAAGGCTTTATGAGGGACTGGTTAAGATTTTGTTGTGAAGTCCAGAGTTTCACTTCTCAATAACTATTGTGCCACCTAGTGGGTGTTAAACTGCACTTTTAAACAGATGGAAAGATTGACTTAAAATATACCAGTGAATAATAAAACATGGTGTTTGTACAAATAATTTTGAGTGACATGTTGAAACAAAAAGTATTTTCCCTTTTTCCCTGATTATTTACCAAGGTGCTCCATTGATGTAGAAAATATTCTGTTTCAATTGTAGCATAGCATTTTGCTTGCAATTGTATTAAAGAAATATAATTCATAAAAAGGGCACTTACAGACCTCTTTTCCTCCCTGACAGTAAATCCATTTCATTAAATTACTAGCATATTTAATGTGCTTATCAGTATGAAAGGATATCCCCAAATCCCAGATGTTAGGAATTTCCATTCTGGAATACAATTAAATAAATACACTGAAAATGTCATTTTCTGACCAACTATGACAATTTTCACTTGGCACCAAGCAATGCTTTATAACATTATTATGTTTGCATGCTTTAAGGCATTATTTAAAAAAAATAATAAACAGTCTGTTATGTTAAAATCATAACATTCTGACAGTTTCTCTCATAAAATTTCCTTTTCCATCTAAATAGTTTGTGTCCAAATAGCTATGTGTATTTCATTAGCCAATAGCTATTTCTTAGTAATTTGCCTCCTCTAGCTGAAACCTCTCAAAAGATTTTTTTTTTCTTTCAGCTTTTTAAGTAAACCATCTGTCCAATGTGGAAGTATTGGTTTTGCCACAATAGATGGCAATAATATTTCAATCACCAAAGCCAATAACAATAAATTTCCCTTAATAGAGCATTTCCTAACATTGTTCAAGTCACTTTGTTGCATCTTATGCAAAATTGCCACCCTATCCATTATCAACAAAAGTTATAGTAGCTAGTCTGCTCTTTTAGCACTTGCATGCAGTGCCATAGTTACAGTAGAAAATTCAGTGGTCAGCAATAGTGCATTTTAGAACTGTTTAGATTCTCTGAGACTCTATGGAACCTTAAACTCTTTTTGTTTAACACATTTCAATGCTGCATGTTAGCGATCTTTCATATGACAGGACCTGACACGAGGTAAACATATCTGGACTGGAGACTTGAGTATCTCTATGCCAGGCCTTGATGTAAATAGAAGTGTTTGGGTTTTTCCCCCCCCACCAAATAAATAATAAAATGGAGCTCCTCTTTTTTCAGTATTGTTTGTCAGAAAATAACTAAGATTCAACTTGAAGTTAACAGAAAATGAATTTACTTTCCAAACGAAAAAAGCATACTGTTTTGAAACGACAAAAAATCTGTGGTTTGAGAGGGGTTTTTACTTTTTCTTTTTGGTGGGGTATTTATTTTCCCTCCATGAAAAGGGTTTCCAGAAAAAAGTATTTTCAATTTTCTGGTTTCAAGGGTTGACAGACATATTGTCATTTCATTTTCTTCTTGCAGACAAATAAAACTGAAAAAAGTGTGTCAGGCGAGCTTCTTTGAAGCTCAGTGTCCAGGCTCTTGGACTTTTTGATACTTGAAAAATGTTTGTACCATATTCCAGTTTTCCCTGGTGGTATATTTTGTAGTGAACAAACAGAAAAAGCAAAAATGTATTTATTTTTATCGCATAATCAATTGATTACTTTGTTTTAAAGCAGTTTCATTAAAGATAGTAAAGAGGTCTTCTTATGAGGTTTGTTGTTCCTTGTAAAGGTTCTTAAAGGTTAATATTCACAGTAAATATGGAATTTAAATGTATTACTAAAAGTATTACTAAAATTAGGAGAGGATTAGAAACATAATAAAATTTATTTCTTTTATCTAGCATTGATAATGAGTTGTTCTTTATATTAATATGCTCAAACATGATTACTTTTGTAGAGAAAGATGCTATTTCATTATAAGGGGAAGAATTTACTTACAAGGCTTGCAATTTTTTTCTCTCTATCTAGACACGTATTTTTCCATGTCAGTTCCATGTCAGTTCTGGCATTTATCAACATCTGGGAGAACAATATGTTTAATTCTAAGAGTTCCCCTTACTTTATTTTCCATGATCAACTTTTTAATGTGATTTTTAATATCTCATTGGGAGAGTCATTATCTGTGGAGTCAATGGACAGTATTTAATAAAGAGATAGCTGAAAATTTAGATCACTACTTTGATTCAACATCATAATAAATAAAAACTATGAATAAATACTCTGTTAAAAATTGCATATGTAATAAAATATTGAAATGAAGTCTCTAAGATGGATAGTTTTTAATCAAGGGAAAAAATATGTACCGCTCACAAATAAAGGAGGTAACTGAATGGCATATATTCTTCTTTCATCTCAATCTAATACCATATTTATCTTCAATGTCGAAGCCAACCCTTTGGCCAAACCTTCCTGTCCCCAGATACCTGCAAAAGTCGGTGGGTTGCTCAAAGTGAGTAAAATTCTCAGTATTTGTTTGTAATTCTGGGTTATTTTAGGCCACAGGTCTGTTTTCTCCAATTACAATTAGACAGATGGTCTATAATTCTAATAAAGTTCTCTGAAAGAGAAACTGCCTGAAATTTAAATAATTTCCTCTCTTTGTAGAAGTACACCTCTTAGATTTAAATTTTGATCTGATAGTCAATATTTAGTGTAATCTTAATTAAGCAAGACCTGATTTGCTCTGGTTTTCATGCATTTGAAAACCATAGACACATCCAAGCTCAGATTTTTGAAGATTTCCCTTTGTTCTCTAGGAGTTGTTTGGACAATGATTACTAAGTGCACTTGCTCAAAAAGAAAAGAACTTTTTCTTCAGCAAGAATTTCAAGAAAGGATTATTGTGAAACTAAAAGTCATGGTATGAGTTTTAGGTCACTGAGACTAAAGACTATATAAATGATAAATAGTACAGAAACACTTATTCAGTAAATGCTTATGTCTGTGAAAATCTCTGTCCTCTTAGCTATGCAGACTAGGGTGTATATGATATATTTGTAAAAAATTATGCAAGAGAATTATACAGTTTGTATAAAAAAATCAATCCTTAATGGAAATCTTAAGTGCAAGAGATCAGAAATACACATCTGGGTTTTTGGACATATGCAACATATCTGAGATTTGTTTTTCTTCTCTGGTCCAGTGGTAAAACAGTATTTATTCTTATGTTTGTGTCCATATAAATAAGCAGATGTTTCCACTCAAATCACTGACCATTAAAACACATTAGTATTCAAAGTTACATTTCTATCATAATATAAAAACCCTCAGTGAAGGGTTCATGCTACATGAAGTAAGGTGTTTGGAAGAACAAATACTGTAAGAGGAAACAAAGCATAAGCAAGCAAGTCCTCAGAGGATGTTACAGGTGCATCTGGGCAGTATGAACATAAATCTTTCAGTCCAAGTGAAGGAGAGGGTAGATGTCTGGCAAAAGCTGATTGGCAAGTTAAGGCATGAAAGAGACTGTTCCCATGGCCCAGCTTTAGACAGCAAATTTCCTGGCTGTGTCAGGTAGGCAGCCTCAGGTACTCCTAGCATGGCACCCTTAGGTGTCCCAGCAAGAACACTTCAGGTAATTCCTGAAGTGTTCCCCTTTCTCTCCCTGTCAGGAGGGATGCTCCCTTCTTCTCACTGCACGGTTGCAAGGGAGATGGATCAGGTAGACTGATGCTGTGCATTAGGTTCTCTAAACACTCTTCAAAGTAGTGAAAACAATATATATGATTAGAAATGAGTTCCTAGTTTGCTTATGCTAGACCTCACACTAACAGCAGCAACACAGTAAGCAAATAATAGGCAAATTTAATTCATTAATCACAAAAGTGATTTTAAAGCACTGAAATTTAATCTAGGTAATTTTAGTAAACATAAACAAAGCATATTTATGAATGCAAAATGGAAGAGCTTGAAGTGTTACTAAAATATGTTTGACTGAACTTTATCTGTATCAAGTTGATAGATAATTAGTGAAAGATATAGTCTTTCCTTATAGCGATATTTGGAATAATGTGACAAAGGTATGTGTATATATAGCTGCAGATATATGTGTGTGCATGTGTGTATACACATATATGTATATAGACATGTACTTTCATCTGCAGCTATGTATACACATACTTGTCACAAATATATATAAAAGTGTATGACTATCAGTCATCTGTTTGTATCTACTGTGAACATGCACAACAGTGGTCAGGATTGATTTCTATGGCTCTGTATTCTCATTCTGCAAAGATGCAAAACTATATTTAGTGTAATGTTTTTAATCATCAGTGCAAGTAAGTCATGGTAAATCTGAGGTCCTATTCACTGATAATTACACTCTACTTCCTGTTATCATATAAACGTTCATATGGAATCTTGCACCTTGTGCTAAGCTAACTTAAAGTGATATGAGCTACTATTTAATAAATGTAAAACTGTGAATGCTTTCATCTTCATTTTTTTCATTACAAGTTTTTAAAATTATTTATTGTATTTTGAAAAAAAAAACACTTTGTGTGATTTGAAAAATTGGTATATATAATCTTGCAAATAACTTTAGGGAAACTTAAAAACTCAGATATATAGTTTTATTTCACCAAATAATAGTTTTGGAACAAAGCATCTGTGTTAGTTTAGGTAACTGCATTAAGCATTCTGAATGCTTGATTTCTCTATGTTAGAAAAGACTTTTATAAATCACTGCATGGAGTTATCTGCTGTTTAGGCTAATGTGTATATAATAGCAATGCAAAAGAAAATGGGAAAATAAAGCAAGCAATTTTCTTGTCTGTGTAAACAGATGAGATGTGAAATTCTTGAACTGTAAAGGCTTGCTGGTTTTGAGCTCACATATAACCAAGCCCATAGAGTGCTGTCTGACTTCACAGAAAATGCATCTTAGAGCCCTTTAAGGACAGCAAGAAAAACATACTTCCCTGTTGTGAATAGGGGAGTTTAAGGAAAAGAAAAAGTTTTGTAAAATGTGGAGTATTCACAAAAGCACTGAAACATAAAGTAAGCAAAGAGAAATTAAATGCACCGAAAATGTGTGACAGAACTGTTACCACTGTCTATTCTATTTTACTTTCTATTTACAGTAATATGCAGTAAATTAGACTATCAAAAAAATTCAGACTTTAACTCTTAGTTATACCCACTTATGGAAATTAGTGACGATTTCTGTAGCTGCTTTCTCCTTCCTTTCCAATTGGTCTTAGTAGGATATCTATCTCACTCCCTCTGGTGGGCTAGGGAGCAGAGATACGCTGGGATGGATCTGTGTGAAAGTCTGTATAGCCATTGTCTGTACTGGGCCTGCGCTTTTCCTGAATAATGCTGGGAAGTGTACGTTGTGTCTAGTGTTCTCCAGCTGGTATCTTTCATTAGATTCTATTAAAAAACAGAAACAAGAACAAAAAAACCTGGAAACCACAGGGAATACCATTGCAGTAATCTTAGGTAGGTAATTATATATTCTTGGGCTAAAAGAAGTTTCTTTTGTTACTTCCTGGCTTGAAATTGTAATGTAGTGCATCATACCAATGGTTTGTAAACTCTTACCCTAGTATGTAAACCTATAATCATTTCACTGTTTGGTTTGTTTGCCTCACTCAGGCAGTGCTGCACTGTTTGTTTTACCAAAGTATGTATGTCTGCTTTCCCACTTGGTCACACATCATTCTGTCTTTGAGTTTGGCTTTCTGGGTAGGTGCTGGCAGGCTGCACTGCAGATCCCACTGTTTTCTTGTCAAACCCAGGACACTCTCTGTCCCTGTAGCACTTCTTATATAGAAAGCAGAAACTGCATGGTAGCTTTGGAGAATGACAGATAACATAGCTTGCCTTGGCTTCCTAAAGGCAAGAAAATCCAGTTATGCTGATCTGGCCTGTTACAGTGGTGGTGGTAGTGATATTCTTTTTCTCTGTAGATGAACATATGGTTTATATATTTTTTATTGAATTAAACAGTTCAATTACAGGAACTTGTAGAAGAGGCAGGATAACAAAAGACTATACTCCTGCTAGCACTCTCATTTTATTGAATAGTCCAGTCAATGGGAGTTTAGGGGTCCCTTTAATCCCCAAGGAGTTAAAAAAGTTCCAGATGCAGGACTCTGCACTGGGCAGCAGGGGACAGTGGATGGGTTGCTCTCAGTTTCTCTGTTACTGGACTGCTAAGGACTGTTCAGGTCTTCGTTGAAACTGTGACTTGGAGAAGTTACTTTGAAGTCCAGGGATGAGAGAACTGACCTAAGAAATAAAGGTTTGGTTCAGCACTTGTTCAGCACCTGAAAGACTGCAGCTAAATAACAGTGTTGCCAGGCCTCCTCATCATGAGTCTTTTGAAACATGGCATTTCTGAAAGGATTTATTGGTTAATTTACACTGAAACTCCATTTCAAAGTCTACAATCAAACAGAGTTCACAATTGTTTTGTGGACTTAGTGATAGATAGTGTGGTATTTACACATTAATTTTGAAAGGTTATTTGTATTATTTTGTGGTATTTGTTTTGGACTTCCAAGGCTAACACTCAGATTAGTTTGTGGTTGTGTTATGCAGTGAAAATGGGAAGTACTACCAAACTGTTACCTATTTTTATTTCTTAGTAATACTGTTTTCTACCATCACTTCTAAGTGATATTGTTTTTTTTTCCTATGCCCTGTAGTGGAAGTTTTATCTCCTTCATATGTATATCTATATATCTGTATATCTAGATATCGTTATGGATATAGATATAGATGATATGGATATGTAGATAGAGATAGATAGAGAGAGATAGATATAGATATAGATATAGATATAGATAGATATAGATAGATTAGATATAGATAGATATATCTCTTCTTCCTGGTCCTTTCTTGTGTGTTAGAAAATACCAGCTTGTCTTTTTTTTTTTTTTTATGAAAAAGCATCAGAATATTGTAGTCATCTAAATTTACTCATCAGACTTCTCAACCAATACATAACTATGTTGGCTGTTACCTTGTAGAGGTTTTAGAAATTTATGGCTGCAGAGCGGATGCTTTCTGGCTTGCATCCTCTGCTCTCTGTCCCTGTGTGAGTGGAGGAAGGTCTGCACCCTATAACATTAATCATTTCTGGCATATATTTAGCAAATATCATTATTTGAGATCTCTCTCATACTATTCTGGTTTTGACCGCATCCTCTCTGACAGCTCTGGAAAGAAAAGACTGCTTCCTAAATAAAACATTGCGAGAAGGATGGTTTCCAGCAATCCTGTTTGAGTTAAAGGTTTTTTCCTGACTGTGAGTAACCACCTTGGCTCATAAACAACTGGCAAGGACAGTGTCAACAATTGCTTAAGTGATTGTTCACAAGTTAACTGTGTGTTTTGTTCACACATTGGAAGGGGCAAGCCAAACTTGAATGCTGCTTCAGTATCTTTGTCAAAGGAGAACACTGGATTTCCAGAGGCCTTTATCTGTAGTTTTTGAGTATGTGGGATCTCCATTTTTAAAGATGTATAAAAGAATGTCATCTTTGGCCAAGGCAAAGAAATTGAGCTTTAGGGGGTACAAATGCAAAACAAGAGAGCATGCTCCTCATCTAGACCTCTGCTTGCCCTTATGAAAATTACTCTCTGCAGACTTTTGTTTCATTGTTGTAGTTTAGGTGAGTCTCTCTCTCACACAGTGCAGATTTGACTTCTTCAGATTCTTTGAAACAGCATGATAGTGGCCTGCCCTACAGCAGCTCCATAGTCAGAAGTAATATATCTTGAGAAAGAAAAAAAAGAAACATGATCTGTCCCAGAGATTCTCTAATAGATGGCAAGGACGTGGTGAAATTGTGTCAGAAAAGTTCATTCGTTATGTCAGAGAAGCAGCTCGACAAATTTTCAGAATGTCTTTTTTTTTACCTGAACTTTCATGTGAAACTGCACACGTATTTCCTATGAACTTTGCAAAAAAAAAAAACTCGGAATGCAAAAGTTTTTTGATAAAAGATAGTTTTAGTTTCAGTGTCCTTAAATTTCAAGAAAATCAAAGTTATCAATGTTAATTTACAGTTAATAAAAATCTCACCATTTTTCTTTTTAGAAGGTGAACTGCTCCAAGTTTTCAATCTTTCTTTCAGGAAAAGACTTAAAATTTAACTGCGTGATTTACCAGAGCAGTATTTACACATTATGTTCATATTCTGTGTGATACAATGATGAGTGCATTAAAAGTGCAAGGTTACATCATCACTGTAAACTTGTATTCCTATTAATAAAGAAAAACATTAATATCTCGTTTATGCTAGATTTTAAAATAGGTGTGGGGTTTGTGTTACTGTGCATGAGTGAGGGGAAGGAACTGTTGGTCTACTTATTAGATATGTTAATGAAACTGCTCCATTTAAAATCACGTAGCATCTCATGGCTTGGTAACAAAACCAAGTACAGTTCAAGTGAAAAGAGAATTTAGAAATTGATTAAAAAACAAACAATAACAACAAAAAGAACAAAAAACTCCTTTGGCTAAATCTTTTTGTGTAACACCAGTGTATTGTGATACTCGTTATTATCTCATGCCATAATGGATTGACTCTAGAAGGACTCACATTTAGAAAACAAACAATGACAGCATATTCTGTTCAACATTTATGGTTGATGATGGATTTTTTCATCATAATTCTTGCTTCTTGATATAATTGATTAATTACTATGAATCTAGTCAGCTGACCACAGAAGCTAATGAAATAAGGGAAATGCAAATTCCTATTCTGAGCGTGTCTTCATTTTATTATAGTACTCTGGGAAAAGGATTAAGGCTTAATTATCCCTTTGATGTTTTTTTCCTCTTTTCCTAAAATGTTTAACGATTGCTTTGACATACCTCTGCCAAACATTTTTTCCTTACTCTAGAGACCATAGTTTAAAAGGAACTTTCACCATGTTTCCCCAAAGACATTTTGAAGTCATTAGATGTACAAAATCCTTAGTCTAAGTATAAAAACGTGCATGAAAAATGAATAGTGTCATGTGCAAAAAGTGCTAATGAGAAACTTTGGTACCTTTAGCAGGTAGCTGAAATGTAGATGAAAATGAAAAGGGCTTTGCAGCCTCACAGGTTAGAATAGCTTAACATAGTGAAGTGATACTGGATTGCATCTCTATAGTTTAAGGTAAGGCAGAACAATAATTTTGTTTGTAATTAGCTATAGCTGAGGCTAGCAGAGGTTGGGTCTGTCTTTTGGTAGTGCCAGGGATAGCACTGGGCACCAGCATTGATTGGAACTTGGAGGATTTGTGGCTGCATGTGTTTAGAATTTAGCTCCAGGATGGTAGACTGTTGAGATGTTGAGTTCAGGGCAAATCCATCAGGGAGTGTTTTAATTAAGAGTTAGAGGGCGTTTTAATTCTACTGTGGGTTCAAATTCTCCTGGGATTTTAATTCTTCTGTGACTGAATATATGTAAGGAATCGCAATGTGATTAGTACAAAGAGCTCAGATTAAACACCAACAGAAAGCAGAGTACTACCACATACATATTTGGCTTGGAATGTCTGACAGGCATCTTGGCTTTTAAAGACACCTTTCAGAGTGCTGAAGTGATTTTATGTATGAGTATGAGGACGATTATCTATTTACCATCTTCACTTGTTCACTTAATTTTTGTTTGGTTTTTCTCCACTGCAGACTATGTCAGAGAGCCACAATGATCATGCAAAATAACAGTTCATCCTCACCTCTGTTTTCAAATGTGAGCTCCTTCTGGAAGAGAGATTCGCACAGACCAGGACTCCTTGAGGAAGCAGCATCACTCATTGGCAGCTATGATTTCCCTCAGACCACAGAGAGTTTTACCTTCTCCACTGTGGAATCAGCAAACATGACCCTAAATACCACAAGCAAAGACCCTCTGGGTGGACACACTGTCTGGCAAGTAGTTTTGATTGCTTTCCTCACGGGGATCCTTGCCCTGGTGACCATCATAGGAAACATCTTAGTGATTGTTGCATTTAAAGTTAACAAACAACTGAAAACGGTCAACAACTACTTCTTGTTGAGCCTTGCTTGTGCAGATTTGATCATCGGTGTTCTTTCCATGAATCTTTATACAACATACATCATCATGGACCACTGGGCTTTGGGAAGCTTAGCCTGTGATCTTTGGCTCTCCATTGACTATGTCGCCAGTAATGCCTCTGTCATGAATCTCCTTGTTATAAGTTTTGACAGGTATTTTTCCATCACTAGGCCACTAACATACAGAGCCAAACGAACAACCAAAAGGGCTGGGGTGATGATTGGTTTAGCATGGATAGTCTCTTTTGTTCTTTGGGCCCCTGCCATCTTGTTTTGGCAGTATTTTGTAGGGGAGAGGACTGTGCCTCCTGATGAATGTTTCATCCAGTTTCTAAGTGAACCTATCATCACTTTTGGCACTGCCATAGCTGCCTTTTATTTGCCAGTCACCATTATGAGTATTTTGTATTGGAGGATCTACAAGGAGACGGAGAAACGCACCAAAGAGTTAGCAGGGCTACAGGCTTCGGGCAGCGAAGCAGAGGCAGAACGCTTTGTACACCAGACCGGCAGCTCCCGCAGCTGCAGCAGCTACGAGCTGCAACGGCAGAGCATGAAACGCTCCACTCGAAAGAAATATGGACGCTGCCATTTCTGGCTCACAATGAAGAGCTGGGAACCCAACAACGACCAGGGAGATCAAGATCATAGCAGCAGTGACAGCTGGAACAACAACGATGCTGCTGCCTCCCTTGAAAATTCAGCTTCCTCTGATGAAGAAGACATTGCTACAGAGACCAGAGCCATCTATTCAATCGTACTGAAGCTTCCTGGTCACAGTGCTATCCTCAATTCCACAAAACTACCCTCCTCAGAAGATCTGCATGAGTCAGGGGATGAACTGCAGAAATCCCACACAGAATCTAAGGAAAAGAAACCAAAAAAATCGCACCCTCCCAAAAGTGTTCAGGATGGTGGAAATTTCCAAAAGAGCTTTTCTAAGATTCCAGTTGAGCCAGAGTCAGAAGACACAACCGCAGCTTCTGATGGCATCTCATCAGTAACCAAGACATCTGCAACCTTGCCCTTGTCCTTCAAGGAAGCAACGCTGGCAAAGAAGTTTGCCTTGAAGACCAGAAGTCAGATCACAAAGCGAAAACGAATGTCACTTATCAAAGAAAAGAAAGCAGCGCAGACACTCAGTGCCATTTTGTTTGCCTTCATCATTACATGGACCCCATATAACATCATGGTTCTGGCAAACACCTTTTGCAGCTGTATCCCCAAAACTTTCTGGCACCTGGGGTATTGGCTTTGCTACATCAATAGCACGGTGAACCCCATGTGCTATGCACTGTGTAACAAGACATTCAGAAACACCTTCAAGATGCTACTGCTGTGCCAGTGTGACAAACGAAAACAACGCAAACAGCAGTATCAGCAAAGGCAGTCTGTCATTTTTCATAAGCGGATCCCTAGGGAGGCTTCATAGAATAGTATTTTTTAAACAATAAAAAACCAATGAAAAAGGGATGAGAATGAGATGGGACAGGATGGGATGGGATAGGACGGGACAGGACGGCACGGGACAGGGCAGGATGGGACACAGGATAGTAAGGAATATGACGGGATGGGTTGGGGTGGGAGGGTGGTTCCAGGGTGCTGATTCTATGATTTAAATATCAAGTCATGAAAGCAGCTGCCAGACTTATTTATCCTTTCAATAAATCCAGTTTAATATAAAAATGAAGTCTGCATTCAGCAAAAACTAACAAACTTCAGTGTTTTTACTAAGGAATGAAATATTCAATATAGTTTTCCTACAAATTTGCAAGAAGCTGTATAGCAGTTATAAACCCATTACTTATCTGCCCAGCTCTTTGATCATAATCAACTCTGAGATCTCAGGTAAGCACATTTAGCTAGCCCAACTCTTCTGTTTCCAAGGAATCCAGCATCTTTCTATTCAAGTTACATAGAGAGGTAGCAAGCTTGTGAAACAGGATTATGAAACTATTTGAGAGACTGTATAGGTTGAAAAATTGCTTCTTGTTGTCCAGGTAGAGTTTCCTGTCTACTTCTCTTCTGGTGTATTGTTAATTGTCCCCCTGATTCCTGATTTCCAAGTATCTATGTGTGCAGCTCATGTTATATATATGTGTGTGTGTGAGAGTGTATGTATGCATAACATACATTCACACATGTAAAATACACACATACTGGGAAAGAGGTGACCTAATGTTCTAGGTTTTACAGGACCCCTCATCATAATTTCATGTGATTGAAATCTTAAAAAGGAGTCAGAAAATCATATTATATGTATATAGTTCATTATTTGCCACCCAAAACTCAAGTTTAAGTCTGGAACCAAAACATGATGTCCACATTTCAAAAAGAGAGAACCAAAGTATAGCCTGTGAGCCTAACAGTCTACAGAATTTTATAATGGGGTAGATGCCCAGTAAAACCTTAATCTTGAGCATAGTGTCTCTCCAGAATGTGATCACACCTCTTTAAAAGATAGAAACGTGAAAGGAACTGAGGGCTACATTTGGGAAAGAGTTTGAAGCTATCTTTGTAGGGCGTAGGATGATGGAACTCCAGATCAGGGCTGCACAGTACTGATGCCCAGAGGGAGCTGCTCAGGAGCCAGGCAGGCACAACCATCAGCAGAACCCCCATGTTATGCTGGGGGGTCTGTGCTGCTGTTGTGGCACACACGGGTGCTGCAACACCTCATCCTGAGTTGCACCATGTGGATGCACCACGATTCTCGGAGCCAGCTCTGATCTAATGTGCAGTATCTCTACAGCTACCAATGAAAGTTCAAGTTATAATTTTCTGACAAAACTTGGTGGAGCCCCCCTGCTTGCACTGTCTGCCCAGGTGATCTTCAGATGCAAATGCTTTATATTTGCACATGAAGGATGCTCACTAAAAAGTGTTTCTTTTCCAGAACCTGTTTTAAAATCATCAGGAGAAGCGCACCTAAATCCGTTTGACGCTAGGTTATTCGGTGTTGCGAAAAATGTGATATTGCCAATTTCTAACCTGGCAATTTTTGATAAAGACAATTTTAAAAGGGCTTTAATATTTATAGCTTAGACATAACCAGTAATTCCTGGTATTTGTGATGTGGTCTGCACCACATAAAAAGTCACATATAAAAGTCAGAGGTCCCCTGGGGAAAGGATTGTACTTTAAACTGTTGCTCTAAATCTGATTTAGTTACATGTTGAAAGATTATTTTGTATTCTCCTTTGAACTGACCAAAACTTTTTTTTATTGCTTAGACTCTTATTTTGCTGAAAATAAAACAAAACAAATATCTTATTTTACAAAGGGGCATCAGTGTTGTGAACACAGAACTGATGTTAAAGCTGCTTTTGTATTCAGTGTGAGATGGTGTTTACAGATGATTTTGACAACAGTGGAAATATATTAAATGGTGTCTGTGTATCTGAACTATTTAATTTTGTGTTATGTTCATATGAAGAAATATTTATACATATTTCACCAAATGTTTTATTTAATGTTGATAAATATTGCTCTTCAGTCTTCAGCTGTAGTGTCCTTTTAAAGTGATTCATAAAGGTCTGCTTGAGAAATGAATAAACTATACCTAGCTTTCTTGTCACTAAAACAAATACTTTCTTTTGTATGAGTTGTTTAAAATGTCTACCCTAAGGTAATCTCATAAATAATATTGCAACTCTACTGCAAGTTTTAGTATAAAATACAGAAAAAGTTAAAGCTTCATCCCTAAGTCACAAGTGCATTTTGAACTAAAGATACCAGAATTGTTTTACCAGTTTGGTAGCCACATAAAACCAAAGCCTTATAAGGCACCTGTGTTGCAAAGAAAATTAATGACCTTTATTTATAGAAAGAAGCATGTATTTGAAATATATTCATTACTCAAGTTGACCTTACAAATGTTTTAACATTTAAATATATATCTATATCTATATATATTGCCATATTATTATATTCTAATATCTAGAGTAGTGCTGTGCCCCTAATACACAAAATGTGAGAGCATGTAAGGAAGCCAGAGTTCATCAGGGGGATTTATGGTATATTAGTATTGATTTTACAATGGGAAACTATTATTTTTATTGAAGTTAAGCTTCCTTGAAAGCGTCCGTCACCACTGTTTACATAATAGGAAGAGTTAAATCCTTGGATTGTTTTAACAGAGAAATAAAAAACCTGTCTTTTGATGTGTGAACAGGCTTTAAAATGTTATTTACAGGCATCATAAAATGTGTATGTATACACATATTGTAGCATAGATCAATTTAGTTATTTATTTAATGGAATATGCACTATAAAATATTAAGGATTTGGCTGTGTTATAACTACAGTGGGGGATCAAGTTAATTTTTATTTTATGTCTCTGCATTTGCTTAAAACCCTTGCACGCACAAAAATTTTAGCTGTATGCACAAGTGGGTATATTATTTATGAACACAGGCACACACAATAGTTTGCAGAGGAACAGTGCGAGACCAGAAGGTACAATCTGACACTGCATTGCTTTTAAGAAATACAAATAATGCAATAGTTCATCTGTTTTGAGGAAAATTAAGTCAGAAACACGGTAGAAAGCATCACTCTGACGATAGACAAACAGCTCAGTCCCATTAACACTATTCACGTGGAAAGCTGCATTTTCAGAGACGAGTGCCCATTAATTGCAATAATACCAGATTAGATTCCATATGAAGAGGAACCAAAAATCAGAAGCGATAGCCAGACAGGAGCCATTGAGCAGTCTGGAGAAATCTTTGTAGAATAGACCCCAATCACTGTCAGCCTCTGAAGAGACAACAAAACACTTTAAAATATTTGCTCGGCTTTCTCAATGTAAAATTGTGATAGAAGTTTATTACTTCTGTACTGGTATAGGCAGTGGGAAATATCTGATCCAAAGATCCAGGAACAGGGCTCATGGTACATGAAGCACTTTTTCCTACCCCAGCATAACACCCTTTCTGCAAAGGTAAACTGAAAATCAGTGTGGCATTGTTCTAAAACTAAACAAATATAGGAAAGGCCTGAATAGTTTCCAGGATCTAAACATGCAGATCAGGGTAACCTAAACAATAAATGTCCTAAAGGATTCTGGCAGTTTCATAAGGATACCCACACAGATGTTCTGAGACAGTTGATGACCTTTCTCAATTATGTACAACTTCACTTTCTTATTTTACTGTCTTGATTATTATATTTCCTTACTTCTTCTGCAATAATATTCTAGAAAATCTTAGTTCATTATCAACCTTGTGTATCTCAGTAGTGAATACAGGTGCCAAAGTACACTTGGTTTGCCTCTACGGAGTGTGAACATCAAAGGAAATTTTTATCTTTTTTTTCCCCTGCTCAGCAGCATCAGTAATTTTGAAGACACAGTTACCATCATGCTACCATATATATGGTAGGGATGGTCATGCTGTGTCATGCTAACCTATTTATAAACTGCTTTTCACTTGCCCCTTGCCCATCTGACTATGCATCCCTATTCAATTTTATATTTGAGATTCTAAACCCTCATTCTCCTCCAAATGGCTCCTAGAGTCTTCCTAAAATACGCTCTACAAGCTTCTCTCGGTACCAGGCTTTCTTTCCTTTCACAGTCCCCCTATGCAAAGTTATCTGCTCTTAGACTATCAGAAGGCACCATACTAATTCCAGCAGTTGTAATGTTGGGACCTGATGCTTCTTTTCTAAAGATGTATAAGAACATGAAAAAGAGATGGAGCAGGATTCATATATTCCAGGTCCTTATTGGTAAAAATGGTTTTTGCCACAAGTTGGCTGTTCACCAAGCCTGACCTTCTTTGCAACTCCTGGGATGATCTCTCCATAAGGATGTTCTGCCAAGCCCCCACTAGCTTAAACTTCACCCACTTCATGAATCATCATGTATTTTAATGCATTTGGAAATTTTAAAAAAGTACATATTCATTGTGATAACTTTGAATATTTTTTGACCTCCGCAGATCTACTGTCTCTTTTCACAACTTGCTTCCAGCTTCTGTGATTTTCTATTTTATATATTCTTTTTATCTTTTCTGTGTCTACCCATGCAAATACCACTGCACTGGCTTCTGGGAGCAGGTCAAAGTGATACATATTTGTAGATTGCTTCTTGTGAGCCCCAGGGGTATGTAGAGATGTCTGGTGAAGGTGAGGTATTCATAATGATGTCTGCCTTTTCTCTCTCATGCACTACACTCCCATGATACTCAAGTGCTTCTGTTTGGAAGCTTAGCTAAAGCATGTATGACATTCAGGTTTTCATGGAATTAAAAGCTTTATTTAATTAGGATGTTCTTCCTCATATCAGGCATAGATCATTTTTAAGTCCTACACTTTTCTACTTCTACTTTTAGGACTTGCCAGACAGTTATTGGGAAAAATGCTAATTTGTAATGTCTGATACTTGGGCATTTTTCTACTTCAACTTTTAAAGCAAGAGTATAGATAATCCAGTCATGCTATTTGTTGGCAACAGGTTCAGCATGAATAGAAATGTTTAGAATTAAACACTATGTTTATTTCATGTTGTACACTGTGGCACTGCAACTGGTTGAGATTGACCATCACAGTATTTGGTACCACTGACAATTTTTCACAGTCTTAACTGGCAGGGTCATTAGATGTGCCACACTGGCATTCAGGACTTTGACTACTCTTCACAATCCATACTGTACATGCAAAATATAATAGATTGTAATTTTTTTTTTCTCAAGAAAGATCATTGTAGTTATTTCCAGATACCTTCCTAGTTGTGCTTGAGGATTTTTTTCTTAATTTTGGATATTTAAATGACTTGGGAGAGTTTCAGTCAACCCTGGCAGAGACTGAAAAATGGGAAGAGTAACATGGGAAAGCATTAAGATAAGTGTTACTTATTTCATTATCTATTCCAACTTGTATTATGTGGTATGCATATTGTACCTATACATCTCTATGCACTACATATATCTCAGAAGGATAACATATGTATGACTGTACTGTGCATGTACCTACAGAGAGAAGTACGCGCATCTAGAGCAATGTATACGTATGTATATACAAACTTATGCTGAAGTTGTCAGCAATGGTAAACACTGCCTTTGATGCCTCATCAGTTGTAACTGGACAGTGAAACTGTGTTTTAGTCTGCTCTGCTTATGTACAAGAAAAGTTTCCACATCCTTCCTTAGTGCATATTTTTACAATTGCATTTTCTTTATTTCTGGACGTGGTGTTTTCAGTGTATTGTGCTGGCTCCTCAGACATTACCCAAAATTTAGAAATGCATGACCAGATTTCACTTAGTGAAAGCATTGCTGCAGTAGTGAGCTACTGCATCAATGCTTCACTAGGTTTAACTCTGGTAGTTTAAAAAAAATCACCCTACCTTTACCATATAGGAAAATAAAGGCCTCTTAAAGTAGATTCTATCTAGGTTCACATAAGAGGAACTCCTATGTTCATGTGAACATCACTGTCAGTGTCTCAGCTTGGGAAGAGAAAACCAGTCACTATGAAAACAGTTTGAGGCAAATGTCACAAACATATAAAGCAAGTTACCACTGCAAATTCTTTAAGATAAGAACAACACTCATCCCATTAGAAATGAGAAAAATAAAATTGCCATCCTCCCTCACCCTATCCTATTGCTCTGCCCTTTCTGTTGCATGGAATAATACTTTTCGTGTGCCAGTCCCACAGCTGGAATTGTGAAAGCTTTAAAAACCTTGTTTGCCTAATAGGTCTAAGAAATACAGAGTATATCTAGATCATTCACCTCTTTCTGGTTTTGTAAACAATAAAACCTTGACTGAATTCAACTGGGATGTGTGATGCTGGCTTAAAGGAAGGCCTTCCGAAAATGGTGATAAAACCATTTAGCCCAACTGTGATGAGGATAGCTAACTTTTTTTTCCAAGCTAGTGAAGCTATACAATTTATGTAACTTGGCAAAAAGTGTGGAAAAAACCTCAAGACATTTAAAGGTTTTATAGATGTGAACATCCTCCTTGCATAAGGGTGCATAAACACATGTGCCTAAAAAAGTTCAGAGTATGAATGATTCTGTAAGCCAAAAGCACACGTCACCATCAGCTACACTGTTGGCAGAGCAGCCTGACAACCCACTCGGGCCTCTGTGAAAATATCCTTATTATAGCAGTCTAGGACTAAATAACTAGGCATTAATATGTAAGCATGGCTTGTTTGTCTGGGTGCCTATGCATTTTTCAGGAATTTGAAGGGAGATACTAACTCTCTCCAGGACAAAAGTTATTTAGTGCAGTCACTGGAATGAAAGGACTCTAGAAATGCTCTGGTAATCATCACTCGAACCATAATTAGTAATCAGAAAACACAGGATGTTATTGTACAGAGAGAACTTATATTTATTTTTCAAATCATTCATAGAGGCATATTTAATTTACTTACAATACTCAAAAGATCTCAAAAATTTTACACTATCAAGGAAATAAAGTCTTAGGACAAGAATCTGATCCATTATGTGGCTTCAAAAGATCCAGTCTTCTTGAACCTGTTTTATTCTGTATTGAAATCTTTGGGTAATAAAGACACTGTAGTCACTTCTCAAATACTACTTAGTCTAGAGATGCCAAAGGGATCATTGTGTCACAGACTAAGTAACACCATGAGGGCAAAAGATACAAGCCAATTTACTTTGAATCCTGCACAGTGCTGCACTCTGCCTTGTGCAGATACAGCACAAGAAATAGACTTGTGCGGTATTTCCTGATGCTCCGTACTTTTCTCCACTCCTTACTTTTCTTTCGTATACATTCAGTCCCCTTCTAGTGAATATACCTTTTGCATATACCTATCGAATACCCTCTGCCATCAATATAGAAGTATGCCATTTCTTAGCACCTGCAAAATTATATGAAATCAAATATAGCTGGAGTTAAGCAGCTTTTGTCCTCCAGTGGTGTGAATTTTTCTCATGCGGAAATACATTCCATTTGCTTGCCTCATATATCCATTAACAATGTTTAGTTTACAAGTGATATTAGGACAAAAACTTTCCACTTTTCAGGCTGTAGAAGTATACCTGAGTAAATATTTGGTTTCTTTATTCAAAATAAGTGTGATTTCTTGACCATAGACTAATTTGAAAAAAATTGTCTGTGTAAAAGGTAGAACAGGATTTATCTCCTGCTCTGCCCATGCACTTCACTGAATATGCTGGAAGGTCCTTTCAGACTTGTTTTCAAAATATTACAGCTACATTACATAGCTGCTTATTTCCCCTGCTCTGAGACAGGAACTATCAGTATGAAAAATGCAAGAGAAACTTAAACTAATATGCACGAGTGCCATTTTTGGGGTTGGGTTGGGTTGTTTTTTAGTCTGTGCAGTGCATATTGACTGACATGGAATCCATCATTAGAGGTAAAATATAAAGACTAAAGATTGGCAGCTGCTCTCAGAAGCAAGCTGCATATGGAAGGATCATTGAAGTCCATGTACTAAGTGCACAAAAGTGCACTTAGTTAAAGCTTAAAAAAGCTGGATTTGCCATTCATTGCTTTCTGAAAGAAGTAAGAAAATGCTAAATACAATGTGAAATTTTGTAGTTGTAAGGTGTAGATGTTAGAAGATGTCAGTGAAGGAGATGTAATTTTTTTATATGAATTATCCCTGGTTTTCTAGAGGTGTCCCCTTACCCAGTTGCCTCTTACCCCAGTTCTTCCTGCCTCAAAGCTGACCAGCATTCGTGGGACTTCTGCCTAGCAGAAAGCTGGAACTGGGTTCCTACCCCTGCCACCCTGCAGCAGGAAGGGTGTGGACCACACCAGTCAAGTTGTTACAAGAAAAAGTCATAAGCTTCCTGCTTCTATTTGGAGATAGCGGGTATTTTTGTGATAGAAATAGAGATAACATTGCAGGAATCTGATGAACATATTTTATGTGTTTCCTGATATATTTTTCTTATGCTGTTACTCGAAAGTGTTCTGTTCTTCTGACTATGGAGCAAAACAAGTCCCAGAGAAAATATCTGAACATATTTTATATAAATTGACATTTGCCTGTTCCTTCCTGATTTTGCCATATATGGGGAAATTACATGTAGTAATTAAGCAGCTCAGAAATTGCTTTCATAAAAAGGAATTTGTAATTTTACTCCTTATCAAATGCTGATTTTCTTCAGCCAAACCAGTGGAGCTGAATGTATTGTGAACTTATAAACTAACAGGAAAGAGTAGAAAGGAGACCCTCACCTTCTGCTGTGAAAAAAGATAGTAACTGAGCATTCACTCAAAGTCTAGTATCTATTAATCTAGTCATAGCCACCCATTCAGATACAATACAAAATATTACCATTTTTTAAATGACTAGATAAGTTGATCTTTTTTTTGCTAACAAGTGCCTTACTGTGCAGCAATCCTTCCACTAATTAAATTGTCTTAGTAAACTCTCAGAAAGAATAATTGGCCCTAGCTCATATTGATGGTGATTTGCAACACTAGCACAGAAATTGGAAGAGTAGAAGTAGATAATGATGGAAAACAATCATTTTCCTCATCTGCAATGTTTTAGAGGAACCTTCCCTTTTGCAGCTAATAAAAACAAAGTAAGGAAAGATATACTGAGAGAGACTCAAATGCTTTCATTGGTGTTCTCTCCTCTTGAATGACTGCCAAATCTGCAGTCCTGAGGGCAGAAGGAGGATGGCCATGTGTGTTGGTACAAAAGTGAATGCGTTGGTCCAGGTCAAGTTGCCTAAGAGAGCTCACATTTCTCCTTTTACTGCATGGGTATCAGCCCAAAATGTGCTGTCAAAACTTGGCTCCCACTGAACTATCACACTGGAACATTGTGCTCCTAAGAGATTTTCTCCTGCCAACATGCTTTAACATCTTTTTTTTTTTTTTTTTTTTAATTCCCCACATAAAACTAATCAGGTGGCACCTTCCCGTGTGGAAATTTCCTTGCAAATATATTACTGTAATCTACAAATGACTTTTACCCTGTATGCCCCTGATAACAATTGCATTAATATAAGCTGATAAACTAATTTCTTTAGTTGCTGCTCATAGAGTGGCTTGCTAGTTAAGATAAAAAGTAAATTATGGGATATAAAAGACATATCTGATTGTACAGTAATACACTGTGTGCCAAGCAGTTGGTGAGGTAAGGTTTACATAACCACTAGAGGTTGCTTGAACTTTTGAGATATATTTCCATGTTCTTTTTTCCTCTCTGAACACAAAACAGGCAGAACAGAGAACAAGCAATTAAGAAAAGTGTAATTGTTTTGATTATAGTGATTTGAGATTAGAAGTTGCAAGTGGGTAAACAATCTAGAGAAAGTGTTTTGAAGTCTTCATCGTGTAGATGAGGTCCTTTGGGGAAACTGTTGTTCCCTTCAGTGTGGGAGGATTCTCTTTAGATGCAGATTTGTAGAAGGAAATTTTGACTCCATCCATATCCTACAATATTCTTTGGCTGCTATTAATTCACTTAATGACACAGTTGGTTACTCAGTGAAATTGCTTTGTGCTCTCGTAGCCCCCTTTTCTGGGGGCTGATCCAACCCCAGCTCCAGCTGATGGAAAGACTCCCACCGTGCATCTGAAATGCACATATTTCCACTGGATAGACAGGAGGTGGGCAGCTTGGAGCTGGGCTGCCTGGCCTCCTGTCAGCATCACAGACCTCCACCTGTGTGCCCACTCACTGGGCACGAGCCTGCAAAGATATTCTCTTGGAAAACATAGAGCAATCAGAGTGAGCCATCCTCAAAACATAGATTGATAGGCAGATATAGATAGATAGATCAATCCATTCTTCAACTTCTCTTCCTCCTTCCTGATGCCCAGTGACAGCACATTCACACAACAAAAATAGTGGCTTCTAAAATAATTTCCATCTGGACTGTAAAGTGCAGTGGTCTTTATTCCCAGTAGCATTAGAGAAAAATGGAAATGAGGAATTGCTCAGCTCTTCCTTGTTTATGACTTTTTTTCTTTCTTTCTCATTTAAATGATGTACTCAGAAAATTTATTTGTTTGGAGGAAAGATTGTGGGTTACTGATGCAGCATTCTAATAGATATTTTAGCATACTCAGAGAAGAGAAAATTCAGTTGCACAAATAGACATTTTGGATTTCTTTTTTCTTTCTTACCAAATTCACTGCGGACAGTTTAAGAGCCACCTCTGTCTGAACGAGTGTCTTCCTGTATTTTTGACAACTGAGCAATTTTCTCACACATGCCAGTTTGCTCAAAGTTCTTTCTCTATCTGTTTTCTTACTAATGGTTTCTGAATTAGCAAGCTTTTGACCTTCTGATGGTGCACAGAGTCTGCACCAGCCTAACTACACAGAGTAATCCACCTGTGGTATGAATTTCCTCTACGTTACCTTATCTTGTAGCTTGAACTAGACCCTTGGCATTCTCAATCATCACAAACTCACAGCCTAGGAGTTTGGTCCAGTGCTTTTAATCCTCATAATATTTAATAAAATAATCAAAAGGATATAATTGAGGTGTTGAAAATACCAATCCATAATCTAACCCATTACTTCAAAGTACCACATCAAATATATTTTCCTATTATTTGTGGAAGCAAATATCTCAGTGCATAGCCATGACTAGCTATGTAGTCTATAATGACATCCAATGCAAAACAGATATTCTTCAAATGTTTCATTAAATAATGTGATCTAATTCATCCTGGCTGAACAGACATAGTTTAGCTCAATCCTGCGGTTAAGCCTTCTCCAAAATTTGCATTAACATCAATGGAAATTCTAGCAAGAGCAGAAAAATCAGTCTCTCATTATAGGACAGATAAATAACACTTTGGTTTTATATTTCTAGCTAATAAATGCAATCAAATTACTTAAAATATAAACACTCAAAGCCTGTTCTGTGCCCTCAGGGAACCCCTTTCTCTATCCCAGTGCAGTAAAGCTGCATATAGCAGGATATATTCCACTAATACAGTAAAAAATATATGGGTGTATAAGACTAAACAGCTTAAAAAAAATCATACTGTAAATGATGTGATTGAGTGAAACTGTGTGTGTATTTTTAAGTCTTCAGCATAGTTGAAGTTTTAACTTATTTCAAATTTTTAAGTTGAAATCTATTAATATTTGGAAATTTTGTACAACCTTGTAAAGTTAAATACTATGTCACTGTAATTTATTTTTGTTGTCATATATTGACACATGCTCATTTATATATGAAGTGTATTGTTTATCAATTGCTTCTAAGGCAGCAATAAAAACATGAAAGTTGTTCTCATTTTCCTGTCACAGCTGTCATTTATATCCAGTATATTATTTTAATACTTTTAATTCTGTTCTTTACTAAAACAGATAGTGTACTGTGTTTTTAACTATATGTCTTCCAGTGCTCAGTCAATACATGGGCTATTCTTGCCTGTACAGCTGCGAGAATTTGGGATACATTGTGCAGAAGCCCTGGGAAGAGATTGCCACCTCAGAGCATCACCTCAAGTGAACATCAGAAAATGAAATGGAACAAAAAGTCTGAACTCCTACTCTTTTCCTACCTAGGTTGATTTTATTTTTTAACTAAAAGGTTTCCACATCATACCATGTTTCCTTTCAGGCTTTGTGAAGTGAGGGGCTTTCAGACTTCTTGCCACAATAAGTGAGGGAAGAAGTTTCAGAGCACCCTAAAAGTCAGTCCTACTGTTGAGATTTGATTCAGTAAAATACCTCTTCTCCAGTTTCCCTTCATCTTGAAGGAAAGGCTTTAAAACTTTCCTTCATGAGTACAAACTGTGCAAGTTAGAAGTACTTTCCTTACCCTGTGCACTGTGGAATGTACCTGCAAATTCACAGCCTTATGGAATGGTTGCACATGTCCTTTCCTCGGCCCAAGCCAAAGACCAGGCATGTAACAGAGAGCAAATGTATTCTCCCTATATCAAAGAGCACTTGTTGCTATGAAATGCAATTATCTGCAGACTTTTAAGTGTCATATCTACAGACTTTTAAGTGTTATATCTACAGCCAATGTAAAACAGAGGGCATGGGAGCAATGAGCATAACTGGAGAAGTTTCCTACAGTGATTCAACTTCTTTTCCTCCCTGCTGATCTGAGGAACATAAATGTAAGGAGAGCTAGAAACAATAAATTTCACTTTATGCAATGATCTCTGCAGTAAAGTGCTAGAGGAAATGCATAAAATACAAAAAGACAAGGCCCTGGACATTGACTGCAAATAATATGAAAGGAAAACAAATCTTGTAAAGTGGGTTTGTTTGCTTTTTATAGTTACTACAAAGGTGGACTATTTTCTTGTTATATGTCCTTTGGTATCTGCTGATGTCATGAGCCTTTCTTTTTCATCACTGTCAGAGTTCACCTGTCCATCTTCCTTTCTTTCATTACAGGATGGAATAGATTTGTTGTCACCCTTTCAGGAATGCATGTGAACTGTGGATCACAGAATAACTCAAGCAACTTATGCACAGCTCTCAAGCAACAGCTGCAGGGAGCAGCTGAGGGTGCCCAGGCTCAGGAGGCAGATGGGCAACAACCCACACTACCATTTACAGCTGGTCACCTGAAAGCGGTAACTGTCCACCCAGATTAGGAATGCCTTCTCAGTGATATAAACTAACCTATTTATGCTGTAAAAGAGTAAAGAAAGAGGAAGTTCCCACAGATAATACAAGTTGCAGTTTAGAGGTGGAGGCTGCTCCTGGTTGCTGTTTCTGGTGAGTTTGGAATCCTCTTGCACCACCTTTAAGAGTCTTAGTGCTGCATTCAAATATTAGTTGCTTCAAATAAGGCTAAAACAGTGATAGTTATAGGTCAAAATTCTAGACTAAAGTTTCAAAGGTGATTTTATGTAATTCTCAAGTAACTCTGGATTGGAACTAAAGCAAACTCATGAGGCAAGTACCTTGAAGCTGTGTAGTCCAGCTCCAGTTCAGAAGCCCGAAAAAAATTTGTTATGAAACTATTCCTTCCTAATTTTCTGAACATTCTCAACCTTCTCCTTAATGCAAATATCTCTGTGCTGCACTCATTATAAATATCATTCAGGCTGCTTTATCAAATAAAACAATAAGCTATCACCATGTCTTGTAACCAGAGTATCTGCCACTGTGGCAGCTAAATACATCTACTCAATGCAGGAATAAAATGTAAAAGCACAAATCCTTTTCTCCAGACAGCAGGCTGATGATGCTTTCAAAATGGAAATGTACTTCTGCTTCATTGTACAAATATCCATATGCTGTGTTTTTCAGCACTTATGTCAGACAGCTGATATAACGCTTCACAGCTACTTGAGTGTGCTTACTTAATGAAACTAGATGTGGATTCCAGTGAGTTGTTTGTATCTTCTCTGAAGCTGTTTATTCTGCAATGAAGTAGCAGGGAAGCAAGGGAAGCATGGGAAATTGTTGGCTTACTGAAAATGTTTAACAGCAAATTTTGTGTTTCTTCTATCCAGCTGGTGTCAAAGAAAAACAATGCAGCTCCTAATGCTGCTCAAACAGAACCTGAGGGTGTGTTGCTTAGTCTGTTTCTCAAGGTTTCCACACACTTTTTTACAGCTACTTCAGCGAGGATTTGCACTATCATTAACTACACAGACCTCTGGCTCTGAAATATGGTGGATGAGTATCTTTTTGTAGCTATGAAGTATGGCTATTTGGCAGACTTTTACATGGCTTAAATTAAAACATGTTTATCTCAGAGAAAAAAAAAGATGGGATTTCCCTCTCCCTCAAAATGTCCATTGGGGGTACAGAGCGAGAGCAGCAAAATCTCCAGTTGATATGATGCGGTTAAAAAACCTCAATTTTACTTTGGATGCTTTTTGCAATTTTAAGGATTTATCGTCTTGGTTGTAGCCAGTCTGAAAGATAATTACTTTAAAGCTGGAAGTTCCACACAATCCAGGAGGAATCTTGCACAGAATTAATGTGCGTGGCCTTTGGGTTATTTTAACAGAGTAGAAGAATTGTACGAGTCCCTTGGATTTATTAATTATGTGACCAAAAGATTTTAGAAATGAGGAAATAATTGTCTTGCCTCTCCTCCCTATAAAAATAAAAGGCTACAGATACTGTGGAAACAGCACCTTTTTTTTCCACTGTATGTGTCAGGCTGTAAAGATTGTGAAGTTTTTTTCCAAATATCTTTTCCTCTTGAAAGACACAGGGACTGAGGGCAGGGCAGTAACTCTTGAACACAAATCCAATCCATACAGACAAAAAGTCTGTACACTCTTCTGACCACAGCAGTGTTCCCTGTGGAAATACAGAAAAAAATGAGAAATAGATACAGCTGTTATCAAGAGAGATCTGAGTACAGAGAAGAATGATATGGAGCATCTAAAGGTGTATGCATACTTGTAGCTTTATTATGCTTTTTATTATTCAGAATTATTGTAGCTATATAGTACATAAATGAGTCTGAGCCTGCAGCCTTGCTTTTGAAGCTGTGCACTCTTTGACAGCATCTTTGGTTTTGAGAATAAACACCAGTATTTTGTTGAAACGGTGGGAAGGGGGAAAAGAAGAAAGGACTGTGCATGGAAGAAAATCATCTGAGATTTTCTTAAGAATTAGCATCAGACTCAGCAGCTGTTATTTGTAACGAAGTTAATTTGTCCTAAGTCTCAAGCCTAAGTCGATCTCTCCTGAATGGGGATGTATTTTGCTTGAGTGATTTACAACAATAATAGAACATATATAATGTCCAGCTTTTCCTGTCTGTTATTTTTAGGAAAATGAGTATGACTAGATGATTAGAATGGGTGGATGGTTGGATGAGATGGAATATCTCAAATGGTAAGAACTATTTAATTGTAATAAAAATTAACTGCAAAGATGGCTGCAAAGATATAGGAAGCGTACGTGGAGACTGGTGTGACACTGTTACAGAAAGCAAGAGAGAATAATATCTTGTTACCAGTCTTCTAAATATCCTCATAATTTTTTGAGTGATTTGAATTCTCTATGTGTCAATACATGGTATTTTAACCTTGTTGTGAATGCCTTTTCCAGATGAGACTAAAAAAGAAAGGAACTACTAAAGCATCAGACAGCTACCCCTTCCCCACTGTGGACAACATGTCTTCACTCATAGGCAAATTTCTTAGCTACTGCAGAGTAGTGCACAGAAAACCACTGAGACTCAGTGACCAGGTCTAACAACAGTTAACTACCAGTTGCTGGTAGTTACTTGCCAAAAGACTTACTTAGAGCTACCTGACTGCCCGATCATCTAATCTACATGTGATCACATCCTTCATTTTGCAGATATTCACAATTTTAATGGAATAATAATAAATTTTTAGAAAACTATAAAACCTGGTTCCAGCTATTGTAAATATTAACAGGAGAGCAACTAGGCTGGAGAAGGGACTCAAGCACAAGTCCTGTGAGGAGAGGCTGAGGGAGCTGGGGCTGTCCAGCCTGGAGAAGAGGAGGCTCAGGGGAGACCTCATCACTCTCTACAACGCCCTGAAAGGAGGTTGTAGCCAGGTGGGGGTTGGTCTCTTCTCCCAGGCAACTATCAGCAAGACAAGAGGGCATGGTCTTAAGCTGTGCCAGGGGAGGTTTAGGTTGGATATTAGAAAGAATTTCTTTTCAGAGAGGGTAATCAGACTTTGGAATGGGCTGCCCAGGGAAGTAGTGGACTCTCCATCCCTGGAGGTCTTTAAGAAGAGACTGGCTGTGGCACTTCGCGCCACAGTCTAGCAACCGCAGTGGCAGTGGATCAAGGGTTGGACTTGATGATCTCGGAGGTCCCTTCCAACCCAGCTGATTCTATGATTATTTGATTATGCATGTATATAGACTATACAGACTATTATTTTCTCATAAGGAACAACTCTTAGAGAGATAACATCATACCTGGTAAATCTGTGTGCAATACCTGTGTCAGCATCCCCTTACTCACATAGCATAGCAGTTGCTCTTCTTCTTACATGCTTTAGAATGATTAATCACTGGTGAACAGTTTGTTCCTTGTGGTTAAGCTTCTGTGGGACATGCAATACCAGAGTAAAGAATTATCCAAAGAGAGGAGGTAACTGATAAATCATTCAAGACAATCTTAAGGATTGCAGCAAAGGTTGTGGAGCTCCAGATGATGTTGAAGAGAGCATCAGTAGGAATGGGTATTAGTGGCCTTGATTTCTTCTGTTACCAATGAGTAAAGCTCAAGAATAACTGAATCAAACATCTTAGCCAGCAATACAGAAGATGCTGTTTGGGATCATGATGTAGCTTTTGATTCCAGTATGCTTCACATAGATTTCTCTGGAAACTTAGGCCACTTTCATTATCCTTGTGCTAAGCAAAACTCTTACATTCAAGCCTAAATTACCATTTGAAAGTGTTTTGTACACATGCTAGCAGAACCTACAGAGTTATACAAGATTACAAACTCTGTTTTCAATTACACTGGTGGGGTATATAAATTTGATCATTCCTAAAGTTTGGGCTGTGTTAAGCTCTGAGGCTTTGGTGTGACACTAATTTTAAGAAGAGGATAAGGCTAATTACAGCAGAGTAAACTGACCTAGTAAGAGAAACCAGATCCTTTAATCCTGTAAACACACAAATCAGTTAATTGCTAACACAGTTGTTCTTGTGGAGGGAGTGGCAAGGAGCTATGTAGTCTCAAAGGCTGTTCCAGTTTCACGGACAACATCTCACAGAAGTGAAAAAGCTTGCCAAGGATTCCAAATCAAGCTGGTGACTACAGACAGCACGTCAGGGAGAACACAACTAGGCAAATGCTGTGGCTCTTTGGGTTTAGTACAATACGTGTTTTGTGGAGGAGAAAATGAGAGACCCGGGCCCTAGCTGGAGAAAATGTGTGGGCATGAGGAGGTTTTTCCCAGTAAGAAACATACTGACCAAAACTATCTTGGGATTCTTGCTATTAAAATTACTGAGCAGGGGTGTAGCTGTCCATATGAAGCAGTCTGTGGTGAACAGCTATAGGAAAACCCCAGAAAGAAATAGGAAATAAGAGGATGCAGTTCTGGAGAAATACAGAGCTACATAGCTGTGCACCCGGAGAAGGTAGTGCTCAATATAAAGGACTTCTGGACGTGGGGGATGGTGTGGTCCCAACAGCAGCTTTAGCCTGCAGAAATGTTGCACAGCAAGGGTGAAGAAGTCAATGCTTTTGCCTTCTAAGAAAAAAGGGATAAATATGTATCTACTATCAGATGAAAGGTGAAAGACTGCTTTTAAAAAAGCTCTAGGTCTTGGACTCTTTCTTATACCAGAAGGCAAGAACTTGTAATTTGCCCAGAACACACAAAAATTATAAGTGGATCAGAATTACTTTTTGCAGTATTGAGCTCAGAAAGGCTGTTGGGTAGATAAGTGTGGTCTTTTCTGAACATTGCGTTTAACAATTCCTTCTTCTCTGTAAATGTTTATTTTCAGCTTTATAATATTTAGTTATAATGCATTCTTTGGGCTGACATTGTGGACTTCTTGGTGTTAATATTGCCACAATAGTGAGAGACAGTGCATTTTTCTGTTTTGTTCTTCCTATCAGTAACAGAGAGCATCAAAGGAAAAATTAAAAGAAAAATATTGTATTAAATTTTTAATAATACTTGGAAACTTCTTTTTTTATGCAAATATATATGTGGGGGTTTTTTTTCAGGATAACTCAAAAGCCTTTTGTATTATTTAGCTCGTGTCAACGTCTATAAAGGCTCCTACTCACAAAGCATTAGCCACCTCATTACACATACATTAGGAGAACAGGTTTTGGTAACAGACAGCATCACATGCCTTCCTTGATAAATGGCATGTGCCTTGGGAAAAGTCCTGTCAGATATGGGAAATGTATGGCAGATGTCTGGGAGCTGCTCTGTGAGCAGCCTGGTGCTGCTGATTTAAATTCCACTAAATTGTATTAGCAAATAGGTTTGCTATTGCCAACAAGAAATGAAATCTTTCAGAATCAGACACTTAAGACAATATCCAGAGCAGCAGTGTTTATATGTGACAGGGCAGAGGAGCTATTCCATTTCAGTAAGGAAGAAATCTATGCAAGCATTGTAGCAGACAGGGTTTGACCTTACAGAAACACACTGACACACAGTAATGTAAGCAGGCTTTATCTGAACATTTTGGGAAGAATGGTAGCAAGTGAAGGCAAGCTGTGCAATTTGCACACCCTACTTGCAGTTATGTCTATGCGCCACAGTGAAGGCATTTGCTTGTTAACAACACAACTGAGATAAAAATTTGGCTGTGAGACTCAACTAGAGACTTCTGTAAGCAGCCACAGGGGAAGGATGGCATGACAAGGAGAGCGTGCTGAGTTTCACAAAAGCTTCCCAACAGCCAGGCAGTGGGGATTGTCTGCCTTGTCTGATAAGGCACAATGCCTTATGTAAACTTAAATTAAAATAATGCTTTTGTCAATTTATAGTTATACTAGCTTTACAAAACTCAGTAGTGGGAGAATTACAAATCTGTGCTATTTCTTTTCAGACCCCGAGGCTAGATGAGTTGGCTCAAAGCAGAGTCATCTACTGTTTAGCACAATTATTCTGAGGTTACATTTAGAAACATGTAATTTTAATTGTATTCCTGAAGCTGACTCTCTCCATGTTTAATGGAGTTACACCATAGACTCTGCCCCCACTTCCCATGTTACTTGCATTGAAGAAATTTTTTGCTACCTTTATCTTGAAATATTTGTTCTTCATGGATTAGAGATTCTTAGCCCCTTCTGCATAAAAAAACCTGCCAAATTTCTGAGGGAGATTTTCTTTCACAGGGTAATGCAGAGGAATGCTGATTCCTGATCTATTTCAAGGTTTGGGGCTGCTTATTATTCTAGCAGTGCCCAGCCATGAACTTAGTTTTTAACTAGATTGGCTCAGTATATTCCAGCTTCAAATTTGTGGGAATAAAATTGGACTGGCAAACACAATTCTGGTAATATAAAATTGTAATCTTAAAATAAGTCTAGTGCAGAAAACTACTTTTCACGTACTCAGAAAAAATATTTTTTTCTTTTACTCTGATCAAGGGCATTTTATTTATTTATTATTTTTCAGAGTATGGATACTGTAGCCATGACAACAGTGGGTGCCTAGATTGAAAGTGTGGAGATACAACAGACATGCCAAAAATGCATTATCTGTCAGGATAAAAGACTCCTTCAGGATCTTTCAGTCAAAAAACCAAAGTCCCTTAGAGCGTATTTTAACTCATATTACTTTTAATGCAAGAGAGGCAGGGTGAGGTCCACAGCAGGGAAAGTGACTGAAAAACATCCCCAAACCTTTAGTTAATCCCTATCTGCATTCCACTGTCTAGGACTTTCACTAGTACATTAGAGTTACAGCTCTCAGTTTAAAAAATGAAAGTGCATTCTTTCTTTCCTTTTATCTTAAAACAACAAATAGCTTTAAAATTTCAGTTTCAATAAAATGTAGCAACATTAATATCTTCGCAAAAAGGAAGGGAGAGAGGGAGGAAGGGAAGGAGGGATCTGTTCCCTCTGTCCCTAGCTAGGTATCCATCACAGCCAGAATTTAGAATTGAGGACAAAGGGAGCCCATGAAATTCAGTGGAAATCTTTCTTCTGTGTTCATTATTTTCTAGTTCCAGCCCTCAGGCTGTATTCCCTTATACCTGGACTCATAATGCAGGCAGCATACTAAAATGTTTCAAGCTCTGGGAGTCTTAGCAGTTTTTCTGATTTAGCTCTATTTAGCCTCGTATGTGTGTTAGGATAGGATGCCTGCAGTTAAGTGCCACACTGTCAGAACAATAAGTTTTGTTTTACTTACAGGCTTCTGATGCTACTACCAAATTACATGAGGGCTCACCCAGGAGGGGATCCCTTGGCTGATTTGATTGCAAATCACATTGTAAAGCCCACAGCATAGACACAACACACCTCACGTGCTAGGTCCATCCATCAAAGACATGAGAGTTTTCATCTTTCCCCTTTGAGCAAGCTCACAAACAGAGCATACAATACTCTCGGTCCACTGTGTAGGTTCCAATTAAGTTTGACATTGAGGTTGGGGTTTGGTTTGTGTTCAAAACCTAGGTACGACCTTCAAGCGTACTTCTTTTCAATGGAATTAACTCCATTGTGAAGGATGGAAGCCTCAAAGGTGCCTGGCAATTCCTTATCCCTCTGCCTAGACATACAATCCACAGAAAAAAGAATTGCAGGTTTCCCCCTCCAGCATGCAGTGCTTGAGCTGCAGCACAGAATAAATGCTGCCAAGCGTTAAAGGATCTCAGTGTGCTGTGCTGCGGTGAAGGCGATTGCCTTTTCGTTGGGTTTGCATTACCTCTCTGCACACCTACCATATGATGCTTTTCCAGCAACGTCATTGTCTCTGTCTTATCTTCTTTCAAAGAAGCTCAGCTCAAGGTTTCTATGGGAACTTGTGATCAACTGGGACAAAGTCATCAGAGCCCGAATGAGGGAGTAAAGACTAAAGAGTTAACTAAGGAGTTAAAAGCAGTCAATTGTCAGTATTTCAAGACCTGCTATATTCCTTGCAGTGACTGTAGGGATGATTTATTCAGTCCATTATTTGGTCTTAACATTTTACCGCAAGTGAACCTCAAAATGTCAGAATTAAATAACCATTAGTTTTGGTGGTTTTCAGTATGAAAATAAACTTTAAGAAAGATAGATTTGCTCAAATCCAGCAAAATCTGCAATTGCTAGGCAAACATAAACCCATATACGGGTAAGCCTAATATCTCTATGTATTTTATAATTTAGAAGTTGATTCACGGTGTGCAAGCCAACAGTGCCATCCACTGATTTTTTTGTGTTTTCACACAGATATTCTTCAAGATATTCTAAAACAACATGTGATTCTAAAAACATTTTTAAGGATGCTTGCTTAAGAGAACGGAATCCTTTTGAACAGATCAACAAATAATTAAGGAAAAAAGTCCATTTCATAGTCTGGTGGGATTTTTAATGTACTCGGTTCTTATATCTGTGTGGAGCTTCTCAGCTTTTACAGGAAGCTGACCTGTATTAGTTAGACACTTTTGCATACTCACCTTCCAAAAATTCTGATATCAAGCAAAAGTCTAAAGATCAGATGGAACTGACAATACTGGTTATAAAATATTAAACCTTATTCATTTATCAAAGGACTTGAATTTAAGCTGGTATCACGCATCACTCTGAGGGCACTCAGATACTTGTACAACATTGCTGCTCTGCAAAAGTCTGTTAACTCTCTCTCTCTCTCTCTCTCTCTCTCTCTGAGGGGAAAGTGTTTTGATCCAGGATATAAAATCAGTTTCCACAATACAAATGGAAAGGTCATGCATTAGTACTCCCAGAATTAGGGACTTCTAAAAATATTTTTTTTTTAATATTTAAAAGAAGTCAGGAGGTAGGAGAAATTTAATTAACACTTTGGTTTTTAAGCCATTCAAGGTCCTTTTATGGTTACATTGTATCTGCCTAGTTACACTGAGACTGAACATACTGCTACCATTGTTCAGGCTGAAGGGTGTCCTTATAGTAACTGCGGGAGCATCCCCAAGGAGTAGCACTGTGTTACTGCTGGAGACCCTCATGTGCCTGCTTACACTCATATTTTCCTGTAGCTGCAATGCAAGCTACCTCTTGCTCCTACTTCCGTAAGATTTTGTCACATGTAGAAGAAAATTCTTTTTCTGTGATCAATTACATTTGTAGTAACTGGTCTTCTCGAGCGTTACTTCTTAATTATCTGTTAGAAGTCTGGTAACTTTGTATGTTGTTCAGATAAACATATTTTGTATGGCACGGTAATAAATGTGAGCCTTCTAAAATTGAAATAAAGTTACATTTCGAAATATTCTATAAACAAATGATGTTGCAATAACATACGGGGAGGGGTGGGGGAGCAACACGACTAACTCTCCTTCCAAGAGTTAAAGTAAATCACTTCTCTAATAACCCATTAGAGAAGTAATTACTTTCAATTAAGTGTTTTGTTGTTTTTTTTTCTGTAAATCTCAGCAGCAACTACTAGGTGGCACTGCATGATCATGTGAGAGAGGGCAGTGGGCCACGCAAAGCTGTGCTCGCTCCCCGGAACTTCCTCACAACGCCATAAGGAACAAGTGCTGTTCAGTCCTCTAGCTGAACAGCAGCTATCTACCAAAAGAAAAAAAAAGCTATAAGAAAGCAAAGAAAGCATGGCAATATAACAAGATAGTTGATAGCTCAATTTTTTAAAAAATTAGATTGTTGAAAATTGATTAAATATGTTTTCCTGCTAAATTTACTTGTAGTCTTTACCATTAAATATATAACTATATGACTACCTGCCTCTGTATATCTATATAGACCTACAATTTGGATGATGTACATCATCCAAATAAAATAGTACATGATGTTAAATGGTATTTATTCTTAAAATCTTCTTTCTGCACAAATAAAAACCAAGAAAAGATCTCTTTTGTAAAACAGTTCTTGATCATGTTTCTTGATGTTTAACTGAACATTAAATGTTGCAAGGAAAAAGAAAACTTGTAACAGAACTGCTTAATATTGTTCCTCTGGTGTCTTCCTCAAAGGCAGAACAACCAGGAGTTAATCGGGGGCAGAGAGTCAGCATCATCTCAGTGTTTTTCACTCTAAGCAAATACATTCATATTACTACATTCTCCTACACCATATTGCCAGCTCTCTGGGCAGTCCAAGACATGGACCTGAGGATGGTGATGTCTGAACACCTGTTCCACCAAACGCCTCCCTTTCTAAAGCCCACGTAAACCAATGCACAGACAGACTCCTGGAAGCAAAGACTGGAAGGTGAGGTTCGCCTTTGCAGTCATGCTGCGGAGCAAGTCAAGTCCCTTGTGCTGGATTTCATTCCTTCCCAGTGCACACTGGCTGTGCTCCAGGCTCTGCAAGTGGGCAGGATCTGCCTTCTACCTCCCCTGGCTCCTGCCCTTCTCTAGCTGGCAGTCAGTGGTTCCCCTGGCCATATTGACTGGGAGTTAGACCCTCACCATGTTTCCTACATCTTTAACCAATTCCTGCTCTGCAGAAGCACTGTATCATTGCTAAGTCTTGTCTTTACACAAGGGCATGCCTTCCTTGGTAAGAAAGATGCCCTCCAGGCCAAAAATATGATACTGTGAATCCCAGGTACATGATAAACCTATCTCAGAAACTGGAAACTGTTGTGATATTATCTCAAGCTTAGGATTTGTTGCTTGTTGGCTTTTAGCAAGTTTTGTTTAACATTAAAGGACAATGAGTTACCATTTTCAGGAGCCTTTACCTCACAACAGGCTCTAAGGCTTTGCATCATTTATGTGGGCCACTGACATCAAGAAAGATGGTGGGTTTTTTTCTCCAAGTACAAATATTTTAATTTCAAAAATATTTATTTTTATATATTGCTGTCCTTGAGAATCCACTCACCCAAAAATTAATAGCCTCTAGCCTATATGATCTGTTTCTTTCTACCCTGGCAGTAAAGGATCATCATTTTTTAGCCTCCTTTCCTGTTAAACCCAAATGACAAATAAAAAGACTATAACTTCTCAACTGTCTCACCATCATACCTGGGGTCTTTCACATTCATTTCCAGGTATGAATTGTTTTATATCATTTTAGCAAGAGCAAGAGCAAAGAAGTGGAAGAACAAGAACTGAGGCCTGGGGAGAGAGAGTAACTTCAGCATATACAAAAAGGGATCAGAAGACATACAAAAATGATCAGAGAAGGAGCCTAGGAAGGGAAAACTGAGGAGCAGGAAGAGAAATATGGTGATTTTTTAAAAGCTTCTATCAGTTTGGTGTTATGCTGTGATGTTTTCCCAATGCTCCACTGTCTGGAATTGGATGGTTATACAAATTTCATATATATGTGGTTTAGGGAAGAAAAACTTGATTCCAAATCTATGAAGTATATTTGAATAATAGTAATTATTCTAAATAAATTTCTAGTTTAGCCATATTTATTTATTTAGATGTAGAAGAAAAGAATGTAACAATGGACAGTAAAGCAGACTCTTATAACCTTTCCTAAGTGCTGTCCTGCTGACGATGTAGGAGCAGCTAAACAAGACAACAGCCAGCCACCTGGATAATAGAAGAAGAAGAAGAAAATGTTAAAGCAAAAATATTGTGGTCCTGAGCAAGCCAGAGATAAGATTAGCGTGTGTGTGAAAAGAATCACAAGGTCAAGCTGGAAAGCTACTTGAAGCATGATTGTTCTTTGTGGCTGAAGGCAGCCACGGGAGTGTCTGTGTGGTATGTGTGCAGATAAATAACACCTCGCCTGGCTTGATAGCTCGGACTCTTGTACTGTATATAAATGTAGAAATAAAGTTACAAGAGAATTCTTCCTGGACAAAGTCTGTCTCCCATGGATTCATTCGCCGCAAAGGGTTCTGAGTGAGGGATTTTCGCCGCATGACATCACTGGCAATACTAACAGCGAGATTGATTCCCAATTTCAGCATCAGATTTTTAATTTGGTAGCTAAGCCTAGCTCCACTTAATTAGTTTGCTGTATCAATAAATGTGACTGACAACCCATGCCTCTGGATTGTTTATTTTTCCAATAAGCTATTTTGCTAATTATGCTATTTCCTATGCAGGAAAGCCTAACAAATGTGTGTGAAAACAAACCAAAGAGGTATGCTTATTATGATCAAAAAATGCACAAACCTCACAAATTTTTTCACAGATTAACTAATTACTTATGAAACTCTAGCTGGTAGAGTCATAACCAGTGGTTCAGCCAACCATCCACATGCTTGCCTTTGTACAAATACCTAAACCTTATTCAATGAAAAGGTAAGTGTAAGAGTTGATAATATATATTCTCATATCGGGACCATCACCCTTTTTCTCATGGCTTAGTTTGTAATATTTTTAGTTAACTGATACAAAAATTTACTTTGTGCAGGTCCAAAAGTCTGCTATATGTGCACTCATTTATATCACAATCTGAGACAAAAATATGAAATTATTAAATTATTAGCACAGTTTTATTTGTAGAAATTAATCTGGGAAAAGTTGAATAAATTGCAGCACTGCTTTTAATCAAAACCAAGTATTTATCAGTACCGAAATATAAACATTTTCCTTGTGATTAATCTCGATTTATGTTCTAATTACTGTGCTGTTCCACAGTTGTCTCCTGTCTTCATTACTCTAACTTCATCCAGCTCCCTATCTAGGCAGCACTTCCCTGTTTCCCTGTGAGTTTACAGAACCTCGCCAAGCATACCTCTAGCGCTGCAGAACCCACACCAGATGCTTTTGTGTATGAGACAAGCTTTTATCAGCCCTGTGAAGCCAGACCAGCCTAAGGTAAGTTCTGCAGTGATGATTTAAAAAACTTTGTATGCATGGGGAAAACTGGTGTTGCTCATCAGTGTGAATGCCAAAAGGCTGGGGATCATACAGATGTCATTCTACTTGGCTTGCCAGCCTACAGTGAATAGCTCTAAACTGTGAAGCCATGTTACATCTGTTTTGCCTAAAATGAGTCCAGAACAATTTAGTACCAGACTTCACAGGTTTGTATTTCACTATACGGAAAGAACAGAGAGGATCTGCTACCAGCGAGGAGGTGAAAAATCTTCAGCTATGCCAGCAAGACTGCCAATCTTTTTGGAAGGTACTCAACTGCTCCCTCCTGCTTGAAAGCATGTGGGAGCACTTCTTTTAGCAATATGCTGAGTCTTGTTAGCCAGGCTAAGTCCTGATACCCCACCAGTCACAGTGAGCACAGGGCTGATCCTGGGCTGGGGTAAAGCTCCTTCTGCCACTGCCTAAAGCAGCCTGCCGGGACACTTGTTTCAGGGGAGCCAGGCTGATGATCATGCTCCGAATGAATGCCTGCCACTCCAGGCCTTTCCTGCCATGTGATGCAAGAAGTAAGGAGAACAAAAAAAAGCTTTGCCATATTCTTTCTACCTAATCTCTTTTTGTCTCCTATTCTAGTTTCTTTCTTGCCTGCTTATCTTAATTTTCACCTTATTTGATTCCTGTTCTGTTCTCTGCCACAATATTCATCCATCTTTGTCCAAATGTAAGATATTGGTATGCTCAGTTTCACCTGCTCACTTAAGGTTAATAACAATAATAAACAGATAATAATAATAAACAGTAATAATAATAAACAGAGTTTAACCTGATGTCTGTGTACCATGTAATTTGTTATGCTAATAGCCATTTAGCAGAAAAGAGTCTTTCAAATTCTGCTCTCCAGGGAGCTTTTCTTTTTCTGTTTTCCCATATTTTTCAGTCTCTATTGTTTTCTGGTTCCTCCCTGTAGAATCCTACTACAGCCAACAGAGACAGCTACATGAAAATCCCTTGCTGACAGTAGTAATTCTGACGCAGGCACTGGGACACCTGTGGCAGAGCCAGGAGGGCTGGTAAGGAGTCACAGGTGCAGTTTCACACCCCTGCAGACATGGTAATTTCTACTGATGATCTAACAAAAGAGGAAGAAGGAGGTCTGACTTTCAGTGCTTAAACAAAATATGTAGGCAAAGCATCTTAAAACTTAAAGTTTATTAACTGGATTCTTCATCCTGAAATCCATAGGAAAAAATCTCTCTCTCTACATTTGGAATTGTGGGGTTTTTTTAAAGGAAAAACTAAGTGACGTAACTTTTTTTTCCTCTCATATTCACCAATAAGTTCTTAATTGTTATCTGCTTGACAGTGTACATGCATCATTCTGGAAAAAAAAAATCTTTCTTTCTCCTCTTGTAAAGAAGCATTATCTAAATGCTTCTTGGCAGTTGATGATAAGAGCAGAGCCTGTAATATATTTCTCCAATTAATTTCAGGCAGGGAGCCAGATGTTACTTCTATTCAGTTTGCCAAACCTATCGGAGTGCTTAGATTCTGACTATCTCTTTTTTTTCTGACCCACTACAGAGGCGGAAGGAGTCAGCATTAAGTCTTGCCATAAGCACTTGATTGAATACAAGGTATAAGAGAAACTAGAGCCTCCATTCTGATTCTTCTTAAGGTAAGTTTTGCTGTCATTTTAGTGGATTCCTCAGGCTTCTACTGGGTCTTAAGATACTGTCTCAAGAAATGTATCCTTATATATTCATTAAATTCAGAATTGTTTAAATGTTTGGGGGGTTATTTTTATATTTTTATACTTTTTAGACAGCATTATCCTGTACACCATAAAGATATCTTGCAAGAAGCCTTCTGAAAACAGAAGTAATTATGTTTAGGATTTTTTAAAAATATTGATTATACAGCTAATGTTTTGCATCTTAAGGGTAGGAACCATTCAACGAAATGTAACTTCAAACTAAACTTATTTCAAACTAAAACACAGGAAGGTTGCCAAGTTCAGGAACAGGAATATTATGGAAAAACTTCAATCATGCATATATCTTAAAATATTCAGAGTTTGCTGTGGAGGGAGGAAAATTTTCAAGAGAAAATTTGGAGGTTTTTTTGTTTGTTTGTTTGTTTTTTAAACAAGGAACTTAGCACTGAATGAGGAAAAATAACTGAATAGGGAGGAGGTATCATATAAAGTATGCAAACTGTACACCAAAACAACGTGCTTTTGTCAGTAGCAAACTTCAGATTGGTGGGTTGGTTTGAAAAGTAATGTGAGAAAATCTGTCACAGCACTTGTAGCCTCAGCTTTAGGCAGGATATGTATTTGTAACAAATGTTAGAGAACATAACTCAATGTGACCACTGGCACATAGGGTCTCCATCTCCTACTTGAGGAACACTTAAAAGGACATGGTTGCATCTACAGCCAAATCTTCTTCTCTTTGTTCTTAAGCAGCGTCTGTCTTATTTAGTGAAACTGGCACTACCAAGCAGCTACAGCTCAAGACCTTTCTGAGAAGTGGAGTTTGAGGACCACCTGGGGCCCCAAAACAGGGATACAGCTTTAGTTAGGGCAGTGAGCTTTTTTGTAAGGATCGTGGTCTTCAGTGACTTGAACACAAGCCTTGGGCTCAAGGTACTTCTGTTCCTTAATTGTTGGACAGTTTTGGAAAAAGTACAGTGTCTGTCCATGCTTTCATGCTTGCAAAAGGGACAAAACAATACCAGGTGACAAGTTCAGCTGTGTGAATTTCCCAGAATCTGCTCTGAAATGATGACAGACACTAGAATTAAGTTTCAATTTGAACTGTGTAACACTTTCTCGATCCTTGAAATTGTTGGAAAGCAACTCTGTGGTTTGCTATAAACAGTAACAGCTTTATTTTCTTAATTATCAATCTAGCTTTTATCTTCTTTCTCTCTCGTCACAGAGATTCTTCTCCTTTAGAAGCTGCACGATAGACCCAGTAGATGCAGTGTTAAAACTGAGAGTATTTATTCACTGACTTTATTCACTGACTGCACCTAATTTCTGAAGTAATAAAGTACAGCCCATATACTGAGATTATGATACTCCTCAGAATCCCCTGCCTGTTGTTTCTTCCTGCAGCTGACATCAGCTAGTAGAGCAATGAATTGCTGTTTCAGGCTGAGAGCAAGAATTGCACATTTTCCAGTAGTATAGTTATTGTAGACACATTCTATACTATTTCTGTCAATTTATGCTGTCTGATAGGACTCTTCTGGGAATTCTGTCTCTGCCTTTGAAACACAGAATATGATGTGAAGACCAAGCTGATACTCTAATTTCTTTATGACTCCCTGTCCCCATAAAATTTGTGCTATCTCTGTAAGGCTACAATAAAATTTAATAATATCCATCCAGTGTTCTGAGGATGCTTTATATCACATAAAAAAACCTGCTTATACAAAATAACTGCCTTAATTTACTCTGCAGGAACTCTGATGAAGCAGTATGTTCAGCAGTAGTTCAGTAAACAGGTTTGAAATAATGACCAGAAAGTAAAATAAAGCCTAAAAACTAAAGACAAATTTATAGAGTTACGACTTAATTATTCATCTGACCAAATATCCACCAAAAAAAAAAAAAAAAAGGATATTAGGAGATTTTTCTCTTCCTTTCCCTGTATGCATAAAGTAAGATACTTCCAAGTAGTAATAATGGAAGTTCAGACCTTCATCTTGCTCCATAATTTGTCTTTTTCCTGTGTCCTTTGAGTGCCTCCACTGAGGTGTGGTGCTGTGCTGAACTTTCAAACAAAGGGAAGTGTACCTACTGAACACATTTCATTACATTAAAACTATGCTGTTAGTTGCTTTGAATTCCTAAAACATCAGAGTGATGTGCTCTGAGTTACAATTCTTAAGTTTCATATGTGGCTTTCAGTCTTAAAGCCCTGTTTTAATAATGGGACTATGATTAAAACTTGGTGGGCACTTGTTACAGCTAAATACCCTGTGATCCTTCAAAATCTAATGTAACTTTTTATTTCCAGAGTATGGAGGGCCATTGGCCCTCTCTCCTCTGAGAAGACTGTGTTACATAAAGAAAGAAGAGTTTTGACTTCTTAATATGGAGAACCTTTGCAAGATTCTTCACAAAAGCTGCTGTACCTGGTGACTCAGCTTCCAACAAATAACATTTGTAGCTTATCTTCAACAGCCTGTGGGGGAAAAAGGCAGCTAGTGTCATTTTATATCACTCTAAATGCTGCTTTGGACAGGGAAAAAAAAAATCCTTGTATTGCTGCCCTAGGTATGGTTTTTGTCAGGGCAACAATTTTAATGCATACTACCTTTTACGGATACTTCACTAAAATAAGATTTCTATTTGTGTCCTGCACAAAAGTAAACAAACAGACAGAAAAACCACACAAAAAAAATTCCCATGTTCTCTGGCTTTTCCATCACTCTGATTTTCTAGACTGTGCTACTAAATATGGCAACTTCACTGTTTTGTTGTTGTTGGTTTTTCTTTTCCCTGACAGGTAGGAAAAAACAAAATCCATTTTTCCATCTTGACTGTCTGGAACATTGGAAGACATTGTAGTAAAACACCTCCATACACATGCTTTCCTTTTAGGTCATTAGTTTTTATCAACCTTGTCTTAACATTAAGATAGAATGATTTGATAATTGGAGGAAAACGGGTCCAGGAGCAATTTCTCTGACTTGTGCCAGTGGTTAAATTAGATCATGTAGTGGTAAAGATGCAAAATCCACCCACGTGTGTGACTCACTAAACGATCAGTGCACATCCCTCTGTGGAGGATTGAAACCAGGATCATAGGTTCAGGGAATCCCACACACAGTCTGATAACTGAAGGGGAGAGAGCTCTGTAGGCTGCTGAGTTGTAGCATATTCAGTATCTGTTTAAGTTGCTGGGATGATAGCTCTACAGACAAAATGAAATCAAAAGGAAGTTTTCCCATTTGATTTCTAAAGCAATCTTGCCATGAATCGTGGAGGAGTTTCTTTGGTTTGACTTGGGTTTTTTTGCAGGGCAGATGGTGTCTGGATGTTTTTAAACAAAATGTATTTTCTTCTTCTCTGACTGCCCTGTAGCTTCTTGTATTGCTTGCTCTATCTTCCTTCTTCTGAACATCTTTACATCATTCACTACTTCATGAGCTGTCTCCGTGAAATAGTCTCATATGAGTCTTCATAATAACCTTGCTAACCCACTCTGGCAAAACCCACTCTGGCAGGATAAATATCCCTCTTTTGGACTGTGGTGTTTTCAGATGGCCATGATTTTTTTTGATCTGTCTAATTCAGTGCCTTAATAATGATAATGCTGTCAATATGTGGGAGGAGAAAATAGTGAGCTACCTAATATCCTATAGGCCTAGTCCTTTAAATCTTAGACTGGGGAAGAAATCTCATGAAGCAGGAATACTATAAAGTTCACATGGCTGTGTTTGAAGGTCGCTGAAATTCTTCCTCCTGGAGTATGGAAATTTCACACCTTTTGGATAAAACTATATATTATTTTAGAGAAACACTTTACCTGTACTCTAGGCTGAAAATATGAGAAATAGTAATATCTCATGCTTTCAAACTAAATGAAAAAATTGTTCTAGTCACTGCCTCATTATGTTTAACTTTCGGGATGTGTATACAGGGTCATTCCCAAGAATTGGGAATCTTTCAAGAGAATTTTCAAAACAAATTAAGAGATTATATCTACTCTCACTTACTTGCAGGCATCAAACTCGTTTGCCTATGGATGCTACACCAAATGGATATTAGCTTTTAACTGAAAGAGTGCCTTCTGCATACCCTAGCCATTTCTTTGGAACACAAGCACTGACTGTGTAGCTCATTCTCATTCAGTCTAACATACTTATGGAAGGGACAGTTTTCTGGCATTAATTAATCTTGGAGGGACGTGATCACTGATTTAGATTACCATTAGGTTCTGAACAAAAAAACCCCAATTAAGTAATTTATGAAGGGATGCTCTTTGCTTCTGTCCTTGATTGCTCATACAAACATACAAAATCAGCTCATTTCTGACAAATGTTGGATGGACTTAGTACAGTGGTACGATAAAGTTGATCTGCACATAGTTAGGAAGTCTGACAGCCACAAAATATGTATAGGTATTTCCCGCAAAACTTTCACTAGGCAGCAGGAATTTACTAGCTGTGTTAGAACTGCTGGTCTACACCACTGCACACTTATCAATTTATTTTCTGTCCTGTACATAGCACAGAAACTTGGTTTGCCAGTCATTTGGTTACCTCTTTGGCAAAGGGGCAAGAGTTGTGGAAACCATGCTAATGGGAAAAGAGGAAACATATAACTTCCTTTTCCCCCTCCCTCTGTTTCTCCTTAGAAAAATCCCAATATTCTGCTCCCATAACCAAGCAAAGATTATAAAGGAACAATATGTTCCTTGTGTATTGCTTTAATCTGTCTACATTTAGCTGGCTTTAAGTTACTCCTCTCTCACTGATCTTGAAAGGCAAAAGATTTTAACACTTCTGAATGCTCTTTATAGGCTTCACGAGGTCTTTGATTTTTGTGGTCCCTTTAAAAGACCAATGAGTGTAGAAAGGAAGTATCTCAGGTGGGAGGAAGGCTTAAAATAATCCATGTAACTTCCGTTTACAGAGAGAGCAGTAAGAGTCTGTCAGATGCTTGGACCCAGCTACATCTTATCCTGTAATACAATGATTGAGGGACGTAGCAATGCCCCTTGAATGCCCCTCTCTGAACATGAGACTTCCTGAGAGCCTGAAATTGGAACAAAAGAGAGCTGTACTCTGAGTGTCTCCATTACTGTAGTCCTATGAAATGTAAACCACAAATCTGTTGTCTTCTCCCCTCCCCCAGATGGAGAGCTCCTTCAAATCTAAGACAAAAAAAAAATATATCACTTTACAGACTTGAAAAAGATGCTTAAAATAATGAAGAGAGGGAAGAGAGTTTGCTGGAAGCTGAGGTGCCAGTCACAGATTTAGTCTTATCCACTACTTTTGTCAGGTTGTGGAATTCATCCCATTTAATTTCTCAGACTCCAACATCCATTTAAAATTAAAATGTCGTATTCTTCCCTGATTTGCACAGTCCTACTTTAGTGAGCTTGTAAAGACATGAAATTTGAGACAAAGCTTTATTCTGTATGGTTTGCTCCATAACATAATATATACTTATGTTCCATATTACTGTGAACACCTATGTTCTTCCAAATAAAACACATACTGTATTTTCAATAACTTTTGTGCTAAATCTTTTAAGCAGTGAAATTTCTTAAGCATTTATGATTTTTTTTTTTTTAAGCAACATTCCTGCAAATGTCAGTGGCTGTTAACATCTGAATCAAACTGTTCCCAGTTCATGTGACTGGAAATGGTGCCCAGAGCAAAAAAGCCAGACATTCTGACTCTCATAAAAGTATAGTCTGTGTGAAAGTGTTTCTACGGAACAGAAGTTGCAGAGTCTGTATCAGAATATGTTTTGGCAGGAAACAAGGTAAGGCTGCATTATGACCATTTTATTATTATTATTATTACCTTTATTAAAGGTGTATTTGGGAAATTAATGGTCTAAGAGTTGAAGAAAAAAATTGGTGATCTAATAAATAAGGACTCTGGCTGCACACAAGGCTAAGTGGCTCACATGTTGCTGGCAGTATCTGAAACTCTTCTGGGATTATATTGGAATTATCTCACAGGATAGAAGGCTGAATTTGGGGTTTTATCTTATAGCCACCCCAGGGAGCATTTCTGAACAGCCTTAGGCTCTTAAGAGGTTTTCCACCTTCTAAGTAGAAGGAATGTCATGAAGTAACCAGCTGTGCATAAGGGTAAAGGGTATTTTTAGCAATGAAGACAGAAAGAGTGAATTGAACTCTGTGCACATCTGAATGAGACTTATTTGGAGTGTTGCATGGGTGGTATCAAAGACAGAAAAGTGTACCAGTCAGAGATGGCTGGACTAGCAGCAGCTGCAGACATACGCTTGCATTTGCCTCCAAAGGTGTTAATGTAGCTAAATATATCTAAGACATAGCACTTAACATATGCACATACTTCCAGAGAAATTGGAAGGTCTAAAAGCATAGCAGAAAATCTGTAACTGAATTCCTAACTCCCTATGAAGCTCCCAATCCAAAAGAGAAAAAGTTTTTTGTTTTTGTTAAAAAGTTGATCAACATTATATGCTCAGCTGAGTTCTCTAAACTTTGTCTGTCATTTAGGACTAAATATTTTTTAAGATTAAGCACTGGATAGCCTATGGCAGATAGTTTAGGATGTGCACTATGTTAAGATACTACTTTACTGAAAGAAAAAAAGGGAACAATAATTAGCTCCTTCTTCCCGATCTCCAGCTACCTTCTCTTATTACAAGTCAATACTGTTGCATGCTCCTGGCTGCATGGAAGAAATGTCTGTGCCTGCATAGACTCTTCCTTCTCATCTGTGGAGGCTCCAAGTCCTAATGCTATGGGAGAATCTCTCAAAGCAAGCAGTGGTTTCAGAACATGACAACTTGCAGTCCTTTGCTCTTTGCTTCTCTTCTCTTTCCTCTGCAGCCTGTTTACAGTGTGTCTGCAAGTAGGACATGAACAGGATAGAGGCCATACTTCCACCACAGTCACAGTAGGTTTGCTGCCTCAACAGCACACCACTTGTGTTCCTGTTTAACTACAGGGAAGGGTCTTCAGGCTACCCGCATAATATTTGACTAACTTATATTTGTGACCCAGGCTACATAACTGCATGGATGGTTTTTTTTCCTTTTCTTTCATCACAAAAGTTCTTTCCTGCATGCCTTCAAGAGGGGACATGGTAGGGATAAACTAAGAAAAGTAGGTATCAATTAATTTGACCAAAGAGATTTCCATCATGTTTCCAAAATAGCCTTGGTGTAGTGTCAAACCACTTGTGCTCATCCTATCTATGCTGGATGTGGATTTTGATCTAAAGACAAATACTCAAAGAAAAACACGATGAGTGTGTAAATAAAGAAATAAGTAGCAGATAAGGATGTGTTACAGCAGCTCATATTCAATCTTCTAAGATCTGCAACTGTTCTTCCCTAAGCTGGATTATTATAATTTTCTTATAATTTTTAACTGATATAAAGTTGAGTTGTCTAGAGATGTCTGGGGGAGGAAGGGGGGTGGAGAGGAGGAATAATCTTACCAAAGACGAAAAGTTATACCCCCAAAGTTTAAAAATAACCAACCAAGTACGTGGCTTACTCACGTACATCAGACCTGTTTTCTCTCGTTTGAGATGATAAATGAGGTAACAATACAAACACAGTTTCTGCGGATATTTCTTCTAGCAGAAGAAACAGTCTGAAATGTGTGCAAAAGCCACAAGCTGTTGAAATAAATAAATAACATAGTCCAAGTTATGTCAGTGTGCCTGTAGAAACCAGCTGCACTCAAAAATGCAAAAGAATTCAGAAGCGTCTTGTATTTGAGGTTTTATTAAGAAATTATTTTAACTGGAAAGAGTGAGGTTGAATGTCCTTTCATGCAGTCTTTAGACAAATCGTTCTATAAAGCAAAAATCGAGATGTGCCAGGTAAAAGGACATTTAAGTAGTGAGAACTTATTTTACATAGCTCTGAAATAGTTTTGTAGTCAATTCCAGTTATTGAAATTCTTGGTGTCTGCAAAATGTCTGTAAGATATCTCAATCTTAGTCATCAGATGACAACTCAAAAATACCCCAAACCCCAGCAGTTTTCAAAGTTCATCATACTGAACATATAGAATCATTTTTGCAATTTACATGTGTACACACCTGACCTGACCTGGATCAAATTTCCTTTTTTTTTTTTTTTGTTAATTCATTCTGTAACATAAATTGAAAATTCTTTGTGCCATCTGAAATCAACAAATGTTTACATATTCAAAATTTTAATCCTTACCTATGCTAAATTCCTTTTGATGTCTTCTCATCTGAACATAAGAAAACTCAATCTCTTTCCAATATTTTAATCATTAAATTCTGATCTGGAGGTTTCTCTACTTCATGCAACACCCTAGGCCTTTAGCATTTTTTTTAGCATCAGAACTCTATGACTTTCATTAGTGTTCTACTCTAGCACAGCAGTTTACATACAGGCTATATTTCAATGGAGAGTTTAAATTTACCTTCTCTAAAGTTGCCCTTAAATATACTCATTATAAATATTTCAAGGCTCTCTTCTCTGCACTTATTTTCATGATCGAACTGGGATGTGGAATGAAACATAATCAACAAAGCATATGAATAGCTCACAGCAGACAGTATAATTAAAGGAATTTTTAAGTAACTTGACATTCTTCCTCTTTGAAATACAAGCTAAGCTACATGCTAATATTTGTGTAAGAAATAGTTTTCTAGGTCATGAACAAGATATTTCTGTCTTTTCTCTGTATGCCTTTCTCAGAAAACAGTGGGCAGGATCTATTTGTTTCAAGCTACACCAACTAGAGTATCAAGGGTTCTAGGACACAACTGCAGAAGACCCTGATTGAGGAATAAGGCAGCTGTGTCACGATATATGTGTATTTGTAAATAAAGGTGCCTTTGGTATCGATTTTGCCTTAAGGTCTCCCTGAAATCTTCCATGCAGTTAGGGCTTTAATTGGCAACAAAAGCAGCCTTATTAATACACGATTTGGGCTAATGCCAGTTTAAGGGGCTTTAACTCTGCTGAGGACCATAGGAGTTAAATTAAAAATATATCTTTAAAAACAGTTTCCATATATATATATGGAAATTTCTTGAGTTCTATTATCAGAAAAATCTTAGAACCTGCATACTGCTAAACAGATGTTTATTCACAACTATTTTTAATTGACTTGTTCCTGCCTGTACAGACAACTTGGAGTACTGTGGTTTACTGTAAAGCCATCTGATTTCCTCTGTAGGACACAGCTTGATTTCCATGTCAGAGGGAGTAATGTCAGGCTGGCAATAATGTAAAATTTTACACAGAAACCTTGGACTGCTTACAACCCTGTCGTGGCACTTGAGATATTTTTTATTAGTGTTGAATTAGAGGGAACAGAAGAAGCTTATTTGTGTCTAATCAAGATGATGGAAAAAAAAGAATCATGTCATGAATAGTCCATAATGGGAGTGAATGACAGTAAGTTCAGTGGAGTGCAACAGAAAAAAAGTAGGATCTGAAACTATTTTGTCAATTTCTTTTCTCATTGTTTCTCAGGCTGATGTAAGATACTTATCTGACAACACTAAAATAAGGTGTCTTTTCTAATATTGCACATTTTTGCTTTATATGCCTCAGGCAAAAAAAAAAAAAAAACAGAACCATCACCAAAAATATCACCAAGCAAACACCCCAAAATCCCAAAGCTTATCTTCTGTTATGCTTACAGGGTACTTGGTGCACAGTAAGGCCTTAATCTAGATTAGTGCCTCATGTCTATATTGATCCTATCATAAGAGTTTTCTTCTCTTTTGAAGACTCACATTGGGCTACTCTGTCTTGCCACAGAAGCAGCAATGGTAAGAGTAAGGGTTGAAAATTAAGCTTAGTAAATCAACATGAGTTGATATGTTCCTGCAATTGGGCAGGAAAAGTCCAGCGCTTTGGTATCTGTGAGGCAGAAAAGGTCTTTGCTTTTTCAGTACTTGAGACTTCTTGTATTTGGATGAAATAGAAGCATGAAGCTAATGTCTACACCCACAGCTGAGCCGCCCGGAAACCAGAGAGTTCAAAGCAGTGCTTCCTTATGATGTATTACAGAAAAGACGGATCTTCCGTCTGTCTTCAGTTTTGCTTTTCCAATTCTTCCTTTCCTTTCCTTTACTTCCTTGTAATGCTACATTGTGATTGAGCATTTGATGTCATATGCATCCCATGTCAGTGACACACGTGCTCTGTACTGTCCTGAGCCTTTCTGTACCTTATTGTCCATTGATTTGAAAGTGCCGACAGACTTATTTCTTTTCCCACTTCACTCGTACTTGCATGGTGCTCTACATGTGAAATGACCACCTAATTTTGCTAAGCCAGGATGTCTGTCCTTTCCACATCAAGAATCTATCTCTAGTCCATAATTTCAGGAAGGCTACTGATATAAAATACCTCTTCGCTACCCTGTGGTGCAAAAGCAGTGAAAGGCAGTGGGAAGAGAATAAATGTAATTGAGTTAATGAGGTTATCCATGTGAGTCAACTTAGACTGTCAGCTTTCTGGAGCAGGAACGGTGCACTTGCAGCATTTTTCTTAGTGCTTGGTACAACAGGTCCCTACTTTCTTTGGCTGACGTATCTTTGAGTGTAAGACAGAGATAACATGATAGCAAGAACAGCACAATGCTGTTTGCAGTTTTGAGACAATTAAAATGAACTCCCTTATCTGAGGACGTATATAAATCTGGATGACACACTTGGGGAACAAAATTTCCCATTGTTTAGGCTTGGAGTGCTTCCTGCAACATTGTCTGTACAGACCACTGCTAGAAGCTTAATATTAAACCATATTTACCACCAGTACAAATCCCTTTTTTAGAATAATTTTTAAGGTAATATATCCTGAAATCTTTCAGATATTTGGAAGATTTCTGTCACAGAAGCAAATAAAGCACCAGATGATAACAAAAATACCCTATTTAAAAGTCATGAGTCTTCTCATTATCTTTTTTTTCCCTCTTTCTTTAGGCTATGCTAAGGCAGCCTAACGCTAACACTTAGTAACACAAACTCTTCCTATAATAACACCCCAGGTTAAGACTAAACTGGCTTAGAAAAGACTTTCAGAATTTTGTTAATTGAACATTTAATCTCTTTTTCCCCAGGGAGTGTTTTTTCCTCAGTGCTGAGCACATTATGTAAAAAAAATTGAAAAATAAGCCCTCTTAGGGCATAATTCATCCTTCTTATTGTAAACACATTCAAAAAGATGAGCTGCTATATGGACAGTTCACACAAAGTTTCTTCTTTGGGACTGCTGCTGAGTATTTCAATTTTGTTTACTTGAAGATCTTTCCTGAACATAAATGAAATGGAAATATCATATCTCATATAATTTAATGTGTTAGACTGACCAGCTTGGATGCTGGGAAGGACTGTACTTTCTAAATAGTTTTATGTAAGATCTTAATATGAGGATATTGGCAAAGTAGGGGAAAAATCATAATTTGTTTGAAATTTTTTCTTGCTCATTGTTGCATAAATCAATGCTTAGGTATTACTTGAGATTCTATAACTAATTTTCTAAAGCACTCTAGGCTGTGAAATTTTCATAGAATCATATAGAATCATAGAATATGCTGAGTTGGAAGGGAGCCATCAGGATTATCAAGTCAGAAAAAGAAATTAATTAAGATAAACAAGTACAGGAGAAGAGATGCCATTTTGTAGCTAGAAGTAAGTCACCCAAGATATTGAGAACACTTAGTCTGTGAATGACCTTGGATAAATCATAAAACAAGATGAGACATTACACAAAAAAATCTTGTATACAGCAGTGGTGGAGACAGTCAAAGAAGAGTTGCTTAGGACAAAAAATTCAGTAGGACAGTTGATATTAGATACTTGGTCAGATGAAGATGTTGAAGTTGAGGAAGAAGGCATAAGAATATGAAAGACTGGGAATGCGTATAGTGAGGAAAGGACTGATGTGGTAAAATTTTAACTTTCCATTTTTAGTGGAATGAACATTTCATTCCCTAACTGGATCACACTAATTGCCCTACGTATTTACCCCTACAAAAGCTGCATGTTCAGTGGTGGAGCCTATACATGGCATAATACTTTTGGTACAAAAACGTTATCAGCTGAATTGAATTTCAGGACCTTTATCTGGGCATCTGGGTTATTTATCTGGACCATGTTTCTTTTGTCTTACTGTAGTTAAATAGTTTGCCAGCTGGTCATCTGCAACATATTTGCTTTATTGACAATCAGCACCAGAACTTGGCTTATTAAGATGACTATTCAGCTGACAAAAGGGAAGACATTTTAACTACAAAATCAGTAGGAATTCACTGTGCTAACTAGGCTTTGGGTCCCTCATAAAACATAAGTTATGGATTGAGCCCACTTTATATGGTTGTACCTCTCTTTGTGCAGGTAAGTACTACCACAGCTAAGTTCAGCCTAGTTAATCAGCCAGGACAGATTGGACATTAGCAAGTACTGTGTGTAACTGGATTTTTAGCCCAGCTGACACACTGTGGCATAGGAGTTGAAAATTACTGCTGACCCGCAGGCTAGCAGCTTTAATAGACTGCAGATTTTACAGAACAGGCAAATCACAAAATACTTGAATAGAGATCAAGTTAATTGCACCAATAACTACACCCAATTCTGCAGTACTTTGAGAGGTATTCTTTATGCTGCTCTGCTCATGTCCTTTATATGGGAACTTAGTGGAAAGAACTAGTATTCTATAGAAATTATTCTGTCAGGAAATTAAACTTAGTTGTGCTAAATATTTCAATAGCCTTTTTTTCTACATGAGAAACCCAAAAAGAATAGATGTCAGGGTGTTGAATCAGGTTTTATAAATTCTTCTCATTTTTTTGGTCTCTTTGCCCCTGTTATGAACTACAGAATCAGAGACTATTGAATTGGAAGGGACCCACAGGGATCATCAAGTCCAGCTCTTGGCCTGCACAGGACCATCCCCAGGAGTCACATCATGTGCCTGAGAGTATCATCCAAACGCTTCTTGAACTCTGTCACGCTTGGTGCTGTGACCACTTCCCTGGGGAGCCTGTTCCACTGCCTGATCACCTTCTGGGTGAAGAATTTTTTTCTAATATCCAACCCAGACCATCTCTGACACAACTTCAGGCCATTCCTTCAGGTGCTGTCGCTGGTCACCACAGAGAAGAGATCAGTGGCTGCCCCTCCTCTTCCACTTGTAAGGAAGTTGTAGACTGCAATGAGGTCTCCCCTCAGTCTCCTCTCCCTCAGGCTGAACAAACCAAGTAAGCTCAGTCACTCCTCATACAGTTTCCCCTCAAGGCCCTTTACCATTTTTGTTACCCTCCTTTGGACACTCTCTAGCAGCTTAATATCTTTTTTACATTGTGGTACCCAAAATGGCACACAATATTCAAGGTGATGCCTCTCCAGTGCAGAGCAGAGCAGGACAATCACCTCCCTTGATTAGCTCGTAATGCTTCGCCTGATGCCCCCCAGGACACGGTTTCAACTTGCCATTGACCAGGACACTCAGGTCCTTTTCTGTGGCACTACTTTCCAGCATCTAATTTCCCAGTCTGTCCATACATCCAGGTGCAGAATCCAGCACTTCCCCTTGTTGAGCTTCATATGGTGGGTGATTGGTCAGTCCTCTGATTTGTTAAGGTCTCTGCAGGCCTCACTGCCCTCGAGGCAGTCAACAGCTGCTCCCAGTTTGGTATCATCTGGAGACCTGCTTAGAATCCTTTCCACTCCCATGTCCAAGTCATTTATGAAGATGTTGAAGAGCACAAGGCCCAAGTGGAACCCCAGTAGTGACAGGTCACCAGTCTGATGTTACCCTCTTCACTATTGCCCTCTTTGCTCCACCCATGAGCCAATTGCTCACCCACCACGTGATGTGTTTATCCAGTTGTGGGCTGGACATTTTGTCCAGAAAGATCCTGTGAGATACAGTATCAAAAACTTTACTGAAATCCAAAAAGATGACACCAACTGGCTTCCCTTGATAACCAAGTGGGTTGCCTTGTTACAGAAGGAAATCAGGTTTTACAAGCAGGACTTTCATGAAGCCATGTTGGCTGTGACCAATGATAGCATTGTCTTTCAGGTGTTTTTCAATACTTCCCAGAATAATCTTCATAACTTTACCAGGCACTAAAGGAAGACTAAGACGCCTGTAGTTTCCAGGATCCTTCTTCTTGCCCTTCTTGAAAACCGGGACAACGTTCACCAGTCTTCAGTCAGCTGGGATCTTACCCCACTGCCAAGACTGCTCAAAAATCAAGAGAAGTTTTGCAATGACAGCAGCCAGCTCTTTGAGGATTCTTGTATGAATCCTCTAAGGCCCCATAGATTTGTAGGGATCCAGCTGGAGCAGCAGATCCTGCACAATTTCAGGGTCGACTAGGAGTTGATTATTCTGGCAGTCATGGTTCTCCAGCTCAGGGCACTGAGACACCCTTGGTCTATGATCCATGTTGAAGACAGAGGCAAAGAATGGGTTAAACACCTCTGCCTTTTCTCTGTCTCTGTTTTGTGAGGTGACCATCCTCATCCTGTAACAGACTGATGGTATTTCTGTACTGCCTATTGCCATTAATATATTTGAAAATATATAAAACCTTAAACCGAAAGTATTGGGCCAGCTAAGGCTGTACAGAGATAGACAAGGCAATGGTTTTAGTGGAGAGGGCTCACAACTCAGCCGACAACCTCTTAAACTGGAGAATACTATTCATTGTGCATCAGCAGCTCTTAGCAGCAGCATATATACTAGAAACTGCATCTATCCATAATATTTCCTGCAGTAACTTCCCCTAATCTCTACTTAAGGCATGAACTTGAATTGTTATAATTGCTATAGTGACTTCGGTTTGAGCTGTACTGTGGAGATAAATAAAGGCAGAAATGTGAAGACAGCACTTATAAACCCCTGTATAGATGGCCTTTGCTGATCATCATGTGACAACAGCAAAGGATCACAGTAAGAGGAAGTAAAAGCCTGAGACACTAGTATTATATGTGATAGATGCAACAGTTTTCTTTGGTTTCCTCAGACTTCCTTTCCTTTCTGGCTTCTCATCTTTCTCTGCATGGGATGCTGGTTTATAATTTTAGTTAACTTTAGTTAACATTATTCACTCTAGTTGCACAGACCTTCATGCTATGAACTCTTAGACAGAGGTATGCACTTTTGTTTGTTAGTACAAGCAGTGTTCACTTTGTTAATTTTCTGTACTGAAGTAAACCAAAGGCTAGTCAAGAGATGTTCTTCCCTCTCTTGCTGGGTTGGATTCATTTAATTCTAAATCTGATTATGGAAATATTATAAAAAATGTTTTCTAATTGCTAAAAGTATTTGAAACAATGTAACAAATTTGTACAAAATCAAGATTATCACATTTTATTAGTATTCCTGGTTGTTTTACAGAGGGAGCTTGCCCCAGGGTTGTTCACTCTGTGGGGAACATGCTTGTGGCACTTGATAGGAGGATGGTTGGTGTTTTAAAAAGAACTGAAAGCTGATCAACAGCGCTTTTTTTTATTTTACCCAATTTTTTACACATTCATGTATGTATATGCAACAGAACAGAAATTGATGACTGGAATAAGAGGGTAAAAAATTAATGTAATTTCTTTTCTCTTCAGAAATTTTTAAAAGCAATCATTGTTTGAGATTTTTAAAAACTTTAAAAAGAATATCAGGAAAAATTTGATCTTTGTCAACTTTTCCTTCAGATTGTACTAGTCTGAAGGAAAAGTTGACATACTTTTTGCAGTAGAAAGGATAAAATTAGAGCTCTAAGTACTTAAATTAATCCCTTTTCTCCTACAGAAAAGGACTAGGCTCAAAAATCTGCCATTGTTTTGTGACATTTTGGGCTCTCTGCAGGCAAAAAGGTTCACTGATACGATCAAAGTCTATATTTTTCAAACCTATCATTAAGTACTCTGGGAGTTGTCCAAGAAAACCAACAAGACAATATGTAATTTTCCACTTGATTTAACAGAATATGTTCTTTTCTAAGGAATGAAAATGAGGAGGCCCAGTTTCCTACAGTTTTGTATTCTTTGTTCCTTTCTCTATCCTCTAGTACAATAAATCTTGTCCACTCTCATTTTTTTCTATGAAATGCTTGCTTGTGGTGGGTAGTCCTAAACTATGTTAATTCTGTTTGATTGACTGACACAGTCAGGTCTTCTTATCTTTCACCCCTCTACCCAAACAGTGAATTTTGCAGAGGCTTAATGATTTCCATCTCACAGCTTTGTCTCCTACTGTGTTCAAAAGCTATTTTGAGGTCTGAAGAAATAACCTTATTCCTTAAATTTAATTTTCTTAGAAAATAAAATTTATAATCTAGACTCTAACTAAATATAAATTATAATTTAGACTCTAACTCGATTTTTTTGACTTTACAGTGGTTTAAATTGTAGAAACTGCTTTATCTGTGCTTTGATAGTCTGGTCAGCAGATATTTTACTAGTTTTTTTTTTCATGATGTAGCCTACACTGTTTTGCATCAAATTTGCTTAGCATATATTAACAAACAACGGCTGGTGACCTTCATTCAATATATGAGTTTTCTGAAATGAACTTTTTGTAAGGAAAAGTGGGAGCTATGCCACAAGATAACTCACTTTTCAGTCTGTGGTGGGGAATAAACCAGACTTTCACACTTCCTTATTGCTTGGGTTTGGATGCAGTACTAGTGTACCACCTCGTGCTCCAAATACAAGAGTCTCTGGCTGTAGTATTTACAAAGGCCTGGATTTTCAGTCTATTTCTGTGATCTAACCCTGATCTGCAATGCATACATCTCCAGAATGCTGGCAGGGTTTTGAGAGCAGCTGTTCAGCCAACTCCTCCCATATAAGTAACTGTGAAAGGTTCTGTATAGCTTTTATGATGAAAAGTATGTCTTATAATAAAGAATCAGTAAGAATTTGGAAATGCCAGGGGAAAACAATAAAAGGACTTGTTGGAACATCTATGGTTTTTGTTATGTCGAGCTACTCTGTTTCACAATACATAAATGTATTATTACCTTTGGGTGAAAAATTCAGGAGGTTAAATACTTCACAGAGGTTTTGGCTCCTAATCAGTGGGCATTCTGCAGCACATAGTTGCCAAACGTTGCATTGCTGGAGACCCTGCTTCTTAAGATACATTTATTTTAAAAGTTAGTTCTCACTAGCTAGAAAATATGAGTAAGAAAGTTCAGCATTATTTAACAGGCGTTAGAAAATCCTAGTCATTATTTTCTCATACACCTAATAAAAGTTCCTAAGCAAGTCAAATCTCACCTGGGATCATTGCTTGCTAGGTTCAAGCTCCTTATAAAAGAAATCTTTCAAAAGGCAAACTAGGTTTCTCAGTAGCTGGATCACCTCCACTTAATATAAATACAGTGTATGAGGCAGGATTTCATACTGCTTAAACAAATAATAAAAGAAAAAGCAGAATCTTATATCCAGTAGAAACTAAATGAAGCAAGGACAGGACCTGCTTTAACACTGGCCACTTTATATTTTCTGATCTTCTGACTTGACCCTTGCCAGTCATGCCTAGAGCTTATCAAGTCATGAAAGGCAATTGTCCCTATAGCTGAAAGAGATGGGGATGGGAGTGTGGGAGCAGGAAACAATTTTCAGCTGCTTGGAGCATGACTTTGGCAATGTAAGGGAATATATAATGGTAGGTGATGCCTCTCGGGGAGATACATTTTCCATCATGCTCAGAGTGGCAGCGGGGGGAGGGTTCCTGCTGCCACAGGACAGCAGGAACAGGGACCTGGTTCCAGCACTGGACTGAATGAGAATGAGTATGAAAATATGAGCTTTAGTAACATAGATGGCTGGGGATGTCTTGGTCAGCTCAAACAAGAGCCAGACCATCTGCATTACCATATCCCATTGAACAACTACTATTGAGAGCAGTGTGAAATATCACATTAAGTAAATCATAGTGAAAACTCATCCATCCCAAGAAAGCTGTGTTTCCGCAGGGCAGGATATCCTAGGCACCCCTTTTTTCGCTCAGGCAGTCTGTGTTTGCCATAGGTCTGAACTACCAGAAAGTCAACTAGTCACCCAGTATTTTTATAAGGAATTTGGGGGGAAACACTCCCACCGTGGTTCCAGACCCGACAGGGGGGCAGTACTCTGCCTTGGCTGTGCTCCAGGAGGCTGAGTCCTTTACCAGGTGTGGGCAATTAGTGCTGCTGGCAGCCCTTCCTCTTAGAGCAAGTCAGGTGGGCAGGTAGTGCTGGGGGATCTGGCTACCTTTCCAGAAAAGCTGCAGGAAATGGTAACTGTCTTGAAAATAATCACCAACCCATAACAGGGTCTTGTGTTTCTAACAGGTTTAATGTGGAAGTCTCTGGGAGCACAAGGACAATGTATCTTGAGCTGTAAGTTTTGACTCTCCGCTTTGTGTTGCCATTTGCATCTCCTGAGCTTTGTAGGAGAAAGAGAGGTGAGCGGGATCTCAGATCTGCAATCTTACCCCTCACTAATTTTGGCTGACCACTAGCAAATATTGAATGAGGCAGGCAGGCTCACCAACTAGCCTCAGAGGTTTGCTGGCAACTTCTAGCAAGCTGAGTTATAGTCACTCTTAAAAATGAATTATTCTTCTTAAACACTTAAACTCCTCTCTTTTCTCCACTTACTGTCTGTTGAAAGTCTCCTTTTCTAGTGTAGAATATTGAATACATTGGTAGTCATTGTTAGCTACATTTTAAGATGTAGCTAACACTGATGCCAAAATGTTCTGGTGTCTTGCTGACTTTAAATAATGTTTTTCTTCAGAAGCTAAATGACTGCCTGAGAATAAACAACCTTAAAGTATTAACATTTGTTTTTATATTTGGATAATGTTACCCTTTTGTAGTTTCCCACAAATGCTTATTGAGTTGTACCTATCACTACCATTGGGGGGTAATTTTTGTTCTGACTCCACACTCCTTTTATTTAAACTTATTTTCTGTGCCTTATGTGGAATGAGCAAAGCAAAATCTTTAATATTTACATGCATATCTCTGTTCACATAAGTATGCTCATTTTGATGATGTTCCTTCCCCATATAGATCATGAGGGCTAGGATACCACATTCAGGGACACTATCTAGGAAACAGTTTGGCTTTTTTTCTTATAGTTCTTTTGCTATTAGGATTACAGCTGCAGATTGAAACAAAAATGAAATTGGCTATGGTGTAATATATATAAGCCTGGATAATATCTCCAACTATACATTATGTGGGGGTTTTTTGAAGAACTTGCTCGTCAGGATGTGCTGTATGAAAACTTGATGGAAATAGTGCAGCTCCATGATTAAAACCATCATAAATTTCCAGTTTGTAATTAAAAAATGAAGATAGGTCTTTTACCAGACTTTTATAACCCCGGCTTTGTCAATGGCTTTATTTTACAACATAATTTGCAGTGTAATTACTGCTCATGAATTATCATTAGTTGTAGTGTAAGTGTGTAAAGACTGCAAGGGAAGTTTACAGAGAAGGAAGGAAAGGGAGTGTTTCAGAGTATTGCCCTAGTTCTACATTTCCCTTACACATGTAGCCCACAGTATCTTTATAATACTCCTGCACTATGTTAATTTCTGGCAGATGTTAGTGGGAAGTGAGCTTTAAAATGGGGTTGGAAGCTGCAAGTACTCCAGTTGTAATCAAGGGTTAGATCCTTGTCAGTTCTAGTCAGTGAAAATACCCATCAAGGTATTATTCTACTATTATAATTCTCTCAAACTGTTCCTTAAGTAATTCTTACAGTGTATCTTCAGTTGGACTGAAATTACATGAACTTCCAAAAGCCTTTTGCAAATAGGTAATAATGCTGCAGAAGGGAAAATACTAGGTCTTGATAGGATATTTATGAATGCTGAGTGTTTAAAGTGGAGAAAAAAAAGCAGATGTTTGATTTCATTAGATAAGGGAAAACTAAAAAAAAAAAAAAGACCAAATTATCCCACCAAGTATACAAAGTCATCTGATTCACATAAAACGCTCAAGTTCTTGCAGGCAAAATGTTTTTGGTACCTGAGCCACAGCCCCCTCAGGACAGGACTTGAATCAGAGTGACCAAGAGGCACAAGGAAAAAATTATGATAGTTCAAACTAATTTATTTTCATGTCTTAGTAACAGTGCTATTCTTTCTAAACAGAAAAAAGAACATTATTTAACAATGACTACAGCCCAGATTTGTAAAGGTATTTAGAAACCTTTGAAAAATAATAGTATGTGTCTGGGAGGGGGGAAGGGATGTGCCTGCATAGTTTTTAAAATGTGAATTATATTTCTCTTCTTCTTCTTTAATATGTATAAAGGCAGACGAGAACAGTGAAATCTCTGGAACAAATGAAACCAAAAGTAAGAATTAGATAAAACAATAGAATGTATTTCCCTGGAAAGATATGGTTTTAAGCAATCTCTGATGAAAGGGAAATTGCAAGTAAGGAATTTTGAAGATGTGAGCAATATGTAAAGTTTTATACAGAAAGTGAAGCTAATAGGCTGGGAGTTTTAGAGATGGTAAATCATAAATAGAAAATCTATCTAACTACTTCTTGGTTGGTGTTGAACCAAGGTACTGAACTGCTTAACTGATCCAACTTGGCAATTTGGCATTCTTATGCCCTTTTCTTTCTATTCCAGTTATTTTAAATCTGAATTTTAAAAGTGAAAGGGAATACCTGTCTGAAAGTTCAGGAAATGTATGTATAAATATTGATGCTTATACATCTAAACCAAAAATGAAGTTGAAGCAGCAATTGATTAAAACTGTTGCACAAACTTCCAAAGTAGTTAGCAAGTGTCCATATCTAAATCAATTATTAAATATATAGGGTGAAATAGAGGAATACTTCATTGTATCTTTTTCCTTAGGAGTATTCGATACTACTATTTTTCTTGTTTGTTTTATCTTGTTTCATGCCAGATGTTCTTATGGGGGAAAACAATGGTGATGTGTTTTAATATTGATGAGTTGATTCTCCCGGGAATAATAGTATATCTACCTTCTCAGAATACAAATTGTGGGAGGCTTTTTATAGTGTAATTACCATATTGCAACTCTTTAAAACTGTGGAAAGAACTTTCTGTTTATTATCTCTCTTTTATATACTTTAAAAGGGGAATGACGCTTCTTATAAAATTATGTATCGTGTTTTGGTGGCCTTTAAAAAGCAAGCATACAAATGCTTGGGGTACATCAAGGGGTACTGTGTGTTCTGTCAAAGCAGCATATGCTTAAGCACCTTCTAAACTACTATCATCTTAATAATAATAATATTTCTCTTTCCAAGTTTGTTAGTTTATTCACTTAAACAATTGCAGAGCAGTTGAAGAGTAATTAAAGTATCTTTTTTTTTTCCTTCTTCCCTTCAGGAACTTGAACACTGAAGTCCTGAAATTATAAATGATTTGGTGACGAGTTGAGCTTGCAATGCAGGCAATAAGAACCGTGGAAAAAGAAGTAACTTTTGTAAAGGAAATACTTTTCACAGAATCCTTCCTAACGAAACAAGAATGCAGCAGAAACCCGGAGAGCAGGCGGCTCCGAGAGCAGCAGCCATTGGAAGGAGCTGTCTGCAGCTCTCAGTGCTGTACTGAGCATGTCCCAGCGGAGCCCAGTGCAAGCAGCACATTATGCAAAAAGGCAGCTCTAGCAGATGGGAGAGAGGCACAGCAAGCATTTGCTTCACTTGCATCACCACCGCTTGAAAACAAACCTGGATCGCTAGAGGGGATCTCGCCAGCAGGCCGAAGGAATGAAATCCGGGAGGATGGCTTGATAGCCGAAGGTGTTGCACTGCGAAAAATCATGGGGAATCAAGATGGGAAGCTAAAGAAAAATACAGGTGATGTGCAAGAAGGAGGAGAAGATGCCTCTGGGCCCAAGGATACGGATGGCACAAAGAAGGCATTGGGAGGCAGAAGGGGACTGGGGAAGCATTCAAAAGGAAGTGAATCCGGTAAGAAGAAGGGTAAGTCGGAATCCAGGCCCTCTGTGTTTTCAAATCTGAGGATCAGAAAAAATCTGTCTAAGGCTAAAGATGGAAATAGCAGTTCACGGGAGGATGTTTTGGAAAGCCAGGCCTTGCAGCCAGGAGAGCTGGACAGTACTCATTCAATTATAACCAAAACTCCAGATATAAGCATCTCTGCAGATGAAGGGGGTCTCTCAGACACAGATGTTGAACATTTTGAAATCAGAAATGAAACTGTTCCAGCTGCTGCAGAGACACAGGACGGACAAAGGACCAGCTCTGGCTCTGATACGGATATATACAGTTTCCATTCAGCTGCAGAACAAGAGGATTTGCTTTCTGATATCCAGCAAGCTATTAGACTGCAGCAGCAGCAGCAGGGGGCAATTAACATTGGAACCGAGGACCTTGTCACAAAAACAATGGGCCGACACATGGCTAATTCTCAAGCAGCCCCCTTAGATTTTGAACGGTTTTTTTCAGTAGCTACCCCTGACAAAGAGAGGAGCCCAGACGCTGAGGGAGCTTTTCCAGCGGTATCTGAAATTCCTGTCTCCTGTGCAACTGAACGTGAACCAAAAGAAGCAGTAAATGGCACAGGCTCTCCTGGTAACGGCTTAATTGAAACACAGGAACGTAAGCTATTGATTGAGGAACAGCTCGTTGCTGGAGTGGATGCTGTCGCTAGTGAACTAGAAGATGCTTTGAATAGAACTGCGGTGGAAAACAGGTCTCAGACACAAAGCTTTACACAACCTTTTCCAACCTCAGTAGCAGACACTGAGGCTAAAATTGCTGAAGTTCAGGCTGTTGATTTTCAGGGCTCAGTAACAGAGGATGGTATTTCAGATGCAGGCCACGATCATGCTGCTGAGACTCAGGAAGAGAAACACACTCTCTCAGCCAGTCAGGAGGAGGTGCGTAATGGTTTATCCACGGAAATGAAAAATGGCATTTTGTCCTCTGAAGAAACAGCAGACAGTTCGATGCTTGGTTCCCGATGTTTTAAGCCCTATCTAATTAATCCCTGTTACATCAAAACCACAACTAGGCAACTGAGTTCTCCCAATCATTCACCTTCTCCCTCCCCGTCCCAGAGCCCACTTTCTACAAGGAGGCAGGAGTCTTTCCAAAAAAAAGAAAGAGTCTCAATCAAGAAGCAGAGGTCTGCTAGTTTGGCAGGTTTTTTCAGTCGTTCCGCAGACTGGACAGAAGAGGTGTCTAATCACAAATACAAGATAACAGAGAAGGTGGGCTCTGCAGACTACTTGGAGCACAAGGGGTTTAGAGAGAAATTTCAAACAGAAAGAGTGCCTTTGACTCATTCAAGGAAGTCCTCAGGGGTGCAAGCTTCTACAGAGACATTCCCCAATGTCTTTTCAGGTGAGTAATGTGTATTAACGGCCTTTTTTTTTTCCAGAGACCCTCTGAAAATATTTTTAAAATACTTTAATTTATGCAAAGGTATGCAATATTTTACTTAATGCAAAGGTACTTTGCATGTACCTTTACTTGTGCTGACAGCTTTAAAATCCAAGACCCGATCTTACAAACACAGTCACATTTCATCAGTCTGGCAGTACTGCCAGTAAAGGAAGTGTATAACTCTTTGAAGTTTTTCTTTCTGCTTTTCTCCTTTGTCTACATCCTGCAGGAAAAGGCTAGATGCCTTAAATTATTCTTGGTTAAAAAGTCCTAAGAGCTGCATTGTTGTAGGCAGATCATCTATCTGCATAAATACATCTTTCAAATGTGAAGCTTTCTGTAACCAGGATCCTTTTTGGGCTTTTCTTGTGCTAGGCACTGTTCTGATGTACTGTAAATATTTGAGAGCTGCACCTGGTGTTAGACTGAGGCAGTGATGAGGATTTGCTTAGTGCAAAATGGAAAAAGCCATGCAAGCACAGATGGACAGCACTCCAGAAGGGAATGAATTTCCCCTTCAGAAGGGGGAAGGAAGAGAAGAAAAAAATGTTCATGTATTGAAAGGCAGAATAAAAGGGAAAGAGAAGGGAAACTGGGGGGTGGTACAATTTGATAGCTGTGACAGGCTGCTGCTTAGGCTACATAAGGTGACTTATTCAGTATTCTTTACCTTGCCTGTTAGGCAGCTTGCATCCTGTCACAAAGTAATGGGACTAGAGAGTTTAGAAATTAAACAGTGTAAGTAGGTGGTTATATTTTCCTGCACTCTGAGGTTTTTTTTCCCCTCTCTTCACCCCATCTGAAGTCTCTTTATAAAGGTAATGTCTTCATAAATAGGAAGGTCTCTGCCACATAGGAGCTATGTGTACAGAGGAAACTCAACCACATATTCCATTTATTTTTCACTTAAGAAAACTACAGAACTAAGAGAATCCAGAGAACATGCTCTAAGACCACCTGTTAGAAGATTAAACCAGGTTTGTTTCAAGTCAGTTCTAGATACATGAGCACGGTAACTACACTTGAACCCAAGCTATTTGCAAAAAATGGAGTGAGAATTTTTTTAATGAAAATATTTTTTATGAAAACTAAACAAAAAAGTACAACTTATTAAGTAAAGCATTAACATTATTTTCCAGAGTCAAATCACAGGAAATCAAATCACATTTTTCATTCTTCAGTAGTCTTGAACAGAAATCCTCAATTTCAGTCTCGAAAATTTGAATTCAATTTTTTTAACACAGAAAGAGCCAGTCCCCTCTGAAGGAGACCAGGCCCCGGTGAAGCGAGCTGAATCTTTTTTCTATATGTTTTAAATCCCTTTAACCTGTTCTCTTAGATTTAATTTCAGACATCCTACTTAAATTTTCTCAGTTAAGGTGTTCACTACTTTCAAATTTATAGCATATAAAAATCACACTACTTTTTTTTAGCTATTGACATTTGACAGCTTATAAACAACTCAGAGAGCAAAGCTTTAACTGCATTATCAGTAATTAGACTTCTTTATGGTGGTGTTATAATGGAAATAAGTTTTATGTGGCAAACTTCAAGAACATGGTATTTCCTTTAAAATACTTGTTTTCTGGGAAGCAGACCTTTTCACATTTCCTCATAAGGTTTTGGTTTACTTAAAAATTATTTTTGGTTTGGTGTTGTTTTTTGTTTTGTTTTGTTTTGTTTTTTTTCCCACCAAAACTTTAGACTGTTATTATGAAGAGACCAATGTCTAATGCGACAGTAGTTCTATCTCTTATGGAAATTACAGTGACCCTCATTTGCATGTACATACCAGCTGCCTTTACAAGCAAAGGGCAATTACAACTTTCAGTTCACGCAGAAAACTTATAATGAGGGAACTGGAAATGATATGATACAACTTTATCTCTTTTTGACCACTCTTACTTTTAAAAAACATATTTATAAGCTAAAAGTTATCAAGAATATAAAATAACAACAAAAGGGAAATTAATCTTGACATTAGTATCCCCATAAACTGTCTATCATGGCTGTAAGAGAGAAAAACCTCTTAAATAAACCATTCTGCACAGCAACAATTGCAGAAATAATTTCCTTGTAGTTTGATACTACTTGTGAAAAATGTTGTATTTTAATTGCATGCATGACATGCATTGATTTGGAGATTAACATCAGGGTTTTAGAAATACCATTCTTTATAGTAGGATATTTCTAGCTTTAAAAAAAAAAAAAAGCCAAACCCAAGCAGCTTCTTGCCTACAGCATTAAATCCCATTTTGCTGTGCAGTGACTGCAGTGTTGTTCTGCATTTCTAAAGAATCAAGTAAAATATTCCATAACACTTTAGTCATCGATTTCAATGACAGCAGGTTCTATGCAGATGACTGGCCTACTTTTGCACTATGTTGTGGTTTGGCTGAGTGCCATTTGGTTTTCATAGTGATCCATATGAACTCTTTCAGACTGCTTTAATATAAAATGTAGATGGAAGCCAAGGACTGGAATAGTAGAGACTTTTTATATTTTAATTCTTCTTTATGTATGAAGACAAGTAACTACTTCAAATTTGATGCATTTTAGGTATGTGTTGTAGGCAAATTCATGTGCATTTTGTAATTCAGGCATTGGATCTGTTTCTTTTTTGATGAGGACAGCTCTATTCGAATTTGCAGTGACAGTAATTACAAGTTCTAGATTACCCGATGCACAGTGAAGCCATGACTTTTATGTTGTAGTCCCAGGAGGACAAGTGCTCAACATGAGTGAGTAGGATTGATTCTGTCACTTTGCTGTGGAGCAATGAATGATTTGCACTAACATTAAGAAAGTAATGCTGGGAAAATGAAATTGATGTTTCCAAACATTAACATGGAAAAGCTAATAGATTGATTTATTAAAGAGGAGTTTATTCTAGCATTAATTTGAGGTGCAGTGATTGCAGAGGAGCTAGTGGGTGTCTGTTACCCAAATTGAATGAAAGAGTCCCATCAGTTGCCCCAGAACGGTAATTAAACTTGACCCAGACAATCCCATGCCCATTCTAGTCTCTGTTGGCTGGCTGTAACGGACTTGCCACATGAAGCTCTTCCAAACAGATCATTTATCTTTAAATTTCTCTTCAGAGATCTGTATTTTTTCTTCTCTAGCTGTAAACAGGAGACAAACAAAAAGTCCTGGTTATCATTACACAAAACTTTAAGTCAGTTCTGTGCTTGTATACTCAAGCCTGCTTTCTGATTTCCACAGAGGGTCAGCCTACTTCTCACAAAGGCCACTCCGTCTCACTTCTGTACTGTGCTAATGTCATCTGCACCCACTTGCAGTTCCAGTGCCGTGTCTGCAGGCATATGCAAAGGTCTTAGTACAGATTAGTATGTGAAAACTTGAAAAAGTCAGATGAAAGTTTGCTTCTTAGACATAAAGTAGATCTTTTTAGATACTTTTTCAAAGATTTTTTTCTTTCTAATTCATGTGATATGAATATGGATTTGTGTCAGTTGGCATCCTGACTAGATTCTTTATCATGCAACTGTTATTAAAGATTACTTATGGTTTGTTGTTTCACTGATGGTGTTTGTCAACAGTAATGCAAATGATTCTTTTATCAGATGGGGCAGTGCAGCCTCCTAACTAAGGGAGCTGCCCAACAGCAACCCTACATAGAATCATAGAATCAGCCAGGTTGGAAAGTACCTCTGAGATCAAGTCCAACCCTTGATCCGCTACCACCATGGTTACTAGACCATGGCACTAAGTGCCACATTCAATTTCGTCTTGAAAACCTCCAGGGATGGAGAATCCACCACTTCCCTGGGCAGCCCATTCCAATGCCTGATTATCCTCTCTGTAAAGAATTTCTTCCTAATATAGAATTTCTTCCTGATATGAATGTGGTATGCAAAAACACTAGTGTTGCTAGTAAGCATCTGAAGGGAAAGATCCTCATCTTTTTGCCTAGTAGACGCAAAACTGGGAGTTGGGGGAAGGACTGCAATACTGCACTTCAACTGTAGTAAAATGTGTTTGAAAATGGGCTCCAATGTGCTATTCAAAGACTGCTGAGTGCTGATAAATTGCTTTAATGTTGCCATAACACCACAACATGGGATTTGGAGCAACATGAGTAATTTCACTGGAATTCAGTGCTGCCACAGGCTTGTTTTGATGGGTCGCATGATTAATGCTTTGATCTTTATCTAGAACTTTATTGGGATTAGCAGTTTTTGGTCATGGGTTTGGGTGTCTCTATCTCTTGGGCAACCAGTTTCTGAGCAGCAACCTCATTCTGACATCTGACCGGCAGTGTGACTTGTATCTGGAGTAGAAATGTGTCATCTTGGTTGCCTTCTGGTCTCTTTTGGGGTGCAAAGGGGGAAAGGAAAAGGGAAAATTTATAGCTCAAGGTCTCTGCAGTTCTGCTTGGATCTGAGACACAGTACCAGTATAATATTCATCACACAAGGGATCTGGCTAGAACTGGTCATTAAAGGATTTTGTGTGTTTCAGTGACTTCATTTCTGTGAAATGAGAAGTGGATTATTCCAGTGGGAATAGTTCTGTGGAATTTAAGTTTGATTATATTTCTTGGATCTAATTGTACTCTATAATTATTTTAAATATGCATAAATTTTCTAATAGCTTGGGATGTGGTTGGTCCATGTTTTTAAAAAAACCCTGTGTTTAGGTTTCTTATTTGCAGAAAAAAACCATCTATTTCTTGGATGTTTTTTTCCTTTCCAGGCCTGTTTGTCCTCCATGCTGTGGTGTCTAAAGAAAAACAAACTTGGAATTTAAAAGCATCTCTAGGATATTTTAGACTGACTGTATATGAGCGACCAAGTTCTAATGTGAATCATGGTGATAGAAAATGCAAAAATACTAATTACCCAAGATATTTTGTTTGTTCTGTATTTTAATCAAGTTCAGGATATAGTCAAGGGTATTCCTTCTGAACTACTCCTGCCAAAATTTGAGCTTACATAAGGAATAGTGGTGATGAACCATGTATGTGTAGGTGTTTCTGTGACTGCAGCTTTGGTTATTTTTAGGTACATTTAAAAACATCATTCTGTAGCAGCTAGGTGGATTGCAAGTTTCCAGAAGCTTACTTTCATGCATGCGGTTGGTCTTTTTGAGGGATGAGGTGAGCTGATACAAGAAGAACAGGGCAGAAGCAGTAAGAAGCAGTGAAAGGAAGGTGCTGGAAGGATGTAAGGACATTGTGTCACCTCATTCCTGCCTCTTTATATGATAATAGAAGTCCAGTTGCATTTCATTAAATGCTTTAGAGAAGGCAGCAAAGTGGGCTCAGGAGCTGTGTCATTATTATTTCCTCTAAGTAACAGCAGCTTCCTGTGTTCCTTCATTGCAATTCATGTAAAGAAAGTTAGAGACAATGAAATGGTTTGTGTTAACTCGAGTACAAAATGACTGTTCCTCTTTTTATTTCCATATTGCTGCTGTCCACAATTCACATTGATGGAAATAGTTAGGCTTTCTGATCAGGAAGTGAGCAACATTTTCTCATGCACACCCTTGCTTTATTGTCAGATAAATACAGAATATGACTTCTTTCACCTGTAGATGCACAGACTAGAGAACCAGTAAGTCAATTAACAGTTTTGCAGCAGTAAGAAGCAGTGATAATGAGATTGTGTGTGTAAACATCAGAGTTGTAAAAATAAATCCTAATAGACATAAAATTAAATGGAAATATATAAATACAGAACAAATGCACAAATCTTGAATTTAATCTTTTTGATGTCTTGACAGCTAAACAGTTGTTTACAGCTGTTGATGTACAGCTAAACAGTGCTAGGAAAGCCTAGTCACAAATTAGTTTTATTGAGACATTCTTATTTGTCAGTATAGGTATGAATTTTCTGGTCTCCAGATCTATATGAAATTTATCAGGAATGCCAGAGCTCTGAAGCTGGTGTGAATTTGAATCAGGAGAAACCACAGATAACTTTACTGTGAAACTAATTACAGGAGACACCTTTCATTCTGGAGTTTATTTGATGCCAGGATCTGTTTCAGATGTCCCTTGATGCATAATAGATAGTACTTACCAAAGATTTTCCGCTTCCTTGCACTGATAAGGAAAAAAATCACTGTACAAAAGAAGCCTGTACTGCAGGCTATATAAGCGCTGTATAGAAGCGCTATAGTTTACTACATTAACATCTCTTAAAAATTATGGAAGAAAAGTTGGTTTTCATTAAAAAAAAATTTAAAAACCCCAAACCAAAGCACTGTCTTCATAAAAGAGAGTGTGTATCCAAGCACTATTTTGTCCTGCAAAGAGTCAAGACAAAAAAGAATGCTGAGAAATTGTTGAGGGAAATATTCGAGTACATCAGTGAAAGAATGAAGGTCTAATTACAGCAAGGTTTTATTCAGAATGAAGCCTAGAAGAACATATCTGAACTATGTAGGTGTGTGTGTCTGTTCTTCTTTTTAATGGAATGTAGTTCTAATTTTATGCTTTCCCCCTTCCTTCATTGTACTGGGTTTTGCTTATGGATACAAAAAAAAAAGCTTTTGAACATCACGAAACATATTAAAAAGTCAGTAGTTATTAAAGTTAGAGGAGATTACCGGGCCTTGGGTCCATAGGTCCTGGATGAGAAAGAAAGCTAAGGCATGCCTGGGAGCTAATGAGTAAGTTGAAAGAAATGTGTTATTTGTGCCCCACTTTAGAGACTTCCTGGTTCAGTTGCATCTTGTGACTTGTGGCTGCTTGAGCACATACTTGGATTTACTTCTAAGGTACAGATAGGTCAGATTGCATTAAATGTGGAATGAAATGTTGAAGTTTTACAAAATTGGGTTGTAAAAAACAGTGTGTACCAGTTTGGACTGACAAAAGATGCTGTTGGTAATGCGTGCCCGAAAAGACAGCAGACTTTTTACTTTAAAAAGCTAGACAGAAAGAATTGTGGCTTTCCAGCAGTCTGTGAGAACCTGGCACAGAATGCTGCATTCACATCACAAATCACCACAGAAACTAAAAGGGCAAAGATGGGCAGAATTAAATACTTGCTGAGAGGAACCTAAGTACCTGGAAAACACAATATGAAATTTGCCAAAGATGCATATGGTGGCTAAAAAATTTGGTAGACAGACACATATCTATTTTCTTTTATCATGAACCGCTATAATAAAGGAAGCTTTAGAAATGTATCTCTGTAATTTGCAATGACACTGCATTAGAACCTGAAGAGAAATCAAGGTGAAAGGAGAAGTGTCATAGTGTTGTGGGAGGGTACATCTTGTTTATATTTTTAGAAATATATTTTGTATTGCTATATCATAGTTGAGGAATTGTTTGGTATTTAAAAATCTATTTTAAAACATTCATCTTCTGAAAGCTAATACATGAAAGCTTCTGAAAGATGTATTCTTACCTTTCAGTATATGTGTCAAATATATGTATATGTCACTAAATTAGGTAGGTATAAAGGAATAGTTTAATATTCTGTCTCAGCTTATCCTGTTATACATATGCCATATATCAGAAAATTCAGTGTGGGGGAAAGGTGTAAAATCTTAGTCACTATGAAAGCAAAATTTCAAGGAGCTTATGTTCAAGTTAGGGAGACAGACTGCTTCACAGACTTGCTAATCTGCAAGAATTCTGAAAGCACTGTCACAGGCCATCAAATATATTTTAATATATTTTGAAGCTCTGATTATGGCAAAGCTATAATACCTGCTTTTTAGAAAAAGTAAAACATTGTTGTCACAAATGATGAAGCCAATTTTATCACACTTTTGACTGCAGCAGCAAGCAAGGTTCTGTAACAAATTTTGAAGGAGAAAATTATAAGAGAAAATTAACTATTGGGTATATAACAAAAGTGTAAAGAAAAATAGAACAAAATGCAGCATGGCTTTAGCGAAGATCAATAAGACTACATTGTTAACGTTCTATGTACAGCTGCTTTCTAGACAACATAAAAGTAGTATAAAGGCATTCATCTGCACTTCCATACAAAATGGTAGCACTGCAAATCACTTACTCAAAGAAGAAAATTCCTGGAGGTTTTGATAAGGGACTCTGTCGTGTTACTTTGCTGCCACTAGAGGAATAGCTTCATTTTGGCCTGCTTCTACCTAGTGTTGTGATAGATGGGCTTGGTCAGGCTGTTGAAGTTTGTTACATAATTAAGACAAGAGGAGACCTGGGTCCTGACCTTTGTCCCAACCGTAGCACTTGCAGGACTCAACATTTTCATTACCAAGTAAATTTTTTTTAAACTTTTGTCTTTCTGTATTCTGACAAAAATTTCAAAATTAGAATCTGAGCTGACATCAGAATTTCATTCTTTAGGGTGAATGTCTGCATGAAGTAGATTTTGACTTGACTGCTTCCACTCTTTCCAGCATGATTTGTGCAGATATGGGGTATATTTCAGTAATCTTATAACAGACCATGGGGGTATATGCTGAAATTGGTGGTGGTGTCATGTCTCACAGCCAGCACAAGTGAAACAAGCTGTTTTAAAATACAACTGCTTGGTTCAATCAAGGAACACTATGGATAAAGAATGAGATGGAGTTTTTTAAAAAATTGTTGGTAACATTCTTTCTGAGGTGGCTTTTTACTTCATGAAATTTATGATCTGTCTTTGACATCTTTATTTTTGGAGAATCTGATTTTCAAATTTTACCAGACTGCCACTTTTTCCATCAGGGTATTTCTGGAAGAATTTCAGAGCTATTTGTATGAGGTGCTACTTTTGCCCTGTGGGCACTGTGGTGGCCCTGGGGGCAATGGCAAAATTCTCTTCCAGTGGCAGCTTATGCCCTTGCTTCCGAAAGGAAGCAGGCACATGTGTTCCCTGGATCTCTTTGGGATGTCTCAAACACTTGAAGCTGTTAGCATTATGTGATGCTCTTTCTTTAGCTGCATAATGGGTTGCTTGTTTAGCTGAGTGATTTGAAATCTCACTGATATGTTTATTAAAGCTCTCATGCATAATCCAGGACCTTTTAAAATTATTAGTCATAATCATGGGGCTAAAATAAGGGGGAAAATCACTCTCTGGAGTTGCACAGGAGTTAATATATTGTGGTTCTAACTTATAGCTAGTGAAGGGTTTAATGGAAATTTTTTAACACCAAGCAAGGGTGCTACAAGAGATGGGACAGTGTGAAAGGAGGGAGATTGAGATGCCAAAAAATTGAGATAGCTTGGCAAAACTAAAGCGTAATCAAGTACAGGACTGACAGATGTGAAATTTATAATTGCTATTTTATTCTAGTTGTTTGAAGAGTCTATGAATGTATTCAATCAATACATTATTCACTCATATTTAATAAATAGATGTTTCTGACTTTGAAATTAATGGAACTGCGTGTAGGCAAGCATAGAAAACTGTAGCAGGCAACAGTGTTGATATATGTCTTTTTCTTAATTCTCTTATTTACACAGGCTTTCTGCTTTTACTTCTGAATTTAAGATAATGTGTGGGTTTGGTTCATACCATCTATGTGAACAGAGCCAGGAAATTAAAGAAGAAAGGACAATGTTCTTAGGCATTTCCACACATCCCTAACTTTGCTAATGTCCTCATAAGTAACTAAAATATAAGATACAAATATGAAAAAAGAATAAATGAATATATTATATTATGTATAATATGATAATATGCAATATAAATATATAAATAAATCAATATATAGCCTCCGGGGTTTTTTCCCTTTAGAAACATATGTTTGCATACAACTGGTGAAGGCAGAGATCTGCTATTACACTGATAATAGCAACAATAGGAAATATGTTAGACATTACTATAGCAATTTGTACCATAACCCTAGACCTTGATAAGTTTTATTTTTAAGGTTTATGTTACCTGGAAATTAGACTTCAGATATGTGTTTATTTAAAGTGGAGGGATTATTTTTCTTTTTGTTATGAAACCATGTTGTGTGTGTAGGCCTGCTGCTTAGTGGGTTTTCCATGTTTTATGTAACCAGGCTGTGAGAAAACTGTCACATGGTTATAGGAAAGTATCTGTCAGTAATATTCATTCCCTTTAAAAACCAAACAAGCCCCCCCCCAAAAAAAACCAACAAAACAAAGCAGCTAAAACAACTTCAGAGGATCAGAGATCTAGAGCAGTTTCCTGTTCTAAATCAGAAGAGGATTAGAAACTCTGTAGTGAAAAAGAACAATAAATGAAGTTTCTAATCCTGGTGTATTGGGCATAATCTCCCAGGTCAGTCTTCAGGCAAATAAGAAACTAAATGAAATTGCTACTTTTTCACTGTGAATGTATATTTTATATGCATTTGTGCAGGACTTGGGTTTGTTATTTGAAGTGAAGAAGAGATGGCTAGAATACCAATTTCCAGTTGTTTCATTTCCCAGGTTCTCTGTGCATCTTTGAAAACCTCTTCTTTCTCAGCAGTCAAGTGTTGCACATTATATCTAGGCTGAGTGGTACAAGTCAGATGAAAAACTGGAAATTTGAAAGGATTGTGAAATGAAAGGAAAACGTTGAAGAATTTAGTAGTTTTGATCATTGAAGTATAATTTTATATGTGAAATATTAGTGTGCTTGACATATTTGAGGCCTGGTTAAGTACACTGGACAGTAAAAAGGTGACAATGCAGTATCACTGATTTGCCCCTAGGAAATTATTCACTAAGGTGCTTTTCCCGTGTAGTTTGAGCAAATATGATGAATGAGTGAAATTCGGCTGAAAAGTATTTAAGAAATTACATTTAATTGCAATTACTATCTCAGATAAAAATATGGAAATCTTTGCAGTATTTCTGTCTCCTGGACATGTTCATCCTCTTCTGGCATTCTGGGGGATGTTTGGTGCTGCTATGTTCAGGTGCTTTGCCAGATGATTGAGGCCTGACTTAGCTGCCACCTTGCTGGCAGTTTATGTAGAAAAAGAGACATACAAAAACTGGAAGGAAGGAATAATTTAGACTAGTATGGGGCAGCAGATGTTTGAAGTACAGCTTTTCCAAACTTATGAATGCAGCTTTTTTTATCCCCCTATTTTCTCTTTTTTGTTTGTTTATGAATGTATGTTCATAATTAGAATCCTTTCTAAATGAAAAACTGTAAGAAGACTGCAATTGTCCTTTTTCATTTTGTAATATTAATAGAAAATATTATAAATGGTAATTCACCGTTTTTTTCCATCTCTTTTTCCATTTCCTTTTTTTTCTATACTGTCTCCCAAAAATAGAGCAAGGCCTAAGGTACCTTTGACTTCAAAGCTTATGAAATCCCTTTGCTGTGTGGGCATTTCTGATCTCACTAAAACAGACCAAAAAAAAGGGTGAACTGGGGAAAAGGAAGAGAAGCAAGCGGATTTAAGCTTTCGAAGATGTAAGCAGTACATTCACAAGTCAAATTAACCCTTGAGGTGAATAAATAGGGTGTCCAGTGAAGCTGTTCACTCTGCATTAGGAAGAATTAAAATGGAAAGGTCTGTCTCCTGTGTTAAGATGTGCTGATGCAGCTGCTGTGCTAATGGTGAAAGTCTGGTGTAGTGTTCTGGTTGATAGGAGAGAGAATCACCAAGACCAGCAGAAGGGGGAGCTTTTGGAGTATAGCTCATTTTGATCATTAGTCTCAGCTGGTGCTCACTGACAGCTGTGCTCCCAAGCTTTTATGAATCCAGGATAAGGAGGATAGAAGGCACATCTTTAAAGATAAATGTGAGGTTATAACAGCAAGATCCTCAGAGAAACATTATTGCAAGCTCTGCTGTAGTGCAGTGCCTCAGTGCATGTGTGTGTGGTTTCTGTATGACTGTGACTACTGTAGTTTTCTTCTGATTCTTGCTTCTGATTCATGCCTCTCCCTCCCCTCAATAATTAAGCAAATTCAAAGCTAACAACATTTTCATGATATTGCTACTTCTTAAGGATTTTCTTGCTCACCTTGTAGCACTTTGAAAGGTTTGTCTTGTATGCAAATCATAGAGGAAAAGAGCTATAAGGTGAATTCATTGATTTAGGATTTACTTGCATTTCTCTGTAGACAGTACTGAACATGCTTTCAACATTCCATAATTCTATCAGAAAAACCTAGCTGCAGTTCTTGTCTAATTCAAAACTTAATGAATTCCTTCCCTTACCAAACTAATTAGGGGAAAGGTAAGAATAGGGTTCAGGAACTTCATGATCTGGGAATTCTGGGAAGAAAGGTTTTTCAAAACATAAAAAATAGGAATTTAACTTTCTAGGGAAAACAGAGATTGAGAGATATATGATTTTAGTCTTTACTGTTTTCATGGCAAGTAAGGCATCAAGAGAAACTCCTAACCACTCCATTTAACCCTATAGCAGAAATCAGTGATCATTTAATAATTATGAAATTATTAATCATTTAATTATTCCAGGTTATTTGCAAACATCTTCACCTATTGAAGTAATTACCTCCTGTAAGTTATGAATATGAGATGGTTAGTGGTTTCGGAGGCCAAATGCTGTTGCTGCTGCATTTATTTATTTATAATCTTCTTATAATTTATTTATTTATAATCTTCTAGTTGACTGGAATCTAGCCAATCCATTAAATATGGCTATGATTTTGGTTTTGCTCTTTAGCATATAGAGGCAGAGATTAACATTTTACAGTCAATTTCACGCATATAGACACCAAGTAATTTTAGTTTGAATTGATTTCAACCGCTTGTAGCGCAAATACATAGGGTATTGGCAAACCATTTCTGGTTCAAAACAGAAGTCATTAAAGGCTTGTGGAGGTGGTAAAGAGATATTTTGCTAAACCTAAACAAAAAATATAACCTTCATCATGCCCTGAATCAAATCATAAATGTGATTCCTGCTGCTTCTCAAGTGTCTCTGATGTCAATGCAGGCATAGGTGGGGTCAGAGGGCAGTGAGGCTGGGGCAGATTCAGCGCCCACTTTCCTGGACCACAGAGGACTTTGGAACTGAAATGCTTCTGGTTTAATGATAGCTCTCTTTTCACCTGGAATTAGGTGAAAGAGAAATATCAGATGCCCTTAACAAGGGAGGAACTAATTCTTGGTAAGTGGGGGCTTTCAAATGTTGTTCACTGGAACTACAGTGGCACAGCAACTCCCTCAGCGGGCACTGCAGCACGGCATGGTGTTTGCTTGAGGAAATGAGTGACATTCTCATGTATCAACACATTTTCTTTTGATAGGATTTACCTCCTCATTCCTGTTTAAGAAAAACATGTACTGTCCTTTTTATAACTTTGGTTGTTCTTTATCTTTGATGGAGGATGGGTGGTTCTTACACTTGAATTGACCATTCAATTTGATTATAAGCCCTAGCTAGTTATGTACAAAACTTCAGCGGCTTAACAGTATGTTCTGTATATATTGCCCACTAAATGCTTTGAACATATAATCTATTTATTGTTGATACAGAGATTTATTTTTTTTCACAGCTTCCCGCAGCGAAACTATTTCTCTATGCTTCTAAAATTGAACTTTTTTCATCTTGCATTTGGTAAAAGGTCTTAACTGAATGGACAAAATGTATTTCCGTAATTTAAATTTCTGTGTCTGTCCTCAGATCTCCATAGCAATTACAAGGAACACATGAGCTGCATTAGAGCACATGAACATTTATATGAACATTACTACTTTTGTGTTGAGAACCTTTATTTTTTTGGCTCAACAAATAGTTGATGCAAAGAACAGTTTAATAGTACTAAAGTCAGTTTCAATCAAATGATCAATTCTTTTAGGTTAAAAAGTACCAGCTAACATAATTAAATAATTTTTACTATCCTATTTATTCCAAGACTACTTCAGGTTCAGATGGACAAAATGACATAATTTATCTTACTGTACTCTGCATTACTTAAGTACACTGATGAATTTTTTTACATATATACTTATTTTATATTGCCTGAATGCTAAAGTATTTTTAGACAATAGTAATAACTGCTATACAAATTAAACTGCAACCAAGTAGCAACTAGGATTCTGAACAAGGTATTTGAACTTGAGCAAGACTGTTAAGTGCTATAAAAAATAATGAATGAATGGGAGGATTAAGGAAAAAAAGAGCATCATTTCCTGTTTCGTAATTTACGGATATTGTTCGTGCTAATTAGGTTAAAGCAAAAGGGAGAGACTATTCTGGTTCTGAATGTGCAGAAGACTCTCTAAACATGGCAAGATTATTTAAATGTTGAAACATCCAGACCAAAAAAAAAAACCTTTAAAAAAAGAAATCTAGCAAGTCTGACATTCAGAAGTCATGGATAACATTTGAATATTTAATATAGTATGAAGAAATGTGTAGTTTTCTTGCATAATCCTATTTTGTGTGTGTGCAAAGTGATCTTCATTTGGTGTACTTTTTTATTATTATTTTTTCTTCAGTGCATTCTAGATAAGTGTAAAGCATTGACTTCCCCATTCATCTTTACTTGTGGTCTCTCTTTTATCTAGACCATTTTCCATGTCATTGAACTTTATTCAGAGATAGAAGGTGATACTATGGTAATATGATATCCCTTGCTCCAGAAATACTAGCAGAAGTGCTACTATTGGTCCCCTAGTGCTAGTGTGATGCCAGTCTTATACTCTTATTTTTTTCTAAAATTACTTATATAGCCTAACCTCAGCAGTTACAGCTAGGAGAATCCATTTATTGCAGTAAGAGAGGCAGTAGCTGGGGTTTTTTATTCATCTTTTACAGCACTACTAAGCTTTGGCAACTGCAACCCCAAACAAAAAATGGCTAAAATCACTAAAACATCTGTTGGCAGATAACTCCCTATTTGTTCTTTGCTTCCATGGTTTCATACCATTGCCTTTCTGTACGTTACAACTGTGGGTAAATTGTTAAAAATTACACTCAGTAAGAAAGACCATCTTCAATAATAAATGACTTTGAAGATTTAATAACTGAACTCTAATAGAGGACTATGTTGAATAAGCAGATTTGTTAGCGTCACTTTTAGGTGGTGTAACCATGGAACAGGGGCAAACTAATTGACAAATGTAACAAAAGTTATTATCTCCTATCTTATGCCCTTGAATGTACTGTATTATGTCTAATAAAGGGCTAGGAAACTTGGATTAATAATCAGATAATTATCAGATCTTTAGATGTGGAGAGGAAAATCTTAGAAATAGCTTCCAACATTTCAATGTATTGTTTATTTTAGGCTGTATTGCCACATGAAGTTAAAATAATACAGAAACTTTGGGCTAAATGTCACTTACAATATCCTTTTAAAATTGCATCCAGATGTTTAAAAGAAAAAAATCTTTTTAGTATGTTCAGAAAGCCTGGGAAATTTTACATTTTGAATAAAATCAATATTCAATCAGAAATCTTACATTTCTATGTAAAAACCAATAGAATTATCATTAGTATATTGCATTAAGAAAGTGTATTAGTATATTTTTTCTGGAAAATACCTTTGGCTTTGAGTGGATGGGTGGAAAAAACAGATCATAGAAACTTATTGAGGTACAACTTGTATTCACATCTAGTTCATACTCAAACATAAAATTAACTTTATTACTGTATCTCTTTTTTCTCTTCTAGTAGATCTATGTAATCTATCAATATCCGGTGAATCTACTTTGCTATCTTTTGATATTTTAGACCCCAATGAAGGAATTTAATATTCTTACAATGTAGATTTTACTGAAACCTGTGTATGTAACTAATTTTTGTAGTCTGTTTCTGGCTAACTGCATGAAGCATAATGATCTTTCAAACCACTAACATTTTTCTCCAGTAATATTCTTTATAACATATGTTCTCCTTTCATGTTCTGGTTAGATGACAAAGAAAACACTTTGATCATGAAATATGGCCCTATAAGAGGAATAAGTATCTTACTCTTTAAAAGTTTTACTTCTCTGAATTGCTACTTGTGACACTGCATTTTATTTTGGAGCACTCTGCTCCTCTAGAACTGTNAAATACAGTTTTGTGCAGAATAGTTATCAGGGTTTTTTTGTTATTATTCTTTTATTGAGAGTTTCTCCAAAGAAACAGAGCACAATTTCTCAAAGACTGATAATTTTATGATTCAAGAAAGAAAAGGCTCGTTCCAGGAATTGGGAGACTTAATTCTATAATAACTTTGTTGATGTCCTCAGAAGAATTGCTTCATTTCTTGGTAATATCTCAGTTTTCCCTTCAGGACAATTGTATAATATAAGTAAATAGGAAATTGATGCTACAATAACATCTCGTGGGTTTTTTTTTCCTACTCCACAGTGCAGCCAACACAATATATATTTTCTTGAATATCCTCATTAATCAGGTTCCAAATCAGCTACAGTTACTATGTAGAAATTTTTTATATTAAAGACTTACTATCAGAGACTTTTCTCAAGAATTCTTTTTTTTTTTATTTAATATTTTTACTTATAATAGTTGAGATTTTTCAGTATACGTTATAATACCTAAATATTTGTGTCCTGTAGATAGCTGCAAATTCTTACTGATCTGTGTCATCACCTTGACAGGACGAACTCTGCTGGAAAAGCTCTTCAGCCAGCAAGAAAATGCACCACAAGAAGAAGCAGAAAAACTGTGCTCTCGCATTATTGCACTGGGTCTTTTGCTTCCATTCACTGACTGCTTCAGGGAGCCATGTAATCAGAGCGCCCAGCAAAGCACGCCCACATTTGATGTAAGTACTGAAAAAGTTATCTTTTGTCTGTTTTGCCAAGCAAGACATGATTTACTAATGGTTTATCCCTCTCGAGAGAATTCTGTAAGTCCTTTTAATGAAAATTGCCCTTAGGAGAGTGGCCAGCTATTTTTTCTGAGCTCAGGTATATGCCCTTTTGTATACAAGTAAGCATAAGAAGGTTCTCCCATAACTTGATTTCTTAACTTTTTAACCCAAATCTTATTCTGCTATAATGTTCTTCATCTGCTTTTTTTCATTAAGTTGCCTTCTTTGAATCAAAGCACTCTATAGGACTACCTAGATTTCAATCCAATAGCTGCTTCACCAAAAACCTAAATTAAAGGAAGAACAGAACACAACATTTCACAAAATTTTACAGAACCCAAAGAGGATGTCTATGTGAGATAATTCCCCCTCTCCCCCCAGAAATACTTTTGATACAAAATAGTGCAGAGATCAGTAGAAATTTGCTGGAATTCCAGCTACAGTTTTATCTGTGCCTTTGGGCTATCTGACCAGGGCTCTGTTACTGGTGGTGTTTGCATACTATTACAAACTTGTGGTGTAGACATAACCTAACATGCTTTCCCTTCCTCTTGGATAATTAATTCAACATAGGGATGTCTTTCTGTTTCTTGATACTTTACAACCCATGACATTTTGTACTGGTTTATGTGACTGAAGATAATCAGGGATATTCTCTTCAGTAATTAGCTTCAAAATAGAATACAAATATTAACTTATAAGTTAATAAGCTACTGGTATAGTTAAGATCATCCCTATTCTACACATTAAGCTGAAGCTTGGTTAGGAATACTCAAAAAATGATTGGCATAGATATGAGAGAACATGAGTCTCCTTAAATCTTTAAATCTTTCTAATCTTTCCTGAAGAACAGTGAAGGGAACTGGTAGAATACTGGTGAAGGGAAAAGGTGAAGGGAACTGGTGAAGGGAAAAGGGTAGAATATTTTTTTTTCTAATGAATTCTTAGACAAGCTTTCCTGGACAACCTAGCCTATCTACAAAGTCATGTCATGGTCCGTCTAAAAATATTCTGTTATATGTTTATGGTTTTTGGTGTTTTTTTAGGAAGCAACATTTAAAGCATTTTTAACTGTGTTTTGAAACTAATTGAAAAATTCAGTGTAACTATAAAACTGAGGTTACTCAGGCAACTTAAAATCACAGAGCATTTGAAAATGCTTGTGGTTAAATATACTCAAGAAAGTTACTGAAAAAGGCAATTTTCTTATTTTTCAGGTTGTTTAAAAGAGTTTGGTAATGTTTTCAGTTCTTCCACTTTTACATATATTCAGCTAATCAACTTTAGAGTATTGAATACAGTATTCTTAAAAAAATTTCTCCTCACCAATAAACAGATTTTTTAACAAATTCAAAGTTTGTGAAGGAACAGAAGAGGCTCTTTTGTTAACTGGTATACCATGCTTTGTCTGAGTAACAATTATTTTAGTTATCTTTCGTTTAATATATCCAGCAGGATGGACATTGTAGTAGCCTAGTGCCATGTGAACCGTGTATCAAAATCAGCAATTTAAGATGTTGCTGGCCTAGCAGTGATCTTAATTTGACTTGATCTATCATTAAGCCACAAATGTCACAGCCTCTACGACTGCTTTTTGGCATAAATCCCCTAAATAGATCACACTCCTGTAACACAATGTCAGAAGAGGTGTAAAGCCCTGTGTATGTAACTAAGCAATGCATCCTACTTCAAAGGAGCATACATCTGTCTTGAATACTACTACCTCAGTAACTGAATTCCACATGGTGGGAAGGTGAGAGCTGCTGCTATTGAGTTTTGGAATATGTTTCTGCTTCAGCCTTGGTGACCACAGTGCACCTATCTGTTTATTCATTACATGTTCTACTAAATGAAAACAGCTAGAACTGGCAGTATAAACTCTAATGGCTGAGAACTTCCAAATTATGTTTCTCCTGGTTGATTTTGCTTCTTAGAGCAAATAAAATATTTTACAGGAAGTAAGTGCTAATTTTTATGTAAGGAAATGAAACTATTAATAATTAGTGCGGAAAAAAAGGTGATGCTTTATATTACTTTAAAAAAGGACATGTAATATCTGTAAGTTGTGTCCCATTCTGCATCCCTTTCCATGTCTGTACATTGGGATTTTTTTCTTTTTTAGGTTTTTGAGTTTTGTTTCTTTTTTTGTTTAACTCATTAGAGCAAGATTTTAGTGTTGATCTAACCATTTATTTCAAAGACAGAGGAATCAGACTAGCCTTAATTAACACCTACATTTCACCCATCTAGAATTAAGAAATACATCTTTTTTGACATTCCTCCTAAATTGGGAGCACAGCCAGTCCTATATTCTTCCTTCATCTCTGAATTCTTCAGATGTACCCCCAGTTCAACCTTGGATTGCCTCCAGTTTGGCTGATATTTCACTCAGCTAAAACTACCATCAACAAAGCTCCTGTAACCCTGTCCTGGTCCCAGACAGGTTTGTCTGCCACCTTGTTGTCCTTCCTCCCTTCTCCATCCAGGTATGGTGCTTGCCTGTGCCTTAATGTTACTTATTTGGCTGTTTTGATTTGCATCTTAATCTGGTGCTTGTAAAGTCTCTTAGGTCATTCCTTTATTTTTTTTTTCAGAATTGCCAACCCTTTTTCCACTGAAGTCCTTCCTTTAATCCTTTCTTTTCTCCTTTTGTGACTGATCCCCCACATTTCTGAGCTTTAGCTTATCATTTTTTTATGTTGAATAAAGTCCATGATTCCCCTCTTGCATAAGTGTAGTCCCACAGACTTTATTTTTTGAAGAGGTTAGGTTACAGTTTATGAAAACAATTCAGTAAGTTTTGTTCATTCTACAATCTATTGCTCATGGCTTGAGATGAATATAAACATTATTTAGAAGACCTATTCTCTCGCTTTGATCTTCTTTTCTGGATGTCCTCCAGTGAATTTAATTTAACATGGCTAATGCTGAACTCTCTGCTGTCTTGAAATGTTTGTAATTGCACATTCTGATTATATTCTCATCTTCTTTATTACTCACATCTGGTGGTCACCTCTACTTCTCCATGTCTTAGAAATGTGTACCCAAATCTTGTGTCTCTTTTCTCAGCAACGTACAAGAGATCTGTTTGATTTTTTTTATTTCTCCCAAGGTATTCTAGGCTTCAGTGTGGGGCATTAAATAATGGTACATGCCCTCTTTTAAATTTCTTTTAGGATCCCCACTGTCTGACTCAAATGAAGCAGTGTATTAAAAGTAAAGACAACTTTTACAGCTCTTAGTTTCTCAGCATAATATTACAATGGCTCCTGGAAGCCAGTTTATATTAAATTCTTAGCACTTGTGTTTCTGGTGTATCTGTGCTTTGTGGGTATGATGCTTACTACTCTTTTAGTATATGGCAAACATGAATGATCAACAAATGCCAAACGAAAGCACAAATCTTCAGAGAACTATCAGCTGTCATCAAATTTATGCCAAGGATAGTGACCAGTTTCCACAGGCTTATAAATTATTCAGCTTTTTGGATAGATTTTAATGATGATTGGAGATGGCATGTTCATGAAATATCTCTGGCCTTTTTGTCAAATTTCAGGTTATAGTCCAAAGGACAGAAACTTTAGAACTGTTTTAAGAACTTATGAGAAAACTCGCATGTTCAATCTTGGCCCATTTTATCAATTATTTCTTTTGAACAGATGGTGGCAGATGCTCAAAATAAGTCTGAAAAATAAAAGTTGAACAAAGCTTTAAAAGTAACAGAAATAAGACAGGATTGGGGTTTTTAAGATGTTTACTGTTGAGAAGCAGTGAAAGCTTTTGCTGTAGCCTTTCCTACCTACTTTTAAAATGTAAAGAGTATCTTAAAGAGTAAGTAAGTGTTCAGCGGCAGGTTCCCTGTCTAGAAATACATTTCCCTGATTGCTAGTTTCCTGTTTCATGGAGAGGTTGCTAATTATTGCCTCATGTGTGTCATGAATTCTTTACTCATAAGGCTATCTTTAGTCTTTCATTCTTCTGCTAGTATTTTATAAAAGAAAAACGGAGGTTTTAAATTAAAAAAAAAAAGGTCAAGCAACTAAATGGGCAACTTATAGAAAGATAGATTAGCAAAAGCCTACACAGAGCATGTTCTGTGAAAAAGTTTCTTGCCTTTTAAATAGCTGTTGCCTGCTTGCCTTTTATCTTTTTCCCCTTTTAGCAGTAGGGAGTTGTTCAACAGGGTTTTTAAGATTCAAATAAAAAAAAATCGTTTGACTGAATGATATGTAAGAAATTAATGCTTTGTGAAAAACTCTTTCAGTCCCAAATCATAGAATCATGGAATTGTTAAGGTTGGTGAAGACCTCTAAGATCATCAAGTCCAACCATTAACCCAGCACCACTGTGTTAGCCACTAAATCATATCCCTACGTGCCACGGTCACAATCCTTTTAAATGCTTCCAGAGATGGTGATTCCACCACTTCCCTGAGCAGCCTGTTCCAATGTTTGACCATCCTTTCAGTGAAGAAATTTTCCCTAAAATCCAACCTGTACCTCCCCTGGCTCAACTTGAGGCCATTTGCTCTTGTCCTGTTACTTTTCAGCTGTGAGAAGAGAACTACTTTCCTTGCTATATATAGTGCAGCTGCAATCTTGAGCTTTTTAGGATTTTACCACATTATACTATCCTATTAGGGTAAAATAAACATGAGATTGTTAAATGGGGCATCTTTGGCAAGAATGCAACCACAGGCAAGTTTTTGCAGACACCTGTTGAAGGATAACAGTTTTTCACAAGTAAAATCTCATCTTCTGCTTAGCTCCTCTGTTAATAATGTATCACAGAAGATGTAAGATAGCTATCTTCAGAGACAAGCATTTGCATTAGAATTTAAAGTGTTCACACAGCAATGAAAGAAGCTGGATTTTTCCTATGAATGCAAGGCAACTTTATTTAGAATCTCTGCGTTATTAAGAAATATTGACAGTACTCGGTGTTTGCATTTTATCCAGTAGCTGCAACTACTATACATTGTGGTTGTGTAGCCCCCAAGTATGACTTCTCGTTTCAGATTTTCCAGTTCATGCTGTACAGTCTTAAGTTATGGGCAGGTTTTTTTTCTTTCATAGCAAATTTCTCCTCTTTTTCTGACAAGCCTTCCCAGTAACTTTGTGTGTTGTTTCTGAGCATTAGGTTTAAAACATTTAAATTCTCAGTGAAAACTTAAATTATTTTGTGTTAGGGACTTTCTGATATCATTTTATAAGTGCTTTTGAGAGGAAAACTGATCACACTTTTGTATCCATACTGTACTCCTTGTTTGAGGAACTTCATTTCTATTGCACTCTGAAGGATCCAATAACTACCTTTTTTTTCAAGTGATATTATCCAGCAATATCTTCTTCCATATGTATTTGAAATGCACACTAAATGTTCATCTTTTTTTGTCTCAGGTTTCATTTTGACTGGGCTAGCTCTCTACATCTTTTTTACAGTGCTTGTATTTAATGCTGTCACCGTGTTGAGTACGGCTGTTAATTCCTTCTCAATTTATCAACTATTTCAGCATATTCTATGATGAAAGACCTAAATGGACATCTTCTGGATGGCATCTTTCTTTACTGTGTTATGATGTCATTTTATACATAGTCATGTTTGGCAGTTTGGGATAGGTACTTCCCCTTCTGAGATTTGTAGTTGTGATGACTGACTAGGCTGTCCTCCGTTTCTGAAAAATGCTTCCCCAAGGAAGCAGGGAGACAGACAGCATAAATGGGAAATGCTATAAAAATGACTGTTTTCATATTATCTCCTGGCCACCTGTGGTGATGCAAATGCTTTTTAAGGAAACAAAGACACTGCTTTCTTTCTGCTGAGTAGTAGCAGATGGTGAGACTTCACAGGTCAGAAGGAAGAGAAATTAGTGGCACCAAGACAGTACTTAATTTTAACTTATTTGCACTGTTTATGCCAGTTGGAAAATTAGTAGATAAACAGATTGCAAATAGACTCCTTTCTCAGAAGTCAGAGAGCCAAAATAACAATGATCAGTGTCAAAAGAACTTTCCCAAGAACTGATATCAACTATGAGAACTTCAATTCCAAACTGCAACACAGAGCTTGCAACAGTGCAGCATTTCTCCAATGCTGCATTTCTTCAAGTATACTTTCATTGCTTGGGCATAAAATGTGTAAGACTGAACGTAGTCCCATTTTATGAAATTTGTCAAAGCAGTATATTGGAGGTCAATAGCGAATGAGACCTTAAAAGTTAACAGGTTAAAGTTGTGGACTAGAACAAAGAAAACAGATTGTTAATCTGCTGTTTCAATCTTTGTTTGTAATGTAGCATACCATGGCAGTTCATTTTGGCTAAATCAAAGCCCCCATGTCTCCTCTTCCATTGTCCAATCACACTTTGTGACACCTTTTCTTTTGTGGCGAGCAATTCTGAATATTTTTGAATTTAGTAAAATGGAAACAATTAGTTGATCACTTGCTGAAATATTGATTTTATGCTGTTTCCTGCCTTCCTTTTCTTTTTTTCCTTTTTTTTTATTTTAATTGCCTATTTATTTTATAGCTGTTAGCTCAGGCCCTGCAGTCTTCTACTCCTTCTCTTTTTTTTCTTTTTCTTTCTTCTATCTGCTTACTTGTAGTGATGCTGCTGGATACACTTTCAACTGAGACAGTTTATATGTAGGATGTTGCTAGGTCTTTTGCAGAGAATATTGCTTACCTGCTTGTTATTCTGAAAAGCTGCCACAAGAGGCATATACTGTATGTTAAGTTTACACCATCTGTTTGAAATTTTGAGAATCATTGTGTATAAGGTGAAGGTGGTCAGCCTGTTACCTCTAGAGATCTTTATATTTTGTGACTGTCTGTACATTAGTTCACTTTCTTAAGAATTTCAGTCATAAAACAATGTCTATTTTCTAGCTTGGAATTGAGAATACAGAGGGAGTTGAGTTTGTGTATATTGCAAGTCTCTTTCCAAGAGAAAGTTTTTATAGTAGTAATAATCACATTGTCAAATTGAATAGAAGTGAAAGGAATTTTCTAAGTTCTATTTGGGCAATTCAAATTTGTCAGAATCCAAGCTTATTGTGGAACTGTGTCAATGTGAGTGAAAACAACTCCTCATGGAGAAACTTCTTGTCTTGGCTTACATTTTTTGGAGGGTTAATGAGAAAGGATGAACCGTCAGGTCATCCAAGTAACAGCTAATAATGTAGTGGTCTTGGGATGTGGCCTTCCAAGTGGGAGTTCAAGCTGGATGTGGCTAGATCTTGATATTCTATTTTGTAAAAAACTAGCTACTGTTCCCCCTTCCAAGAAAAGTTTGTTGTATGCAGTTCAATCTATTCAACTATATTTAATGCAGAAGTTATTGGTGAATAGAAAGACCTAAACAATAACTCTGGAACAGAGTGAGTATAGATGTGGGAATCTGAAATTTAGTTTCCAGATTTCTTTCCCCATGAGAGCCCTAACTGAAGGGGTATTGGCTCTTTTTGCCTCTCATATTACTGGGATATGGTGTTGAATCCTGAGCGAAGTCTAATGGGATCAAACAAGTTTTTTCTTTTTTGTTGAGGAAGTTAAAGTCATTTCACGGGAAATAAATGTTTCATGATTTTTGAGACAGTGTTTTTAAATTAATTGTTGGGGCAAATCGGTTCTCTGACAAGAAGAAAACCTACTTAAATAAAATGCTTATGCATCAAATCTAGTTCATGAGGATAAAGTGCTACTTCAGCTATACATTAAAGTATTATGAAGGACTTGCTGTTTTTCAACCTTGAAAGGCAACTGTGCTCACTAATACAGCCAAAGGTAGTACAGGTTGAGAGCCATGTTTAATCACTGCTCTGGTTCTGTCAGTGGCAAGACAGAGCTTTGTTACTGAACCTCTCCTCAATAAGTGAGCCACTTTCCCCATTCCTGATAGTATTGATTTCTTTATTTTAAAAGCTGCTTAAAATAAAGCAGTCTCCTGCTAAGCAGAGCATTTTGAGGTAGTCTGGCTTTAGTTTCTCAAACTAAAACCTTGCTTCTTCAATTAACTATTTGTATGCAGTACAGAACATGCAATTGGCTTTCTTTCATTTTAGAGACTGTATACTTAGTATACTAGAATGATTAAATTTCCCAAATGGAAAAAAAATAAATTCTTTCCATGCACTTGAAGCAGACTAAATGACAAGCAATTATCTACAAATGCAGTACACGCTCTCTGGAACTCTTAGCCTGGAAAACACCTCTGAGACAGGGAGTCTGATCTCTTCTTATCCCAAGGACGATAAAATGTAATTCTGCTATGAGTTTACGGAGTTCCATTTTAAATCCACTTCCTCCTATTGAAAGAATGTAATCCAGACTGATTTGATGAGTAGGAACCTTCTTGTAACTCCCACTCTGTGTTTAATCCTGACCCATTTATATCTGTCTGCAAACATGCTGACACTTCTGTCCTCCCCTTTTCAGGATAATTTTGATTGTTTGGGGTTCTAGTGAAAAGTTCTTCAAGTTTACTATTTGAAAATAAATTTCTTACAAGATAGAACCCAATTACATCAATGCTTGATACAGGAGCCATCAGGCAAGTTAGTACCAATGCACTTTCATTTAAAAAAGTTTAGAGGTACTGCTAATGTACTTTCCCCGTCTACTGCTGTGCTGACCTGAAGAGCAGAGGTTACTCCTGATAGCAGAGTGCTTCTATACTGCCTTACCTTCTCTGCCTGCATTTTTGTTTTTGTTTTTTCCTTGTTGACAAGTATTGTCAAAATACTTCTGGTCAGATTTTTCTCCCCCTTGATTCTCGCATTGCTAATTAATTCTTTTGCAGCCATTTTGGACAAATGTGTGTACACTTATTGCTATTGCAACTCCATCTCTTGTACTTTTTTTTAAGCATTTCTCACAATGGCTTTGTTTTTTGAACTGGAAGCATATAAACAGCTGATTAAAAACTGAAGCGACATTGAGCAGAAGGTTGTATTACCTGTATATCTCCAGGAACAATGAAGCATACATTCAAGGTTGCATATTATATTCCAACAGTGAGGGATATAGTCATCTGTAATTCACTCTGTGGCCCAGGGGACAAATCTTGTCTCTGTGTGAAAAATGTGTGACCCCTTTTCTGAAAGCTCCAGGCCCACCAGAGTGACTTTTGATGTTTGCTGTAGGTCTAGATCATGGCGTTAGTTCTGGGTTCACCAGCATCTTTCTGTGTGTCCTTTGCTAGAGGCCTTTTCTTTGAGTAGCTTACAGCACTAGTTTCCATTTTTAGAGACTAGCTGGAAAACATACGCTCAGCTCAAGCAGTGAAGGAACATATTTAATATTTAATCTGTTAGGTACTTGAAGTGCAACACCATGGTACCAGAGAACAAAAAGTTGTTACAAAAAGCCATTCTTTGTGCATACTTAAAGCTGTCTGGGAAGAGAGTGAGTTAAACTACAGACCTGACTCTCTGTGATTCTAAATGCTAGATCTATAAGTGGTAAAATGGATATTGATTAGGTACCATCAGATCCTGCAGGCAGTTTGCCTTGCCTCTGTGCAGATGCTCTGCACTTTTAAGAACCATTGGAAAGTGCTGTGTAAGGATGTGTGGAAATAAAAACTCTTCTTGACATCGTGTTTAGTGCACCAGACTCAGATAGCTTTAAGCTTGCAATGTCTGCCCAGAAATGAATCTGAATAAGTAAGATTGGGATCATTAATTACAAGGATACATATGTAATTTTTCCCTAAAAAGAGATGCTTTAAAAACTAAATAGTGGAGTCTGAGCAAGATGAAGTGGAAATTCCAGAGGTATTCAAAATGTGATCACGGTAAGCATATTCACTGACTGTATGTACAATGATGATTACCAAAAATTCCCTCTGAAATTATAAGATTAAAGGAGAAAGAGTTGAATGTGGAAATCTAGGATCATGGATAATTGTGCTACGATTATTAATGTTAAAAGCAAATCTAGACTTTTATTTGGATTATTTTGTTTCTTTTGCTTGAATAGTACTTTAACATCATAGAATTGGCTGTATATACCTTTCTTCTAACTCTTCTAATAATATGATAATGGCATTTATGGCATTATCAGATTTGGAAAAGGAAAATGGGATGGGTTAGTATATTAACTGACAAGGAACCAAAGAGAAACAAAGCATTAGATTTTGGACTGTAGCTTCACTAGATGGAAATTAGTACATCGAGATGATTCATCTCTTTTGAAGGGCATGAAAGCAGAGATAGGGTTAATCTTCTCCATTTTAAAGTGTAAATTATGGACTATCAGATTCAAGTCCAGAGCTTCAGAATGCCTTTCTGTCATGCCGTTTTTCATATTTTAAATTATCTTTATAACCTTGAAAGTAATCTGAAAGTAGTTGCTGGTAAATGCCTTGTTTAAATGTTGAAAGTTGATACATTTTCTTTGTATTGCAAGTCCCTCCAAGGCATTTTTGGAAGTCTAAATTTCTATTACATAATGATTTCATTCCATTGTCTTTCTCTGTGCTGAATAGTGAATGAAAAAAGACCCCCCCTAAATGCAATACACACAAATACTCTTTTTTATATTCACAAACAAAGCTCCCACACTGAGTTGAGAGTCAGTTATGGAGTTGTGTGATGTCTTAATTTATAACTGCTCATATGTTATATGCTGTAAATTATATCAGCAAGAACATAGGTACTTCATATTTTATTACCAGCATAATGTATCCCATCTGTACAATAATTCTGAGCTATTTTTTAATACATCTCAATTACTGTAGACTAATCATACTTCAAAATTCTGTTATTAAATGATTGTATTATATCTTTGAAGAACTGGCATGTTGAAATGTCCTGTCCAAGAACAGTTTAACTGTTTGTCTTCATCATTCATGCTATGTCAGTATTATCTACAGTCTGTTGTCTTTTGTTTTATTGCCCTGTAATCCTATTGAAAGTCAACTGTGCTTAACCAGTTAATGCTCTGCAGAGTATGTTCTTCCCTGTGTTCCCTCGACTGTGCAAGGTAGTAGAGTGGGCAAGAAAAAATTTGTCCTGGTTTGCCTCAATGGTCTTTTTGGATCTTATTTTCCTATGTGTTTTTGAGATTTAAATGGTGCAGAAACATGACAAAGAGCAAAATCCATCACCTTTTCTTTATCTTTACACAGTGTGTACAGGTATGATCCTTCCTCAGCTTTTTACTCAAACAGTACTGGAAATTGAGCAGAAACTCAGAAGTACATATCCTCTAAAAAGCTGGAATTACACAAGGGGAAGGAACTAAGTTACTCAAAGGACTGCATTTAATCAAGCCTTTTTGCATGTTCAGATGCAGTAGCATTCTAATGGAAAGGACAGGCTTTTCAAGGAACATAATGTTTAGGGCTAGGTAAAGAACATGATCTTATTTTTTATTAAGCTTTTTATCTATTTATTTTTACCTTTTTCTAAGGTCTCTATATATGTCTGGATTTTTGCCATGTTTTTCGTGATGGGAAGGTCTAATGAGCTTCCTTTGAGCCTGACTGGGACACTTTCTGGAAACCAAAACTTTTAACTTTAAAACCAGCATTTGTCTGTTCCATGTAACTTGCTCTCAATAGAACATTATCATCCTTATCACAACTTATTTTTAGGCAAGTAAAACCTTAGTCACATAGAATAATGATTATCCCAAGAAAAAGTGTTATTTTCTTCTTCCCTCTGAAAATCTCTTCAAAGTCTAATATCTCTCAAATTTTAAAAAAAAAAGAAAAAGAAAGTTTTAATCTAAAAATGAAATATGTAGCATGGAAATATATATCACCAATGTTTTACTCAGGCAACAGCATGAATGAAATCTAATGAACATCATCTTTGTATGAAAGTCTTACTGTGATATGACTGTATTTTCATCCTGTGACTTGATTTTTTTTCCAGTTTTGTACTGCAGTATTTGCATCTTTCCAGGTCACTTACTAAGATACTCATGCAGTTGCTGTGAATGGTCTTTATAGAATTTACAGAATTCTAAAAGTTTAATCACAAGGTTTGCATGTTGATGCATACTAGGAGTCACAAGAATAACTACTTGAATTGTGTGAAATCTTTCTGTTGGTTTAAAGCATAAGTTTGCCCTGGTTTTCATTAGACAGTCTTTATGTGTCCTACTTTTAATCACAGAATCAAACTCAAAGCTATTGAGTAATAAGGATATAAACTGATTTGAGCCTAGAGGACTAAAAATACTTTTAGCTGTTAATTTGTTGGTTTTGTTTTTTTTTTTTTAATTTTACTCCAAAAGAAACCTCACCTTTTTACCTGTTTTTCTAAGAATATGAAAATGGAAATGATAAAAATAGGGCTGCAAAGAATAAGTATATCAGTTTAATTTATGCTGAAATAATCCTGCTCATTTTCCTTGCTTGTGCATTTAGTGAAAAGGGTAATGTAGAGTGCGGACTGAAATATTTTTCTCTAACCAATAAAACCAGCTGTATGGAACCAATCATGATACACAGAATGTGTTATCTCTCTAAGAAAGGAAGTGGAAAAGAGTTCCTTATGCTCAAAAGGATGCTGAGCTGTATCCTAGCATGTCATTGTGCTGTAGATAACTAAAAACTTAATTACCTGTTGTTAATAAAATAGTTCTTTTAATATAGATTTATTTTAAGTCTCTTTCAGGAGATGAAGAGCATAAAACCAAGCCTGCCTTGATATAGGGATGGATATTGATTTATTTGTACTGGAAAGAAAAGCTTAGGTATTTTAAGCTTGTATTTCTATATGAACTTCTCAACCTTTTTTTTTTTTTTTTTTTAATAATCACAGCAAGACCAGCTTTATACTTGGGCTGCAGTCAGCCAACCCACACATTCAACAGATTATATTGAAGGAAGCTTTCCAAGGAGAATTCCATCTGCGTGGCCCCCACCCAAACCTCCAGATGAAGAACAAAGACTCAAAGTTTCGGAAGAAGGTATAGTTCAGACAAGATAAATGTGTAGCATAGGGGAAGATGCTATCTTTTAGAATCCAAGATATAGACTTAGTATCTTAACCACTAACAAACACCTGGCTTTGAAGATCTTGGATTAGCATCAGAAATAATGTTAGCTAGTATGAATCTAATAAAAATATTCAGGAAAAAAGCATTCTTTTTGTTAAAAACGAAGATGTGTATCTGGCAACTGCTGACTTTTCTAAAAATATGGAAAACTTCAGAAGCCCACTAGTGGTGTACTGCAAGTTATTAGAGTGGTGTAAGGTATTCCTTTGTAGATTCAGCAGTCCTGTGCTGACAGAGGGGTAAGAAAAGTGTATCTGGAAAAAATAAATTGAGACCTTGTTTACAAAGTCAGTTTATCTTAAAATTTGTGAGGTTATGCTACCAGCCAAATTTCTGCAATCTTCTTCATGCTTATTAAGAGCTTTGTTTAAGATGGGAATTAAAACAAAATCAACCAAAAAAACCCAACCCTCTCTTGTAGCTCACAAAGAAATTTAGAAGAGAATTTCAAACCTGTTTTCTGTTAGTAGTGTTGATGCACAAATACCACAGGTTCTTGGAGGCTTTGCTTTCCATTAGTTAGTGTTCAGCAGCTCAACACTTCTGGACTGCATTCGTCCCCATGCCCTCCATGGAGAGCCACTGGATATTCTCAAATTTTCCATTTTTTTACCACTCCTATTTTTCATTGCTCAGATTTGAAGAATTAAGTCATTATTTCAACAGATCTCTTTGTATTGCTTGTAGCCTTTCGGTGGAGTTAATTTCAGATATGCTTCTGTATTTATGCTGTGACTTTTACCTGTTGGACATCAAGGAAACATCTCTGCATTAATCTCATTCAATTCAGAGTATGGAATGCTGCAGTACTAATCAACTGGATTGTTGAGCTAGTTCAGCTTTTAAGTAATGATGCTGTACTCAATGAAGATGCTGCCATATGTGGTAGTAAAATTCATTGCTACTACTCTAAAAGCTGTGTTTCTCAACTTGGAGACTTAGACAGTGGATGTGTGATCAGAGTATTCATGAACATACTCTGTACTTGAAAAGCAAAAGGGTGAACTTATTTTCATTTTATTTTCTGGTTTCAGCCCAGCATAGGCTGGTGCAAGTAAAAAACACTTTTAATCTCTAAAATCTAGAAGAAAATTGATTACATGAAGCATTTTGAAATGTAAAGATACACTTGAAAGTGCATTTCTACCAAAATGATAATACTAATGATTTTTAAATGTATTTGTGTTATACATGGTTTATTTCTCTCCTACATTCTATTTAATATTGTACCTACTACCTGGATGTATTGCGTACAGGATTTATCTGTTCCTTAATTCAACCCCTCCCCTGAAAAATTGCAAAAACATTAGGAACATAGAGTTAAAAACAAAGTGGCAAACTGTGTGTTCTGATTATTTCAAAATGTAGGATAAATAGTTCTTAATATTTATTTATTGACATTTTAGGTGTGATTTTTCAGTGCAGGGCATGGAAGGAAAAGGAAAAATTGTAATTCTGAATTAAACTCAGATAATTTAACTTTTCTTTGATTGTTCATATGCTTGCCTTTTGGAAGAACCTGGAAGTGAGTGATGTGAAACCTGAGGATAAACATCTTTCCCATTTTATGTATATGAACCATTGAAAGGTGTAGGGGATGAACATTTTTTTAAAAGGTTTAAATTATTGTGTGTAGGGTAGCTATATTTTGTATTATATATAATTATTGCTGTCTGGATTAAACAGATAAAATATTAACATTAGAAACAATGGTTCATAAACAAAAACATGCGTTTTTTATAAAAATATTGATAGAGAAAGGAATGCAACAGAATATTTTTATATAGAGAATCTTTGTTTTTATTATGCACATTAATATGAAGGCAATAGTAGGCCTTCAAGTTTTAAGTAAGGCAAGATGAAATTCTGCAAGGTTTTAGGTAGTCTTTCCTAAATTAGCAAAGTGGTTAATCATCTGTTTAATATAGTATGTATTAAATACTTTTGCTGTATGCTCTGTATCATGTGGAGCATTGTTGGGCATGAGGAAAGGGCTATTAGAGTGGTCAGGAGGTTTTGAGGGTTTTTTTGTCAGGTTGATTGTTGTTTGTTTGTTTGTTTGTTTAATTTGTTTTAGTTTTTTATTTTCTGAGGTTTTTTTAGGTTGACTATTTATTTAAAAACTGAAGTTTAGAAATAAGCATATACTTATGCCAAAAACATTTTTCATTTCTGGATTCGGAGAAGGTTTTGCACAAAATGAGTCAACATCACCAAGAAGATCAATGTGTATGCCACTAATTTTCTATCTGAATATTCAAAATCTGTTCCCAACACTGCTTATGGCATTTCAGTATACCATTCTCACATCTCAGCACATTGCCTGAATCTAAACTCAACAGGGTATTTGAAATCCAATTATTTTAATGTTTTGCTGTGGACATTATTCTACTTAACATATAGGAAAAGGCAAATAAACAGGAACTAGAGTCCAATCATCCTGTCTCCCATGTGACTGTTTTAACTACTTGTGAAGAGAATCAAAGACTATGAAACTTCTGCAAAATGAAACAGTCCCAGGACAATAAACGTATCTGTGGGTTTACAACCTGAAATCTAAGTTAGTTTTTTTAAAAGAAAAAATCCAAAACCAAAAAAGTTACCAAAAAAATAATGTTTGGTTTGGTTTAAAGGAAAGGTTTGTCATATAGCACTCTTTTCCTTTCCTTAGCCTTTTTTTCTTTTTTTTTTTTTTTTCAACTGTGGTGGTAGTGTTTGAGGTTTTTTTTTTTCATTTTGTTTAACAAAACTGAAATGCTGTTAGTTTGCTGGGAATATACTGTATTTGCTAAATTTTGTCAAGCTAACCTTGAAGTTAACTGCTCATATCACCCTGACTTCACCTTATATTAAAACCTTTTTAGAACAAAACTAAAAATGTGGGGTAAAAATAAGCTAGACAAATCTGTCAAATTCTTAAATACAGTCTAATAGATAGGAACAGTCTGTTAGTATTTTTTTAAGTACTTTTGAGTAAGGGAGGTAGTTGCGCTAATTTGCATGATAGCAAATATTGTCATGTATGTAAATATCTAGTAGTAGAAAATCAGCAAACAATAAACTTATTGTGAGGAAAGATAAAATGAATATGAAAATTTCTCTCAACCACAGAGAAATCTAAAATCTAAATGATGAGTTATTTCCTGTAAATGGCAACCTATCCAAATCCAGGTAAAAAAAAATTGATTGTTAATTTTCAAGGGTTAGCACTGCAGTATAATATACATTGGCAATGAAACTTCTCCCTTGTATGTCTCACCTCCCAACAGATGGGATTGTCAGACAGCTGTGAGAAGGTCAAATGTCTAGGAATTATGAATAACAGAATCACAGAATATGCTGAGTTGGAAGGGACCCATCAGGATCATTGAGTCCAATTCCTGGCCTGGCACAGGACCATCCCCAAGAATCACACCATGTGCCTGAGAGTATTGTCCAAACTCTTCTTGAACTCTGGCAGGCTTGGTGCTGTGACTGCTTTCCTGGGGAGCCTGTTCCAGTGCCCAACCACCCTCTGGGTGAAAAACCTTTTTCTAATATCCAACCTAAACCTCCCCTGACACAACTTCAGGCCATTCCCTTGGCTCGTCACTGGTCACCACAGAGAAGAGATCAGAGCCTGCCCCTTCTCTTCCCCTCACGAGGAAGTTGTAGACTGCAATGAGGCCTCCCCTGTGTCCTCTTCTAACTAGAGGTTCTGGATCACAGCTACTTCACTCTTTCTGAAAATGGACAAGATATGTCCCTGTTGAATAGTGGTACCTTTAAAAGATATGAGAAGGATACAACACAATGTATTCTCTGGGCAGATGTAACAAAAATATTTCTATTCTTGTCATGAGTACAAAATTAGGTTATGATCAGTAAAGAGGCATCACGAGCAGTAGCTACTAAACTTGGTAGAGATCTTTGCATTATGTAGCTGCTGTGGAGTTGTTTGTTTATTTGTTTTTTCTCATTATTTCCTATCAGGCAAGGAAACTGAGGCACAGTAAGGTTCTTTAAGGTCAGAAAATACTCTGGTTTTAAAATAAGAAACAGAATCTAATTGTAGAGTGTCTCCTGTTTTGCTGCCTTTTTTGAGATCTGTATCACTATCAATGTCATTGTGGAAATTTCAAATTTGTGGTAGGGCAGAAGAGGGCCAGTGAAGGATATGAAAAAGGCAACATAGCTGGCAACAGTCATCAGTTTTAAGGACATCATAAGAACCTTCCCATGACCTTCTGTGGAATATGTATAATAGAGCCATAAGTAAATCTTTTTCTTTGAATCAGAAATTTCGATCAATCAAAATGGACTTCTTTCAAGTTTAAGATGGTAACATTTAACATTGTGTCATAATACATATGTTGCAAATTGAATTTAACCTGGCTTTATGTATACATATAACCTGTTCCATTGATTTTAGAGATAATTTGGAAATTGGGACAGTTTGCACTGTTTTCTTTCTAACTCTACTCTCCTTTCATTAATTTTATAATGTCTTTCAAAAGAATGACATTATAAAATTAATTTATAAAATTCATTCTTTCAATGAATTTTTAAATATAGAAGTTTAAAATCTGTATCTTCTTTTCAAATTCAGAGTTGAAATCTACAGTTCTAGAAACAGAGAAGCAATGCATAGATGATGTTCAGCGAGTACAGGTAAGATTCTAACAGAGATATTATATCTATCATTTTTTAAAATGAGTGCAAAAGCAGTATTTCTTTCAGAAATTTTTGAAATAGTTTTGTGCACTGAATGTTCTGAATGAAAACATGGAGTTTTTTATATGCTCCTTGGTGTATTTTGGTACAGAGATTGAAGGTTTCTGCCTGCCTAATGTGATTCTTACAAAATTTTATTGTTCACACGGAAGTAAATTAACACTATGTCTGATGGCATTACTAAGCAATAGTAGTAGAAGATCTGGTTATATTAGCTAATCTACAAAAGTTCATGTAAGTATAAATGTCAGAGATTTTTTTTTCTGACTCTCTACTGCATCTTATAAAGGTGGTAGTAAGGGAATAGGTTTAGGGTGCCATACTGGACTTAAATAACTGATGATATAATACTGGGACAGTCTGGGTTAAACTTGTGCAAGATAAGCACAGTCTGTTTTATCTTTTTAGCATGTCACCATTTGTGTTCTATTCTTCATTAAAGGTGATGCAATTTGATGGGGTTGAGGAACTTCAAATTTTGTTTCCTCAAAAAACTAGCTGCTAGACTTATCTTACTAGGTAATAAGACCATTCAGTTGTTTTGCAAGTCATTAGAAGGAAGGCAAAGTTATTTTTTTCTGAAATACTTGTTTGAAACAAGGAGTGACCAAAAGCTCTTGAAATCTCGT
>NW_016690196.1:183776-380202 GCF_001604755.1 Lepidothrix coronata
TTTTTTTGGGGTTTTTTTGTTAGTGACAAGATGGTTCAAGCATCACTGCATTGAGCAGCACTTGTGAAAATGATCAGTAATTTGTTTTTTGGGGAGAAAATAAGGAATGCCTAAGTAAATATATATTATTAATCATTAGACTTGCAAATTTAATTTGGGCTTGACCACATCTTTTATGAGCCATGCGTGGGAAGAGTAGGTGTACTAACGTTATGGCTTCTATCTTGCCAAACAACATTAAAGTAGGTCTTCTAGGTGGTTACCTAAATTCTTCTACCTCCATAGTAAGGAACATGTTAAAACTAGAGCCCATTAATTAAAATAATATTATGAAGTTATCCTATATTGCAGTCTTTTAAGTTCAACCTAAAATATATCTGTCCCATGCTATTTTTATATTTGTTACTCACTAGCAATGGTTTCTACTATTTACTTTGAAAAAGTACTTTTTCCTATACTTCCAGAAAATTATTGTACATAAGGAGCATATTTAATCTGTCTCTAAGATTTTAATTCATTGCAAGACACAATGTATATGAAAGGTTTTCTTTTTGGAAATATAATTAATTGAAATATGTTTATGAATGCTTAGGTATTTTACCTAAAAAAGAAATAATTATGAGATTTACTATGAGAATGAAGTTAAACCAGCAGCACTGGAGCGCTGTGTGATTTCTTGAACAAATAACATTTGCTTCAGGTTGGGAGCTTTTTGTTATTTTTAAAACAAGCCTATTACAATTATGAATTGTGTTTGCTTGTGTTATTAGAGATTTCCATTTCTCTTGCTCAGTGTTGATCTCTTATGACATGTGAACTTCTTCCATTCTATAGTATTATTCATCAATAAAGTGCAGAACTAACAGGATCACCCTGCTTGCAGAAAGTCATCTCAAGTTTTTGCTATTTTATGTTGTCATCTTTCTGTTTCATTTTGAAAATCTGAGTGGAAGCTTTTAATTTGAGGAATCATATGTGTGGATAAAATGTTGTCACATGTTCAAATTATTTCTGTACAGTCTCAAGCAGTTGAGAGTATTCTATGTATCCGTCAATATCCAACTATATCAATCTATAAAAATATCTAGAAAGTAGAATGGCCATCATGTTTGTAGGTAAATCCTTTACTGCAATCAGATAATTCTTGATGTTATGTTTACATTTTTAAAGTGATAAAATGTTATGACGTATTTCTATTAGAGCTATATCCTCTTTTATTTGTCTAGCTAGTTTTCCTTTCTGAAAAAAAGCAAGCAGTGGATGAAGTTACCCCAGTAGTGATTTTTCTCTTTTTCTTTTGATACATAAAAAGGAAGAAAGCTCTACTGTAATATTAGAAATTGATCAGTCAAGTCTTCTTTCCTCTCCCTCTTTTCTCTCCTGGGAAAAGACATTTTCCACATGTTATTAAAATAATTGAAGATGGTTGACATAGAAATGAACACAACTGTAACGTGATGTTGAAAAATTGTCTCATTTATGATAAGTAGTTAACTAAAGAGTGCAGAATAATTCCACATTAAAAGCAGAAGTAACATAGAGAGCCTGTATTCTAGACTTTCTTGCCAATGGAAGGGACATTTATATATATATCCTCTCAATTTCCTTATCTTTACAATTTTAGATATAATCTTCATGTTTTGCAGCATAATATCCTAAAGTTTAAGACTGCTTTTTTGAGTCAAAAAGACCCAATTTAAAAAAATTACAACTGAAAGAAATGAGGATCTGTTGTGCTTGAGGGGTTGTGCTTTCTTTTAGTACAGGAATTGTTAAGCAGAGCCAAAATAAGAAAAATTGGCAGCCATTTCAAGTCCTGTTTTTGAAATGCCAAAGAGCAACAATGTCTGCTTAGTCTTCCCAGTGCAAACAGAGAAAATTTTTTTAGGCTCAGCTCTTTTAGTGAAGGAAGAAGAGAACAACTGAATGTCCTAATTTAGAAATTCCAGCTTCAAACCTGATCTTTAGACCTGACAGCTGTACTTTGTACAGGAGCAAATTTCCGCTTTGCTTTGTACCCCTGATCTTTTATGCTACTTTATCAATTTTCCTTACATTGTAACTCACTTTTCAAAGTAGCTTGATTTTCTTTATATGGTAGGCAAAAACAGTAAAAAGAAGAAGGGGGGGAAAAGTCCTTTAATTGCACAATAAGTACATGAAAACTAAGCTTCAATTAGTAGTAGGACATTACAGGACTAGAAACCTAAAGTTGTTTGAAAGGCACCTAAATTCCTTATTGTGTTATACATCTTATTATAAAATTATTTGAAATTTCTATTTTTGATAATTTGTAATGATTGTCTATTAATTTAAGAAGAGAGCCCTCATTACATTTATTTAAAAGTTAGCATCCAGATGTAATGAATCCTTCTTTATACCACTGATGATGCGTGGTCCCTGGTCTCAGGAGATGGGGTTTTACCAGATTGTTCCAGTTGCTAGTAGTTTGCTTATAAGATATTTTACATCGAGTATTTAAACTATATTTACATCAGAAAAGCTTACCATCAAAAAAATTCTTATGCTCATGTTTCCATCTCAGTTTTTCACTTTGGTTTGGTTCACCACATTTAAGCCAACCAATAAATCTCAACCAAAATTATATGTATTTTTGGAACAACATGTACTTCCACTGGCTCTAACAGCCAGACAAAATTTTGGCAGTTCTCAGGTGCTGAAGACAGATTTCTACTGCATGATTTATTGGTGTGCTTTCCAACAATATCATAGGGAAACAATGCTAGTCTTAAAAAACTTAAATTACAGGCCAGGTTTTGCCACGGTGAGGATACTTCCTGCTTTATAAAAACATAAGTTTGACTCTTGGAGTGTCTCTTTAGAGTATTCCTAACTACTACACTTTATTGCTAACTCTTCTCTCAGTCTTTCAGCAGGGACCTTTTTACTTACTCTAGTCATTAACTATGTATTATTATAACTCCTTAGGGTAATAGCTTAGTGACATTTGAAATGTTCCAATTTTGACACTTAGTAATGCAAGAAAAAAGGTTTTGAAATCCTTTATGATAAATATAATATAATCAGTCTATTTAGAAAGTATAAAACGTTGGTGGGACTGGGATTAACTTTTCATTATAAAATGTCACCACTAGAATTTGTCTCAGAAACACGCATGCTGCTCAAAACTCTCTCTTAAATGAAATTTCAGAAATTATTCTTCACAGGTGAAAGTAGGATAAGAAAGGTAGATAAAAGATTTGGCTGAAATGGTGAAACACAAAAAAGAATAATATAAAAAAGGGGGATTTTATAAACCTGTTTTTAGGCTATCAGATTTGAAGTCTGATATGAAACCTGTTTTATTTAAATATTACATGGTTTTCATCAGGGTAGAGGCCAACTGTAGATAAGACTAGTGAACAGCTGTGTTCGACAGGAGTTTGAGGAAAATTGGGAATTCTTCCTTTATGAACTACCAAACTGTTCTATGGCTATTGCTCTTCTTACACTGCTTGATTTTACATGTTCTTTCTTGAGATATTTATTCAGAAAATACCTGGGAATAAGTGTCACTCCTCTTCCATGCCTTTGCTATTTGAAAGGTTACTTTTTGTAAGGGGGAAGAGAAGGCTTGTGGAAGCAATGAACTGTTACCCTAAAACAATTCTTTTCCTACAAAAATATGACCGCCAAAGTCGTAGATTTCAGCAGCCAAAACAGTTACATATGTAGGTTAAAAAAAAAAAGGCAATCAACAGAAATGTATGACATATTCACAAGGATCTACTATATACAGTTGTATCACTGAGGAAAGAAAGGATTATGAAAGAAGTAAATGTTCTTGGAAGTTTCCATATAAACCACGATAGTGACTAGACTTTCAAATCTTCTTTTAAGGAGAACTATATCAATGTAAACTTTCTGCAACACCTTGCCAGCATACCCAAATTTCAGAAAACAAAAAACTAAAAAAAATTCAGATGTACAAATCTATCTTTTCGTCTTGCAAAAAATAAACCCAGACTTGCAATATGTGGTGTGGAGGAACTCACGTTCTAATTGCAGGTCCAATGTGTAACATTAGAATTGGGGTATCTTAGCTTTAAGCTGATGAATATCAGGAAGCATATCTAGTGTTTTCTTGTTAGCCTTAAGAGTAAATGATATTTTACCAGAAATGTACAAAAAGGAAACAAACTTGGTGTGAAACAAGAGGTGATAGAATCCTGACAGACAACTTTACTGCCAGGGTCACAGGAACTGCTAAAATGCAGAGCATTTTGCTCAAGTAGTAAAGGGGAATCTGACCTTTGTGGAACTTCACTCACTCCAGGACAATTTAAGTGCAAATCAAGTATTTTATGTTCATGAAATATAGTTTTTATGCAGAAGCTTCCAGTTTTATTGATGGGAATCTTTGATTCTTAATATTAGAAGTTACTTTTCAGTTGAAACATTCTGCCATTTTCAGGTTTCTTTTATGGTTTGTTTTCAGAAAATCTAACAAGCATGAATAGATTTTTCATTTTCTAAAACTGTAGCAGATTAATTAACTAAACTTTTTAAAACATGAAGTGAGATTCTCTTAAATGAGACCTCAATAAAATTTAAACAGAGATTGTCTGTTCCAGTCAGTTCTGCTTCCTACATGACTAGTAGTTGAACTTGTAATTAAAATACTGTCATCTGATAATGTCGAGGTTTCTTAGGCCAGAAAGGAAGAATGAGAAAGCAAATAGAAATAATAAAAATAAGGGAAGAGGTATTTAACTAGAGAGTCGGAAGGACATCATGAGGAAGTCAGCCTACTCAACCACTAGATGGCAGTTAAGGATTTTTGAATGGACTGCAAGGCTCTTGTAAATCAATGCAGGGCAGTCCAGCAGACACCCTAGAGCAAGAATTCAATTTTTTTAATTTTTTTTTTTTTTTTTTAGTCAAAGTGGTGGTTTTCTGGTAGTCAATAAGTTAGCCTATAAAAAGTACATACAATTGCTCTGTTTAATCTAAGCAAAATTTAGTAATTGGAGCATTTCTCAAAGCTAATTTTTGGGACTCTGTCCCAAAAATAAGAAATAATAACAAAGGCCTGAAACATTAAAAGTTTAGAAAGCCCTATTCTGTCACAGTTAAGTTGTTTTGTTTGTTTGTTTGTTTTTTAAACCAGTGAAGGGAAAACATTTGGTTTGGTCTACAAGCCTTCAGGATGACTGTCTTTGTAGTGATAATTAAAAAGTTTTACTGGTGAATTACCATCATTTAAATAAAGAGGTCAGTTTTCTTTTGGATATGAAATTTATTTCTTCAACAACAATATTGAATCCATTTTCTATTTAGTTCTTATTAGGGAGATGTTAAAAATAAGAGGGAGATAAGAGTGCATTGGACATAATTAATTGACATAATATAAAATATAAATCACAGACTCCATATTTAAATAAAAATAAAGGAATATAGTATGTCAAGCCTGTGTGGTAGAAAAATAAAAGCATTTAATTCTCAGAACAAATGTCAGTATTTTGTATTATATCCAAACTTCACAATACTTGGATTGACTTCTATTGTGTTGCTTGAAATGTTTGCCTCTTTAAAAGAAATGATATTCTGGTATTATTTTGGAGTGACAATAGCACATTTTTGCACTCTTCCTCCTTATTGTGGTAAGACTAAAATTTGTTTTCTTCTAATCTGTAGTCTTCATATTAATTTCAAGATGAAGTTTTACTTCTGTGCTCATTTCACTTTTAAAGGTTCTTTATTTTGTTTTTCCACTTTAATTGAGGTAGCATGCCATATATCATAGATCCGAAATACACAAAAAAATCATAGCACAGTTCAGGTTTAAGTGGACATAAGGAGGTCATAAGTAGACATTAGGGTCATGTACAGACCCTTTCCCACCAACACCCTCGTCCCAGCCAGGTTAGCTTAGATGTGTGGTGTTTTTTTTTCTCAGGACTTAGCTCATCTCTGAGTATGGGTATGTGGTAATGCTAATATGTACTTCCTGTTTTGCCTAGTCAGTGGTAAAACAGTAAGTCTTGCTATGTTTCTGATGTGTTGTTTCAATAACAGCTAAAGGAGATGAAAATGTGTGCTCAAAAAGCACATATATTTCCTGTGAGTTACTCCTAATTCAAATATGACATATGTTCCGGCATTGATTAAAATTCTCAGGAAACTGCTGGTCAAGTTCTTGTGATTCATCTAGTGGCACAACTTCTTCATCAAAGACTTTTGTGAGAATATGGCAGAATATAATATAAATTTTGCACCCTGTAATCATAATTGACATTCTTCTTTTTCCATTTTAAGTATGCTTTATACTTACACAACACTAGACAAGCTTTTTTTTGTCGTTTTAGGTACAACTTCTTGGAAAAGTAGCACCAGCTTTAAGATTTGGGCAATAATAGTGCATGAACAGTGTGCTTGCAAATTCTATAGAGTGAAAGTTAATTTAGTATTTACATACTTCCTTTTCTTCTGCCACTGATGGGGAAAAAGGAGAATGAGAGTAAAACTGAGAATTTATTTATTTTAACTAGAATTACTTGGTGATACTTAAAATCCTTGGTTCTAATATGAGAAAGTTTCATCTCTTTAAAAAGAATTATGGGATAGGGCTTGTATAGAAAGAATTACCTCTTTTCTGTCTGTGCTTGTGTGTGATTCTGACCCCTAATATGTTTCTTCTCTTGCCTTTTACAGTGAGCTTCTTGTAAAATACTACCAGAGTACACTAACTTCTCTGAGGGAGCAGTGAATAGAAAAGCATGATATTCATATACTTATTGAAAATTCTGTTTAAATTGTTTTCTCTCTTCTCCTCTGACTCCTCACTTGTTTTACTCATGAAAATTGAGAAATTGAGATAGTACTCGTGCCATTCATACTATGCATACTCATACTATGCATTCCTGGTTGGAGCAAAATATATATGAGCTGTATTCATCAATTGTCAAAATGCAATTTGTTTTTTCTTAAATTCCCTAAAATGGAAATCCTATTTCAGATGAAACCTGTAAACTCCCCTTCTCCCAAAATATGGTTTATAATGGAAGTTTCATTATTTATATATGAAATTTCTCTCATATTTTGGAGCAAGGTGAAAACAAAGAGATTTTTTTATGTTCCGTGGTACCATACTATACTTGGATTATGTAGAATATTTTTGCTACTATAGTATTTACCTTTCAAATTTTTTAAAAAGAATTCTACAGAGGTTGAAGAGAACAGATGAAGAAATTGCATTAGACACAGGAGAGCAGCACGAAAAGTGTATGTATGTAAGTTTGTGTGCATATGTCTATATGAAAAGAAAATTTCTTCTTGTGACATTCCTAGCAGGACATCTAATTTGTCAAGTGGACTTAAGCTATTTGAGAGATCTTATGCTATTCTCTTGGCATTAAAGATCAGGTGCTACCTTTTGTTGGTGTTGATCCTGAGAATTTCCACAGGACCCTTTAGGTAGAAGAGAGATCAGAAATGGTTTTCTCAGTAAGAATAAATACTTCTTTTAATTAGAAGTATCCTAAATAATTTAAAAACAAAACAAACAACTATGATAAACTGCCATACCTGAATGAGAACTTAAAAGAAAAACTGAGGATAATTTAAAATCCTTGGATATAAAACAGACTAACCATTTTGTCTTCTACTTACGTTTAGATCAAAAGATAGCTATCTCTAAGTTTTCTATTTTAAATTAATATAAATAAATAAAAATAATAAAATCACTTGTTTTCTTTTTCTGTTTTCCATTTTCTGTTTTTGAATACAAGTTTTTCTTTGTATTTATTCTTTAGAGAATAAGCCCAAAACTACTGATAAAAATTGTTACATATTGCTGAATGTTTAATTGACTTTTGCTATCAATATTCAACTTTTCCTAAAAAGAGACATTACTTTTTTCTAATGTCCATGATACCGAAAAGGTTTTGCGTAACCCCTCGAAACCTAAATCTTGTTTTTGGTTGCTCGGTTGTGATTGACTTTATTTAAGGTTCTTTCACCCAAAATGATACAGCCTTAGTTTTAATATAGGCTTCACACTTTCAAAGAGTTAGAGAAGGTGACTGACTTCCAGGCCCCTGCCTTCAGCATATTCATGGATGCATTTGTGAAGGCTCTGATTCCATTTCCACAAGCTTTTTCTGTTGTGAGAAGTAGGCTCATGTTTCAGGGTAGAGAAGACTAACTATCCCTTTCTACAAAGATTTATTCTTACTGTGGATATTTTTTGCTGCTTATTCCCTGCTGGAAGCCTGAAACAAAAGCAACATGTAAGCCTCCCATTTTGTGGTCTGGCTGAACTCTTGGATAAAAAGGGCAAGCAGTGTGTAGAAGTATCATGCTCTGGACAGTTGCTTATCAGGGTGTGGCAAAGTTCACCTAGAAAATCATTAGCTTTTTTGATCTCCACTACTGGGGATTAAAGGCGTTCCAAGTCCTTCAAGTTTAGTTTATTAATGTTCACATTTTAGGTCACAGAATCCTTACTGTTATTTCTTGCATAAAAACTAGTATGGTTTTTGTATGTAAAAAACAGAGAAATAACAATAGAATGAGTTAATTTACACAGTGACTACTTTCCAGGTTGCTGCTCAGTTCCAAGCTGAATTGAAAATCAGGAAAAGGCCTGGTGTGAAAAAGTTCAATGCCTTTTTCTAGTATGTCAATGTAGTAATGTTTGAGGTATGCTAGATTTTATTTTGTGTTTTTACAGAATAGATGGTTGCCTTGGCCCGAAAACACAGGAAAACTAACCAAATATTTTAGATTCATAGTTTAAATACTTTAGAACAAACACAGACGATGGAAAAAGTAAGTGATCCATCATGTGATAGGTATTTCAATAAACTGCCTAAATATGGAGGAGAAAATAAATTCAGACAGTTTTTATACAAATTTTTAAGGAAATCTGTGACTCTCATGGTACCTGTTGCTTACTGGATTGCTAACATAGGTGGCTTGATTTTAGTTAGCTCTTCATCTGCATAGCTAATCATACTCTAGCAGTCTCTTTGCAGTCCACAGCATAACATGTAAAAACCACCATAAACAGATAAAATAAGGTTATATTAAAATTAATAAAGTTCAACTTTTTTTTTTTCTTTCAGTGCCCATTGTCTTTTGCATACTTGTTTTACACTGGACGAGTGATAGAACAGTTGAACCAGTTTCTGGGCTAAATGTGGCAATGTGGAGAGATAAGCTTTTTTACAAGTCTTGTTTACTGCTGTATTGTTTCATGTCTCTCTAACAGTGAAATTTAATCTATGCTAGAACAGAAACCTTCAAGACTTGAGAGAGGCCATTTGGCTTGTTTTTGTTTTGGTTTGGGATTTTTTTTGCAGGGGAGTGGATCTTTTTTTTTCTTGGTTGGTTGTGTTTTTTAAAATAAAACAGGTCTAAAATTTTCCTGACAATCAGGCTGAAAAAAATTATTTGTCCAGACTAAAAGTAGCATTATGTAAGACTACAGTCATTATACTTGACTTCTGTGTATCTCCTATCTGTCAGTGGTTCTGTGAGATTTTATTTTGTCTTGTCTTCTCTGTAGTCTACAAAAATTCTTGTTAGGTTCCTATTGTAGCAAAATGTGGGGATAATCTAAGGTTTTATTTCAGTTGAGTTACACTCTATAGAGAGAAAACTCTTTCAATCTTTGATGTACCTCAAGTTGATTTGGGGTTTTTATTATTTATTAAAATGGGTACTGTAAAGAACTGATATCTTATCCTCCTAAATGCACTTAGCCCAGGGATAAGGAACTCAAACTGTTCAGGAACAGAAACTTCAAGAATCTAATCTGAACAAAGTTCTTTTTCCTTTGACCTCCAGTTTTAAAAGTTGGCCTTTGCAGTGCTTCTTCAAGGGTGTATGTTCCCTGCTAAGCCTATGTTTGTTTATTTGAACTATTTGAATTTCAAAAATTATTGATTTCTGCATGTAATGGTTTGGTAGTTTTTTTTGTCACCCATGATAGGTTATGACAAAACCACTTGGTTCATTAGACATGTCTCAGCTCTTTAGTTTAGGAAGAGTTACACAGTCCTGACGCCAGCACAGTGCAGGCTGGTATAATCCATCTCTTGCAGTGTGTCACTGAGTGGGAGATTCTCTGACATCCACCAAATAAAGTTTATGAGTTCAGGCAGGGCAATGCACTACACTGTTTTTGTTTCAGGTCTTACTTGCTCAGACCTATACTGGGGAGCTGTGCAACATGTTTCTTTATGCTTGGAGGAAGAAACATGGACTATTGTGAAAATGTGTATCCTTTGTCCCCATATGTACAACTTCAATAAAGTAGAAACTTCTCACAAACAGGTAGTCTGAGGAAGAAACCAGTATCCAATACTCATTCTAATCTTCAGCAGTTCTCCCTAATGCTATTGGCAAGTTTGCCAACTTTTGACTCAGCTTCAACTGCTGTAAAACTAAAATGCTGCAATGAGCTAAGTGATACGTGAGAATTAATTAGATGGATGCTATTTTGTTTGAATGCAAATCAAGTCTCCACCAGTACTTCTCATTTGACAATCACTGTAGCACTAAAAAAATGCCTGTTAAATGTTATGTCTCCTTTTCTTAAGGTTGATCTGCAGTTGCAAGAAGTAGCTTTGAAAATGAGACAGCTTTAAAGAGAGAAACCTGAATAGAGATCACATTTCTCTGACTGAATTAAATTCTTACTGTGGCTCTACTTTGTGCCATTCGGTGAGCGTGCGCGTTCAAAAATGTTTCACTTCGCGTAGAAAAAGGGCATTTATTAACAAAGCAGTTGGAAAGAGCATCCTTCCAAGTAACTGTACACTGCTAGTACCACCAGGTATTCCCAGGTGCTCACTTCCTGGAAGACCTGAGGTGTCTTATTCTGTCCATCTTTATCTTGTTTAACTGTATGCTTCATTTCCTGAGTGTTCTTGCAACTAGGTAGCAGCATAGACTCTGATTCATGAATTCTGATGTAGAGAAACTAAAAAGTTAAGATTTTAAAAAATAATCAATCCAAATATAATCCTATCATCTAAATATGAATTTCACCCAAAGAGGTAATTTCATGACAGTAAGTGACAAATTGCTGAAAATGAACAAACTGCTGATGCAGCTTTTGGGCTTGTAATAGTATAAGGTATTAACTTCTAAAATTGAACTCTAATATGCCTTTATTTTTTCAAATATTCCAAAATTACTGCTAAGAACTGCCATTACATTTATTTTCAAAAAAAAAGATACATTATGGCTATTCATAAAGTATATAAGTGAATGAAAGCTGAGAAAGACATAGATAAATATATAATACAGATGCACATATATGTGTGTCTATATGTATAGACTAGGGCTAACTTTCAGAGATATGGGTTTTTTCTGATTGGAAATTTAGTTGTAGAATGGTCTGTAGGTTTCAGTCGCTCATTTGATAGACTAGCTTGTCAGACTCCAGAGAGGAAGCAGCTGTAATCTGATCTTTTACATGTTTGAAGATCCTGGATATGTTCTGTCTATACAGATCAGCTCTATGCTGGCCATCTGATATGCATATGTGGAAAACATGACAAGATTGGAATGAATTGGATGTAATGGCTTTTGGTACACGTGAAGATCGAAGTGTGCAACCTTTAGCCAGTAAAGCCAATATTCCCAGATCAGTGTACACACAAGCCTATCAGTGCAACACAGAGGACATCAGTCCCAGATTCAGCATCCAACTCATTGCACATGGAACATGTACAACCTGATTAAAAAATGCTGGGCACTGTTCTATAGCCATACACCTCTGAATTTTTTTTTCCTGCTCACTCTTTCATACTCAAGTCACACGGATAAAGCAAGGGTTAAGCATCCACCTTTCTTTCTTTCTTTACAGAAAGAAGACTGTCCCACAGTACCTGGGTCCTGGGTAAGAACTCTAGGAAAGAAAAAATTTCCTCATAACTCTTTTAAACCCTGTAGGTTTCTGCTGTGGAAGTGTCCTCTGGATTGAAAATGAAACTTCTTTTCATTATGTGTGATTTTATAAACCTCAGTCTTCCGGTCCTTGTCAAGAGCTTTTGACCATCTTTCACATGTATGAAAAATTAAGTATTCCCTTGCTTATTCTTCTAAGAAAATGGTATGATTTTCTTTTCCAATTGGATTTATATATAGTTTAAATTTCCTTTCTTGTTGAGGATAGTGGAAGCATTCTGTGACTTTCATTTGTTTGATACAGTCCTTTCTGATCTAGAGGTAGACTTTAAACTAGGGGAAAGGCAGAAATCTAATTAAACTACTCTGAGGGCATCTTAATAGTCAAAATGAAAAGTATCTCTATCTAAAATAATTACTGAAACACATAGATACTGGTGCCTTGTTTGTTTGTTTGTTTGTTGTGGTTTTTTTTGCTTTTGGTTTCTTTGATTTTTAAACCAAATAAATTAAAGTACATAATTTCCTCTGGATAAATATATCTTCATTCACATCAAAGTCTTGTTTGTTCATAATATGCTGTTTCTGTGAAAACCTGGATATGTTGGTGATCTTTAGGTACAACACAGCAGAAAAACACCAGGTTGTTTGAAATGCTATGTCTTGAGGACGACAGAAAAACTGTTTCTTAGGGCATAGGATAAACAGTCCCTTTAATTAATCAGTACATTTTCATTTCTTGTCTGAATTGCTAATTCATCTCATTTGATTGTCCATTTTTTTAAACTTTAAAAATTACTTATTTTCTTGAGAGAAATATAATTATTTGCAGGGTAAATTGTCTTGTAGAACAGAGAATTCTAGGTTTTTCCTGTAGTTAGGTAGATTTTCAGTATTCAAGAATTACTACTTTTTCTTGTTAAAAGTTGAATCCAATCTCCTGAGTAAATGAGTTTTTATAACAGTGAACTGTTCTGAGATCAACCGTCATTAAGGCAAATCTCTTCAGAGCCACTGAATATTGTGCTTAATCCTGTTGGCTTCAGTTTGTTTATGGCAGAAACGAATTTGCTGTATCTCTCATAAAACCCTTGCTGGAGTGTTCTTACAGTGTAAAATGGGAGCTTAGGAGAATTAAAGTCTAGGGAAACTGGATTTGATCTCAGCTGAAAATCGGTGTGTGGCCTTAATGATCCAAGCAACACAGTCCCTTTGATAATGTTGCTTTTTGAAGAATTGATAGGTCTTATTGCATTTGCAGGTGACTGGTAGGGGGATAAGAGTAGATGAAACAAAGGGATAATAGAATATTGTGTTTCTCCTTTATTAAGAATTTCTTTAACAAAACTGTTCCTGCTACAATATACTGAGTTATTAAAGGATACTGAATGGACTGAAGCACTGTCAGTAATTTGTAGTGGAAATGTCTTTTTCAGCTTTTTTGCCTTCTAATCTTAGTGGTTTTAAATATGTCTGCTGTGTTAATTCCTTCACTACTCATTTTTTTGTTCTTTTCTCTGTTTCACATTTTAATTTTAACCTTTAGTGGGGAGACCTAGTTGTTATTCATAACTTTTGGTTCAAACTGCTGTTTCAGAAAGTTCAAACAATGTAGGAGATTGTAAGTTTTGATGAAGGTGCTCCAAAATCAAACAATATTTGGTTTAAATGTAGTAGTTACTGTTTTATTTCTGAGATTGCTTTAAGACAGCTAAGAAACTGAAACATAAATAAAAAATTGAAAGCTTGTCTGAAAATGAATTCTATACAGAAACCTTTTTTAAGTATTAATGAATATACGTTTTAATAATTGTCCCCATGTGGAAGTTATAGCTTCATTTTCCCAAAAGAAAAATTACTTTTAAATGTTTCATGTGTCAAAGGATGAGAAAAACATCTTTCTGAAATAGATCAAGGCAATTAGTTATATCAGGTATTGTATGTGTATTTGCAGGCTTCTTTACAAGACCTATAATCTGAATATTTGAAATATTTCCTATGAAGTAAGCCTACAGTCTCATCCAGGATGCATATGATTTTATAAAAGGAAATAAAAGGCACTAAACAACAGTTTTGCTGTAACCACTTGGGAAAGCGGTTGCATGACCAACTTAATTCAACTAAATGCTTGAAGTGCTGACCAATATCACAAATATAAAGACAAAAAAAAGTACTAAAAAGTAAATGTGTACAGCTAGAAAAGATTTCTTTATTAGAAGATTTTTTGTTGTAAATTCATGTCTGTTCTATCTCTTGTTCTATTTTCCTGAATAAGCACAAATGGCTGGTTTTGGACTAGGTTGCTTCTATTGCTACCATTTCATAAAAGCACATAACCATTAAATTTAGTACAGTTTGTTACTGGTACTTATTTTAAAATGTAGGAATTACTGTGCCTTTTAAGGTTACTGTTTCCTTTACTTGGCCTGCAGCAAGCAGGATCAGATGTTTCAGAGAAAGAGATAAAAAAATCTGAAAACTGTCAAATCCAGAATAACGGTTTCAGACAGGAAGCTTTTCTGACGTTATTCCCGGTCTGTCACTTGGCAGAGGAGTTATAAATTCGAGGTGGGAGGAAAGTTCTGCCTTAGTTTTGTCTTACTTCTTTTCCTCCCCACTCATGCTGGTTGGAGAAAAGTATAATTATTCTGTTCTGAGATTTCCTCTTTTCCAAAAGGCAACATTTGTTGTGTTCTGCGTTCCTGATCTGCGTTGTATCATCATGTTGTATTGAAACCCAGCGCTCAATGCTATGTGGAGTCTGTTATGCATGGTGCATCACTTTGAAGAAACACAACATATTTACAGTTAACAGAGTTAAAGTAATGCAGAGTTTTCCCACCACCATGTCTGCATAGCTATGTGTATGCAAATGCTCGCAGTACTTGTGATCAGCAGTTGGCTGTTTTCTTGGTCAGGGTATGTGCAGGGAGGGAGGAGTTACACCTGCTTTTTGGTTTTGCAAATATAATCATGGTCTAAAATATGCTTGTACTAATGAAGGTAGTGTCATACTGAAGCAAGTAATTTTCCTGAACTGTCTTCTTCCAGTTAAAATGTAGCTAGCCAAAATGATATATCACTTTTTAAAGGCTTGTCATAACTAGGTTATTTTTGAACCTCTGGAATACCAGTATTCTCGATCTATATTTAATTTTTTATATAGTGATGAATTCTTTTTTTTTTTGTGCTTATTATTTGTTTTCTTTGAAAGGCTGATTTTGAGGTGAAATCTGAGGAGCGCGCCAGTGTCATCCAACAACTTGAGCAAACTATTGAGGATCTGAGGACAAAAATTGCAGAACTAGAGAAACAGTTCCCTGCCGCAGAGGTACAGACTGCTGGGAGGGAGCAGGAAAATGAGCACATACACGCAGGAGAACTCAGCAGTGTGACTCTTCAAAGGAATGAAGAGGAGACCACACCCAGGACTGTGTCACAGGCGAGATCTGTACAGACATCGCCAACAGAGGATTATTTAACACATACAATGCCTTCCATCAGTGCACTGCCACAGCCACCTCCCCCACCTCACTTAGAAGGGGGCAAAAGCGAAGGGTCAACTCAGAAATTGCCAGCTCTTGAACTACAGCCCACATTTTGTTCTGAAGTCTCCTTAATTCTGTCACCGAAGCTAATCTCAGTGCCACTGGATGCAAGCCAATCAGTACAGAGTACACTGCAGTCACCTCTTCCAGGACCCAAAGTTGATTTGTCTCTTGCATTTGAAGGAGAGATTGAAACGCCAGTTTCCCACCAGCCTCTGAGTACTGTGGATACAAAGAGTGAACATCCCTCTTTGTCCCGAGAGCCCACATGTAGCATTCCCTCATCACTGCCAGCAACAGAACAGGCTGCCTCCCTGACTAGAGCACATGGCGCTTCCTTTGTCACTCCCATGTCCATGGCAGGAGTACCACCCCCACCGCCTCTGCCCAGCTCAGGACTCCCTCCTTCTGCTGATTCAGCAGTGCCACATGTGGACCACTCCTTCCCAGGTGTCATGATGGCACACCTCCCTCCTCCTCCTCCACATTTACCAAGTGAGGAGATATCAATGCCTCCAGCTTCTCCTCTCCCGTATGCTGGATTCCCATCACCACCCCTACCACCACCTTTGCCTGGAGCAGGAGTCCCATCTTCTCTGCCTGGTTGGGGTATCCCACCTCCCCCTCCACCACCACCACCTTTACCTGGGGCTGGTGTCCCTCCTCCACCTCCTCCTCTGCCTGGCCTGGGAATGCCACCCCCAGCACCACCTCCGCCTGGAGGAGGACTGCCACCACCTCCCCCACTTCTGTCTGGAGCAGGCATCGCTCCACCTCCTCCACCACCTCTGCCTGGTGCAGCTGTACCCCCTCCACCACCTCTGCCTGGTGCAGCTGTACCTCCTCCACCCCCTCCACCACCCCTGCCTGGTGCAGCTGTACCCCCTCCACCCCCTCCACCACCCCTACCTGGTGTAGGTGTACCCCCTCCACCACCTCTGCCTGGAGCAGCTGTACCTCCTCCACCCCCTCCACCACCTCTGCCTGGTGCAGGTGTACCCCCTCCACCACCTCTGCCTGGTGCAGCTGTACCTCCTCCACCCCCTCCACCACCTCTACCTGGTGTAGGTGTACCCCCTCCACCACCTCTGCCTGGTGCTGGTGTCCCTCCACCACCCCCTCCGTTGCCTGGGTTAGGGGTGCCACCTCCGCCCCCACCAGTGTTGCCTGGAGTTGCACCACCCCTTCCAGCACCAGTCCAGGGCAGCACCTACCCAGCAGTCCCACAGGGCTGTGGGTTTCTTCCTCCTCCATTACCATCTGGTTTATTTGCAATGGGGATGAATCAGGAGAAAGGGAGCAGGAAACATGTGGTAGAGCCTTCTCGGCCAATGAAGCCTCTTTACTGGACAAGAATTCAGCTCCACAGTAAAAGGTAAGTCATAGAGTTGTGTAGAGAGTGGTGTTTTCACTTTGTGGCTTTCCTGATATTGTTGTTTGTCATTAGCAAAAGTCTTCATTGCTAGGCAGGTCTTTGAGAGAACCACGGTGCAAACAGGATTTTATATGTAGTTGGATATGTAAATGGGGTACTCATTTTCTTTAAAGTGTGCTAACTCTTAATATCATATCACGTGGAAGCTCTTCGAGGGTAGTGTTTTCAGCTGTCCTGTGGGGTTACATACAACGTGTTGATCAGAGATACAGGGGTGACTGTGTGCCATTAAGTGTTCTGTAAAATGTTTTTTTAAATGTCATATTTGTGGTCCCTCTCAACTTTCAAGGTAGCATTAGTCTCTCTCTGGAGCAGCTGCAAGTTTTGGTAATGTCTTCCCTCTAGATGAATATGTGCTGATTGCATTCTGTGCTCCTCTTTCCTTTCTTCAATGACCTGAATTCTTTTCTTTTTTTTTTCACCTTGTACACTCAGAAGGCAGATTCAAGCTGCAATTTATATGCATGGTAGCATAAAGCTATTTTGGTAGCCCTTACTTGGATATGATTTTGATATACTCGGTTTTGAGGTTTGATGCCTTTTTTGTCCATGTAAAATATCATTACTGGTCATGAAAAGAAGTTTCCTTATAAATATTTTATGTCTCTGAGTAGTGATTGTAAAACCCTTCTGCTGTTATTTAATGATGAATTTCTTCTTTCAAGTTCTTGCTACCGTCACAAAGGTGGTCTGCAAATAGCTGTGTATTTCTACTTCTCTTTCTGTCCATGTCTGTATGCTTTATAGCCTATATACAGCCTATTTTTATTTTTATGTGTGTAGAGTGTTTTATTTTTATGTGTGTAAATAAGCTTGACCATATCATGACCATATCATGTATGAACAAAGAAGCAAACCCAGAAGTATGAGGCAGAATCAACAATAATTCTTATCAAAATGCTGCTGGTAGAAATTAGGCAACAACTTTTGAATTACTGCTATTTTATTTTCTTAATTCCTCCATTTATGACCTTATTGAGTTTGACATTGCCCTACATAGGTCTTTTGCTTAACTTTAGAGATTCTAGTGCTTCACTTGTGTGGGAAAAAATTGAAGAGCCTTCCATAGATTATCATGAATTTGAAGAACTGTTTTCTAAAACAGCTGTTAAAGAGAGGAAGAAACCCATTTCGGACACCATTACAAAAACAAAGACTAAACAAGTGAGTACTCATTTAATTTCAGATCTTTTCTAGGCTGGTTTTTACATATAGGCATATTTTTGCATGAAGCTGAAATGAATTGTGCCTGAAGTGGAACTGTTACTATATATATATATATATCTGTATACACACTGTAGAAAAAACAAGAAAAGGAGAGAATGTAGAATGGAGTTCAAAGTTATACATGGTAAAGACTGAAGATTTCTTTTTTATATAAATTACTTTCCAAATATGTATTTTCTTAAAAATATCTTTATCCATTTTAACAAAATTAAAACTAAAATAATAGGTATTTGATGCTTTGAAATTGACTGCAGATGTGCAAGGAGTAGTATATAAATTATTCTGATTAATTTTATACATTAAATAATGATTTGCATATGAATTACCATGACTTCAGAGAAAAATTATGTTTCAGAATATACGTCCTAATGTTATATCAATCAGAACAGTTCTAAGTTTGTGCTGTGTTTATGTATATAAAGAATATGAAGTTTATACATACAATAAATGACAAACCACAGCTGGGAGAAATCCAACATTAATCAAACTGGTTTCTTGAGACAGAATGCTATACAATACAATAAAAATGGGAAGCATATTTTAAAGGTAGAAGTTTAAACCCCGGAGTAAGAGAATTGAATCTGAATGTTTACATGACTGTAATCTTCTGTAATCTTCTTGGTATCTTTGTAAAAATCAAATTGTGGTGGTATGTTAGGTAATTTGCAATTAAACTTTCAGGCTACAGAGGAGAACGGTTTTATGCAGAATCCTAAATAGCAGTTAAAATTCTTGTTTTATCTCGGTTTCATATTCCTGTACTAAATTTGAAACTAGGCTGTTCTTTCTATCATCTTTTGACATACAGGTTAATGCTATACAAGACTTTTTTCCACATTCAATATACAGTGGGACTCTTTATAACCTCCATTCACTAGATCTTATATCTGGGTATGACCTCTCCACATAATAGTTCTGGAAATCTTGCCCCCACAGAAACATTTGGGTCAGTAATATAAACATGTAGGTGCTTTACTGACGACCTGCTGCAGGCAACAGAACTGGTAATGAAGTTAGGATGATTATACCAAGGCATTGGATAAAACCTTTCTCTGGATGGATGCAAAGGATACCGTAGCTAACATACTGCACTGGGCTGTACTAACTGGGACGGGAGGAAAGGTAACGGGTGCTGCTGCCTTGCTGTCCTCAGTAAATCTCTGAAGTCCAGGACCTCTGCTCCTCTTTTCTCCTTCTAGAAAAAGCCGTTTTTAACAGTTATTCTAAGTTACTATCTTTAAGTAAAAAAAAAGAGTGCAACGGTGTTACTGATGCCTTGGGTATGAACAATTGGTCCCTTCACATTTGATAAGGTTTGGTGATGAAAACCTCTCAACAGAGTAGAAATGATGACTGTTTAGTTCTGTAGCATAAACAGTCCTTAAAGACAGTCAGTGATTATGAATAAACATTAGATGTAGATTTTAATACTAAGTACTTATTTTTCTTGCAATACCAAAAATTTAGATATATTGACAATAAATAATAGAAAAAAGAAGCTAAAATTAAATTAAAATGACTGATTGTTCTTAACTTGTTTGAAAGGAACAAGTTGTTTCTTCTGACAGAAATATGCACACAAAAGTTTAAAGCAATCAAAGTAGTTGTTGTCATCTAGGACAAATATTTCTGTAGGCCACATAGATTGACAGAAGAGAATCCTCAGAGTGTTTCTTTTCTGCTGGTGATCAAACAAATGTGCTGCTCTCCAAAATAGAGAGAAATTGCCTAATGGAGAATTCTAACTTATTGAGCTGTAGTATCTGGGGAGAAAAGATCGACCAAGCAGACAATCACAGGCTTTCATTAGAACTAAAATTAGAGCTATCATTTATCGCAGATGTCAAAGTTAAATATTCATGTGTGAGAATCTAGTTTGGGCTTTTCATAGTATTGACCTGAGACGATTGAAATAGAACAGCTTCACAAATATATTCCATGTACACCCTCTCACCAGTTTGGAATGCAGGACTTCATTTTTTAAATTCTCTTCATTTATCCTGCAGTAAACACGTGGATAATGAAGTCCATCCATGTTTATCAGGAGAAACAGTTATTTGGGGAAAGCATGGCTGTAATTCCACAAGTATGTTTTTATAGGGAGTACCAAGTGCTGTTTAAGTGGTTACTGACTTACATGGCTTCTATGATAGTTACGGGCATTGTAAAGATCTTACAAATGGTGTTTCTGCAGTGATTTTTACAGGGATGTGTTATGCAAAGCAGATGTGTTCTGTCACCTGTTGAGCTATGAAGGAGCATTGTAAAGAACAGAACCAGGACCCTCAAAGCTCACTTTGCTTCTTTCCAGAAGCGCTCTTTTCTGGCAACTGGTTTTGCTCCTTGCGCTGATGTTGCAGGGTCTGCTAAGTGAATGCATTGTTTAGATGGATTGGATGTAAAATACTTGCTACAGTGGAAATAAATGACCAGATAACTTTCAAATGTATAAAATATTTTGTATTCTATGCAAATATATGATTTTAATAAAACTGTTTTTATTGTAAGCTGAAATAAAAATATATTTACAGAGGAGACCACCCGGCAGGAGGGGGAATTCTAACTAATCTGAAGAAAGATTTGATAGTTTTGGGATGTTTTAGTGGGTGAAAGATTAATTATTTTGGAATACACTGCTGTTCTGCACACAGAGCTTTTTATTCTAAATGTCATAGAGTATATGCATATGTTTCCTTGTGTATGTGTATAGAGAAGCATGATGTAATTATTTCTAAATAGAGAGCCCTTTCTAAGTAGTAAACTTATCTATATTATTGTGGGTTGGTTTGGGTTTTTTGTGTAAATGAATGAGTTAATTTCACCCTACACATGTTTTGGTTCTAGTTGTTTTCTTCTTGGCATGATCATCTGCAAATAACTTAATACAATATAAATCAATAATGCTTTAAAAGAAAATCAGTATTACATTTAGCACTGAATGAAGGCCACATTAAAATCCATTCCAGAACTTTAAAGAAAGAAATAAGGAACTGTTAATATTTATTTGTGAATGCAGCTGATTTTATTCTCACTGTCTTTCATTTGGGGCTATGGCAAAAACTGTGATTTATTTCACTCTGTTAATGCATATATATCAAATTCTCAGCTGCTGTAAATGTGTGCAGGCTTGCTCAATGATAATGCCTGCTAAATCTTCAAAGAAAGTCCTTTATAGGCTATATTGTAGGTGGGGCTGCCATTGCTACCTATTAAAGTGGTCTGGCTTTCATTATAAGCCCCTGTTATAACTTTGCCAAAATTCAGGTCTTTAGGCTGCAAATTTTGTTGAGTTGGAGTTTGTATTTCCCCCCAGTGTTTGTGTGTCCTTCATTTTGCCAACAGTAAGAAAGAAAACAAAGTCTGCTTTGGATCATGTCCTCATAGTTTCAGAGACTTGAAATACGGAAAAAAATTTACCAGGTATATGTATTGTTAGTTGTATAAAGGGTTTCTTGAATTTTGCATGTCTACAGGTGATAGGCTCTGCTCCTCTTGCTTAGGAGAGACTTCAGGTATAATCCTGAAGATTTTTCTCCAACTTTGTACTGGTGTAGGTTGGAGAACAGGGGCCAAGAGGAGGGAGGCAAAGGAAGATCAAGATAAGTAACTGGCAAAGGAGCGAAGAACTGAGATCCGACAGCTGAAAATACAGAGCATAATAGGTGTGATTCTATGTCACCTCTTATTCTGTCCAAGATAATTTCTCTCAGAAACTTGTTGTGAGTCTGGGGTGTCCTTGACCTGGTTGTCCTTCCAGCAAATAGTGGATCTCATCAAACGTGTAGCATTTGACCCAAGCAGCAGGTAAATCTCACTCTGGGAGTGTCTTGTTCAGCTGTGCCCTGTAGTTACAATACTAGTTATGGTTACATGGCTGGATAGTCTTTTTCATAGGAACCTTTTCCATAGCTAGAATGGATTGTGTGGAATAAGCACAGTTCATAATGATTACTTTTTAAATTAAGCTGTTACCTATGTAAAAAAATGCTTTTTAGCAGTTGTTACAGCACTTAAAAAGACATGTAATTAATGAAGCAGGAAGAAAAAGGGTAGTCTTGAGATAAAGGACACATACTCAAGAATGATGGCAAATGCAGTATTAAAAATCTGTTTGCATGGTGAACATTGGCTAGTGTACATTGAGTGGATTCAGTGGAAAAATAGTACATACTCTGAAAATCTTGATATCACTGTCAGCTTAATAAGGATACAGAATGGGCTGAGCTGACTTGCATAGATTACTTTCCTAATCTTTGAACAGTCATTTTAGAAGCTTTACTGATAATCTTCTAACTGCACTTTTGGAAAATATTATACATGTAACTGCAATGAATTTTTCAATCACAGACCATGTGTTTATAATCTATCATGTAAGTGAAAAAAAATGTTAAAGATATTCTCATGTGGATAGTCCACTATTAATCTATTAAGATTTTAAACTCCCCCTTCCACCCCAGCAAATAAATAATAGGTTACTAAAATTTCATTCACTTTCAAAAGCCTGAAAGTGAATGAGGTGTATAAGGTGTGAAGGTGAATAGGTGTATCAATAAAACATTTTAGTTAATGATTTCGGGATTTTTGAATTTTTCAGTTGAACGTTAAGCTGTGGTAATAGAATACATCTAGAAACAAAATGCCACATAAGTATGAATTGGTAAATTAGGTAAATGCCTTATTGAGTTAACAGATAAAAGTTTATTCATGTTTATTCATTTACAAGGAATGACATAAAGGGAAACATAAGTTTATTTTAAAAGAATGGTTTATTCCCTCTGCGAGCAGTGGAGACACTGTCTTAAGGAGCTTTTTATATCCACAGTTATTGACCTTTTATGTGTGTCAATGGCACAACAATTTGCTATAATTTTTTGCACTTTCCAGAGACACAGTCAGGGTTCTCCCGCCCCCACAGGTGGAAATTTTAGAGGACTTGTATTTTATATATACAAGCAAATAATTAAAAATAACATTAAGTTATTTATGAAATTAAATAATATCTCACTTTATTTTGTGAGATGCTATATAATGTGGTCTGGTTCTACCTCTCATTCTCTTCTTTATATGGTTTACTGCATATTTTGTTATTATATTTTTGTCTTCTAACTGTATCAACAAAGTTCTCCTTGTTGTAAACATAGTTTTACCTGACTACATGCATATATATGTGTGTGTGCATATATATACATATATAAAAAAAATATATATTTCCTTAAAATCTCTGTATCCATTCAAGCTTTCTAGGTTGATGTCCCCCCCATTAACCACTTGCATTTCTCATTCTTGTTTCCATCCTGGTTTTTTTTTTTTTTTTTTTTTTTTTTTTGACCATATGTTTGCGAGTTTAAAACCAAACACATGAGTTTGGCATCTGACAATCTTGCAAACTCATCTTGTGAGCTAAGAGTTCTGTGGGTTTCTCTATTTTGTCTGTGTGTCCTCACTAACACTGAAAGGTTCTGACAATGCATCAGCCTATTTTAGATATTGCTGCTGCTTATGGATTCTGTATGGACAAGAAAGGTTATATTCATTTCTTAACCATGTACAGTGGTTGGGAGGAGCCATGTACAGTGTCTGAAAAAGGCCTCATGTTTCTCAGTGCTTTGGAAGACCACTGTAGGGGAAGGTCTTTTTGAAAGTTTGTTAAAATAAAGAGAAAAATAAACTTTGGGTTGGATTGACTGAGATGCAGCTGTTCTGTGAGACAGAAAGCTGCACGTCTAAAAAGCATAAGCCAGATCTTGAATACCAGCAGAAAGATAGCTGCCGCCCTGGTCTGTTGTACTATTCTTGCTCTACCTGACACTGTCAAATAGAGGCATCTTAGTTACAGCCATCTTTCCAGGGAGGTTGGAGATCTTGCATTTCCATAGCCGGCAGTCCTACATGTTTCAAATATTTTCTTTTCTGTCTCTCCATGGTGCTTCTGTCTTTCTCAGTGTAAGGGTTCAATGCAGTGGATATCATAGTATTGGATGACATCCAGAGAAAAAGAAAGAAAGAAGATATGGAGATAGCAGTACACATTTTCTATCTCTCTGTCCACAATTGATTGTGCTAAAGAGGCAAGAAGCAACATTTTTATTACAGGAGGTTTTAAACTCTGATCAAGCAATCTCTGATTATTTCAGAATTAGTGCATAAAGACTGAATGTCTTTCACCTAGCAATTAGTACAGTGGTCATGATGATTTTAAAAAAAATAACTGTCAACTTAAGTGTTAAATGTAGTTGTCTGTATTCTGTCAGATCCCAACTCACAAGTTAAACAGTTTTTACTGTCAGCATGAAAGTCAAGGTTTTAAGATTAATTTTTTAGTATTTTTTAATTTGTAGAGAAGTATTAATTTTTCAGATTTTTCCTTATGGCTATATTTTGTTACTGAGTACTGTCTTCAGTACAAACTGAAGAAGTTCGACTTGATCATCCTGATGGGTCCTTTCCAACTCAGTGTATTCTGTGAAACAGCAAGCACAAAATGTTAGATTATTCAGAGTTGGTCCACTGAATATTACCATACTTTTGACTGTAATCATATGTCCACCTTTAAGACTGGGAACACTAGAACTTTTACAGCATTGGTTTTTTTGTTTGTTTGTTGTTGATCTCTCCTAATAGACATAGTAATTCTCACCTTTCTTTGGGAGTTTTTTTGTTTTAGGAACTTTTTTTTTTGCATTCTTTACCTGTTCTTAAACACACTCTCCCCATGTCTGTCTCCCTGAATTGACAAGCTAACTTTTTGTATATTAATTAAGACTATTGATTTCAGATGTATTTGAGTATGCAATAGGTTTTGCAAGAATTTTCAAAAAATGTGTGCAATAGCATGCCTAATTTGAGTACACAGTGACAAAATTATTCAAAGCAGTAAGGCTGCAAAAATTGCCTACTGAGTGCGTTTCAGACTATGCATAAAAATTCTGGGGTTTATAAAGTTTCTAAGAAAATTTAGCTTTTTTGGGGGTTTGTTTTGGGTTTTTATAGCATTTCTATTACAGCATTTGAACATGCATTTGCACTGCTAACCCACAGAGACATTTTGACAGTTACAAGGATAAAATGTAAAAATATGCAAATTTTCGTATTGTAGTCCTTTAGCTGATGCAAGAAGAAACAGCTATAACTGAGATACATAACAATGAACTAAATGCTCAAAAAGGAGCTTTAGTTATGGAAAAATAAAATACTTGTGAGCTATTTTTAAACCAAAGGATTTAAACCTTGGGTTTTTTAGCTTTATCACCTATTCCAGTTCTTAAAGTTTATGTTCTTATTTTTTATTAAGGGAGATTTTACCACTGCTCAGCCTCCTGTTGAGGAACACAATACTTATCTAGCTTAATAGTGTATATCTGAATCTAAGCAATCTAAGCATTTTTTTTACCTAACTTCATAAATAACAAATATTAGCTGGGGCAGATATCTCTTAGTAAAAGATTACTTCTACAATAATAGTTTTATGATAATTATTTCAAGCAATGCTATTTTAGTGATAAAACAGAACCAAAGAGCATGAACTGTTTCTCATCCGCATTGGTAAAAGCTCTATTTATGAAATAGCACAGTAGGGTAATTGAAAAAATGAATGAAAAGTAAATATTATGTTTAATCTTTACCCTCAAGCATAAAGTTGCAGACACGACTGCTTGACTGCAATAATTTGCATAACATGTCAACAACTTTCATCTAGAATTATATGACAAAGAGAATTTTGAAACTTTAGGTATTGCCTTATAGATTATGAGAATCTTTAGTGGGGAAAGAAACGAGCTAGTTTGCAGGGGGGATTTGCAGAGTTTTGTTTAGGGTAGCAAACAGAGAGGTGATGAAAATTATGTTTTATTGTTGATATTTTGTGGTAAATTTTTAGTTCAGTTAAATTATTATGTGCCATCAGCGTGAATATATTGTCTGACAGCCAGGACTGGGTGTTGGTTTTGGGGCTTTGGGTTTTTTGTAGGTATTAAGGAAAAGTGTTTCATCTTCCATCGTACAAAAGTGACCCCACTACTTGAAATAGTCCCTCTCACAATTGCCATGACTAGCCAGAAGTTATTTCCAGCTTTATCTTTAAAAAAAGTTAAACAAATGTTAACAAAAACCCACCACACACACAACCCCCCCATCTGTAAGAGTATAATATTCTGTTTTACCTGTAAGAAGTCAAGGATATACATTGGAAAGATGTGATGGGTCTAGTTCTGTGATTGCCCATTTTAAACCTGAAATACACTTGAGTCTGCAGAAAAGACTTGTCACAATATGTATTGAGGAGACTTCATTACTGCCCTGATCCTGTCTCTTAACATTATTTGGAACTTTGGGGTTTCTTTGTCCTCTCTGCAACAGTTACAACCAATAGGCCTTTGTAAAGTGGGGTTTCCTGCGTGTGCTTTCTCGTAATATGCAGTAGTTTTTCTTAACCAGTGAGAGCTTTGGGATAATTTTGCTTAATGCTGGCAGTCAAAGCCAGAAATAGAAAGCAAAAATCATTGCAAAATTCCATGCATTAGCTAAATATTATTACAGGGAAAGAGAGTCTTCATATTTTTGCTTCAGGGTTCTCATCAAACATGTGTCTTGCATTACCTTTTACTAAATATCTCTTTCACTGCTTGTGTTAAACAATCAGGAACAAATTTGGCATGTAGTTTGTTTACTGCTCAACAATGAGGACTACTAAACAATTAGAAAGTTTGTCCTAGACTTCAAGCTGCAGATAATATCTCTAGCTTCCTTTTAATTTATTTTTTTTTTATTTGTTTAAAGCAGAGTTCCAGAATCCAGTCTAAAATGGAGCTATGTATTGTGTCTGAGGCTTTAGATCTTGTAGAGATTGGATTTATCAAACTTTTGTTGTTCTGCCTTTAAATGGCGTCACTCGTCTGCAGCCTGCAGGCCCAGACTATGCAGCTGATTTATTTTGTTTTATTTTTAAATGTGGGAATTGCTTTAGGCATTTATGCTAATATTCATATTTTCTGAATTAGTGTTGTATCGTTACAGCCATTTTATTGGTGCAAACTACAGTATTCATGCAATTGACTGAAATGGGAATGAACTGCATATTAGAGATTAGTATAAAAGTTGCAATAAACCCTAGATTTTAAAAAAAACCAGACAAAACTAGTAGCTGCAATGTAAAAGCTCTATCTGTTGCTGTTCTTCTCCAATTTACCTGACAGTCATGCTCTTTGGAGCTCTTTAGATATTGTTGTGGTTCAGAATTTTTGTAGCAAAGTAACCTATTTTTCAGGGGGACACTTCTTTTTTTTGGTTGGTTGGTTGTTGGGTTTTTTGTGGGTTTGTTTGGGGTTTGTTTGTTTGTTTTTGTTTTGTTTTCCTTCTGATCACTGGCAAAATGTAACACTCAGAAAGTAATTTCTCCTGTCCATCAGCTCACTTTCAGAAAAAGCAGCTTATTTTTTCCTGCTAACTTTTAAGCCAGATTCCTTTTAGAGCAGAGGACTTGCAGGGATTTACTAGATCACGAAATCTGGTCCAAGAGCATGAACAGGAATCATGTTCTAGCCTGCATTATAACAGCATAGTCAATGTATTTGATTCTTTTTTCTCTAGTCGTGGTCTCCTTGTTGCATTTGTAGACCTGATCTTGGTTACTGTCTGAGCTTTAGTTTGCTGATGGGGGATAGAAACTGTAATTTCACAATTTGAAGTGAACATAATAGTATGTGGGTGCTGACACCATGAGAAGTGGGAGATTCCCAAGAACAGGCTCTAGCTCATTCTTGCTCTTTGGGTTTCCAAGAGAGAACAGTGTAGTTCTGCTTCCTTTGGAAAGGAAGTTTGGTCCTAGGTAGGTTCACACCTAAATGCAGTTGCAACATTGTTTTGGGGAAGACCACTTGATAAAGCTATTCTATCCTCAGTTTTCTTCTTTTGATTTGTTTTACTCCTGGACAACATCAGTTCCATTTCTACTTTGTTTTTGCAGAATATGAGTGACAAGAAATGTACACACTCCAGATGAGCTCTTGCTAGTTTGTGGGACTTTTGCAATGGATTTGCATTTGATTTTTAATTCACTTTGTCAGCTTTGGGATAGTTTTCTTGTTCATAATAAAGGCAACAAAGTACTCTCACTTTATATTAACACCATCAAGCTTAAGTTATGCTATTAATATGAGATGTTTCAGACGAGCAATAAGGATAAGAGCTAGTATCAACAGTTTCCCCAACGCCTTCCATACTGACTTCATTTTTTTCAATGTTGTTTGAGTACACAGCTTTAATGAGAAGTTTTTGAACTTTTGTTATGTAAAATACCTCATTGTTCCTTTGTGTTGCTCTGCCTTTTCTGCAGGTATGGTTTGGTAGCAGCACCAGTTAAAGAGATTCTGGTTTTTGTAAATTTTGTATGCACTTTTCTTTTCCTGCTAGAATACAAGATACTTGTTTCATTGTTAATAAAGACATACTTTGTAATGTAGTGGTTAGGAAGATTTGATCCCTACCTTGCTATCCAAGGTCTACTTTATTTTGTAAACTTTTATAACTGCAAAAAGTAAACTGATAGCACCTTCTTTTTACAATAAGAAAATCTCATAATCTTTGACCCAGCTTTATCTGAGTTCCAGGCTTAAATGAAATTTATGTTCCATTTAAAAAAACATTTAGAGGGATGATAGCCTATTAGAAGGCTAGTGCAGGATATCCTGATTATATTTTTCTGAATTACGTTAGTTTCCTCTTTGAATTCAGAAAAATATGACTATCCTATCCTATATCAGTCCATTCAACTTCAATTTTAAATTCCTAATAGCATATTACATGGATTAGACAATTGCATAGGAGTTTCTTTTTAATTTCTGACAGATGTTGTCAATAGCTATGACTTGAATTTAGGTCTTTAATCTTGTTAATATCAGTTATGACACACTTTTTGTCTAATGTTATAATTTTCAGTTAATGAGCAGTAGTTTTACCGTTGTGGCATTCCACCCCAAAAGGGAAGGGAACATGCAGGTGCACAGATGCTGGTGGTCAAAAGGAATTACAAAAGTCAGTAGGTCTGAAGTTTTATTAGTAAATTACACGCTTGTCATTGAAATTGGTATGTTAGTCCCTTATTTTTAGTATAAGCACAGTGGTGGGTTTTGAATAAAGGGGTAGGGTGAAAGAGAAGAGACTGAGAGAGATTAAAGAGAGAGAAAGAGGAAGAAAGAAAGATCACCAGTCCTTGCTCCAGTGTCCACCCAGATAATGGGGTATCCAGGCTCCTGAGGCACGTGCATCTGAGCTTTGTGGGTGTACCTATTTATAGATAAGTTTTCCCTGCTCTAAAGATAAGTTTCTTGCTTTCTATGCAAATTAGTTATCATACAGAGTGCATTCTTCTAGACCTTTCTGGAAATGGGTCAAAGGGCTTCGAGGGTCTTTGGTCATTTTGATCTTCCACTACTGGTTCGGCTTTTTGGTTCATGCCCTTTTCTTGACCTCATTCTTGTGTTTTCGCTGTACTATGTTGTGCTTATCTCCAGAAGCCAGAACAAGGACGTTTGTTCCAGAAAACTGGTGCCCTACCTCCGTATGGTTCCCTTCTCCAGCCACATCCTGTTACTTCTCACAGGGTGTTATTACCACACACAGCTATCCAGCTATTGGTGTTTGATACATATACCCCTTATCTCCTGGGCTTCTACAGCTGTATTTTCACTTCACTGTAGCTAGTTTGGCATGTATGAGGAAAAGAGATGAAATATCTTCATAATCAATGGTTATGAAGGTTTAAGAGAGGAAAAACTAAAATAAAACAATTGGCCAGCTAACCACATCCTCAGAAAACCTATACTGTAAGTACTGTGAGTTTCTCAAGTTTCCTTTCCTAAGCAACTCCAGGGGCATAGTTCTGGTCAGGCTTTTTCTTCTCTTCTACTGCTCAAACATCAGTGTACAAACCTGTGTCTAAAAATTTAAGTGAATCAAAGCTGGCAATGAATCAGTGAATCACAGGGCAAATTTCTTCTAGGCAGTCTTCTGGTTTCTTAAGATGTGAATTGGATCATGACAATTCTTTACTCTGGATAAATTAATTCTATTTTTCTTAATCTCTTTCTACTAGTTATTTCTAAATAATTCTGTCAGTGGGACTGTAGATAATGCAGCCTGTTGATGCTAAGATAGGAACTGTGTAACTTGAAAAAGTATGTGTATGCTTCCTGACTGCAATAAAAAAAGAACTTGAACTTACAGTTCTAATTGTCTGGCTTTTCTTTTTTCCTCCAAGTTACTCACAAAGGTTTTCTTCAGTGTATTTAGTATGGTGTTAAACTCAGCACCCAAGTAGATTAAATATTAACCTCTTCCTTCTACGTAATGGTTGTATCCATACATTGAAAAGTACTTCATCTTGAATCACGTCATTTTACAGATAAGAGCCTTTTTCTGGCATTACTTGCTTATCCTAACAATGATATAAAATTTACATCAAGTTTAATTCAAACAGCTTAGATCTGTGAATTAATTGTTGCTTTTACACTTGCAAAACCAACACGTACAAAAGTCTATTTTGATTGTTGATTTTAACTCCCTAGAGCAAGACCTTTTGATGGCTTGATTTTTTTATATTTTTTTTAATTTGGAAACAAATAAGCTTTATGACCTTTTATATTACTTTAAGTGATCAAAGCAAACCCCAATGTGTACGTGGTTATTTTGATTTTTAAATAAAATTCATATTGGCGCCTACTACGTCAAACATTCAAATAAAATACAAATTCTCACAGTTTTAACTTACATCAAAGATGGAAATCATTGTGTGGTTTTGGAAACCAAAGCAATTCTAAGATAGACACAGTTGGAATTTTTTTTATTTGACAGTGTGTTTCATACACTTAGTAACATCAGTGTGAAGTTGAAAGTGTGTGTTCTAATGAAGGAGGAAGACTAAGGGAACCTTTATAGTGACACTTTAGGATTAAATTCAGCTAAGTGATACAGTTACTTACACCTTTAATGAGTTATTATACAGCAGAAGAAAACTTTAAAACCAATAAAATTCCTCTTTTTAGGTTTGTATATTACAAAGTACTGTTTCTTGAATTTGTTGTTAGTAATGCAAAATATCTTGTACATTTTTCTGCAGATCGCTGATAATAGTTGGGTTTCTTTTGGCAGGTTGTCAAGTTGTTAAGTAACAAAAGATCTCAAGCTGTTGGAATATTAATGTCTAGCCTTCATTTAGACATGAGGGACATTCAGCATGGTAAGTGAAATAACTATTGCTAATTCTCAGATCACATAATTGATAATCTGGAAATGGTAATTATTTATATCTTTTGATATGTAAAATAAATTAATATGAGGCCTTTTATACACTCATTTTTTTTCTAAAAACAGTTTTCTCTGACATTTATTTTCTCCTTTCAGCATCAGTTATATAAGTGGTATATAACATAGACACTTTGAATTTTGGTCTTTCTGAGGAAGAAAGAGTGATATGTTGCTTATTTTAATTCAGATAGCCTTGGGACATATCCAAAAAACTGAATTATAATGTTTAATTTATTTGCTTTATAAAATAGTTTCTATATTTAGTCTAGCACAAACTGTGGAGTTCTTTCATCTTCAACAACATTTTTTATTAAGCAAGATCTTTTGGGGGAGTGTAATAGTTTTCACATTTAAGCTAAGAGACAGTAGTGCAAAAAGGTGAAAAGTGGAATTGCATTTATATTCAGAGCATCCCTTATGTTTCCCATAGGCTTTGGATAGATTTGAAGCAGATTGAATTATCCTGTGAAGTGCCAGCCTATCTATTAAATAAATGTGGTTTCAAGTATAACACAGACTTCATAAATCACAAAAACATCTTGTGAACTTTCTAGGCAACATATTTACAGCCATGCGTTCAGTTTACTGTGATTTGCTTATTTTGTGAAATTATTCATAAATAGAGTAAATTTGAGAGCACTCTGTCAGCTAGTGAGTAACTCTTAATCACAGTTTTAAGTTTTTATTAAACTGTTTTGATGGTTACTAGACTTCCTCAAGCTGAAGCACTTAAGATGGTAGTCATAGAGCAAGGCGCCAGTACTGGCGCCAAGAAGTACTTGGTATTTCCAAAGCTGGCAGATGTAGTTCAGTTAAGTCATAGAGCAAAATCTGAAAACAATGATATGGTCCTTTCCTTCAGTCAAATATTCAGCTTGGTTTCAGTTAATAATGAAAACCTTATGAAAAAAAGGAGTCCGCCTAACATCTGTGTCTGTGGTAAAGCCAACACAAGTTCATTGAAAATTTGCTTGCTTAACATGCAACACTAACAATAACATGGCATGAATGTCAGTAGTTGAAGGGGTCAAACAATATTATGCTTAACCTTTATCCTATTACAGTATTAAGCACACATGATCATCTAAGAGCTGTGTGCAGATTTTGTATGTTCCTCTTTCAATAGCTGTTTTCTAGAACCAAAAGTCTTTGCAAAGGGGAATTTAATAATTCTCTTATTCCCTTGCTGTGCAGAAGTGATTGAACAAATATGAGAAAACTTTTGTCTGGTGGCAGAATTTGGGGAAATGATTGGAAGATCCTGGTGCTAAATCTTTTTTTTAAAGAACATAAAATAGGTATGGAGGAAAAGTGATGAGGAGCAGGAAAGAAATTTGCGTGGTGGGAGCAAGGAAAATAGAGATCTCGCCAGAAGTATTTCTGGCATCAGTCACTCCATGCAGAGCCCTCTCAGTGATCTAACTATAGAGCCCCTGCAGAAATTATAGTATCACAATCCCAAGTGATTGAGCCTATACCTTTATGTGGGCACTATTTTTACTTCCTTGTTAAAAAGGTTTTACATGTTTTTGAGTGTTACAGCGTATTGGTTTGTCTGCTGCAGTTCAAATCTACTAACAAGAAGGTGCTATCAAAAATTCAGATAATGATAAAGAGTGCCTCTGCTAGCAAAAAAAATCAGTTGATATACTTGCGTGTTTATACATTAATATTTAAGTTGTATGACAATGACTACAGAAAAAAAGGAATAAATGTTGTTTGTCCCATGACCCGGGGTTTTAGTAGTGGTCTTGAGTTTTTGCCATCCTTAATGTATATTGACATGTACATTTACACACATCTCACTCAGTACAGTACAAGCAATGGTTTTTTATAAATTTGAAATGCAGTCAAATGAAACTTCTCCCTGCCCCCCTCCAGACACCCCCCAATTTGTGGCACTAAGCAACTTTCTTTATGGGCTCTCTTATAAATATTCTCTATATTAAACACAAAGCATATCTCTGGTCTGCACTGTTCATGCAAGTTGCAGAAGAACTGGGTTTTGGTTTTGTTGTTTTTCTGTTTGTTTTTGTTTTGGTTTTTGTTTTTTTTTTTTTTTTTTTTTTTTTACTGACCATAGAAAAGCATCCAGAAGAGAGAGAAACTTTCAATGCAGTGTGATATTCCATTTCTTGGTTTGTATGTTATTGTGAGGGGTTTTTTCTAGTTCTCTAGAAATATTTTAAAATGGTACATGAACAGAAGGGAAACAAATTTTGTTGGGTAGTAATTCACCTAATAAATTTAGGATTTCAAGTTTTAAATCATATTGTGTTTAGATGAAGATCTTAAAATTTTAAGTTGAGACCTGGTCAAATGTTGATTTAATGTCTTGTAAATTTTCTGTTGTTTGGTTGGTGTTTTTGGTGTATTTTTATTTGCTTTTTAAGATACAAAACAATGATGAAGTATTGTCTGTAAGAAATGATCCTTGATGAAAGACTGTTTTGAAATCTTGAACATGTGAATCATTTAAGATATTTTCTTAACTAATCTTGAACACTTAGCTACTTTTTCATGCATGTGTGATCAGATGGCATTTCATGAAATATCTCATAATATTGAAATACATCCTAAATAGATTTCTTCAATGATATCCTTTTTAAGTGTCTGCTTGTAGAATTTCATTTGTCTGCTTCCTGCTTTGAAAATAGGTTTAGTAAGACAAACTCCCAGACCCTGTCTGCTCTTAAAATATTTTTAAAGTGTGAAAGAAGTAATAATCAGAGCACATTTTTTCTGAACTCTAGTATGTCTTCTAGTAGTGCTTTAAGGTAGGGTAGATTAATTTTTGTTGTTATGGTTGTTTTTTTTAGTAGATTCTAATTGCTAACAGAACTCCCAGTTATTTTATGCAGTAAAGACTAGAACTGTAAGAAATGTTGGTCTCTTTAGTCGCAGTGCCATTTCTATGTTATTAGTACAAAAATGAGTCCTTGTGGTTTCTCTGATTTCACACAAGGTTTTACTGATGCATGTTTTTTTGCAGTCATCTATCAACTGTGCAAAACACTTTATCCAGGCGTTTTGCTTGCTTTTGTATTTTCACTATAAACCCAAATATCCTTTATCCAGTATTATATTCCCACTGGAGATATTGCTGTATTTGGCTGCATGATATGGCCAAAGTTTGAGAAATGCCAAACAAGCACTTCTTTGATATTTTTCCTTTATAGTTCAGATTTTCTTCTTAGAGAAAAGACTTGAGTTTTAACATTAATCTTTTGGGTTTTTTCATAATATTTCAGAGATGCAATTACGCATAAATTAGAGATCCAAAAAGATTCCAGTTAATTTCTTAGAGCAATCTATGATGAACACCCTATATAGTAAAATATAAATACATGTTAAGCCTGTGTCTGTGTTTAGGGACCATGTCTTGTAAATAAGATATCTCTTTTTGTTCAAGTTGTCTGTCAGCACTTGAACAAATGTTTGAAATTGTAACTATTTTGCAGAAAATAGGACTGTCAGGAACTTTTCCAGTCCCCTTGCTTATACAGTTTATTCTCCTCTGTGTTTACAGCTCTCATTAAGTGCTGTAAGAATAGCAAAAACTTCTTCTCTGTGTGTGTAAAAATAGAAGGAAAAAATGAAACCGAAGATGTCAGCCAAGAAAAAAAAAAAATTTGCATTTCAGGTAGCTAGATATTATATTTATTACACATTGAGATTTGTATCTAGGAGTTATTTCCTACATGGAAATTAAGCTCTGCTTCACCAAAATCATCATCTTAATTCTGAGCATGCCTTGCAATTGTTGAAAGTAAAAGTCTGTCAAAAATGACATATGCAGTTCTCTGTCTTTTGAAGTTGTCTGTAAACGTTTCCAATTCAGAAACTTTCTTTTAACAGGGTTTGTCATTTCAGGCATTGTATTGCTGCAATACTCTAACTATATTTCTGTAGGGTTTTGCATACCACATTGTGATTGCCCTGGCTCTGTTGGAAATAGTTTGAAGATTTCTGCCTCTGAATTTTGGACCACCTTCTCATATCCTCATTTAATAAGTAATTTTCCCCCCCTCTCTGAGATACTGGTAATCTGCAGAATTTGATGGAGCTACCTGTCCCACCCTAATAACTGTGGTGGGGGGAGGGAGGAAAGGAAAGCTTTTTATTACAACCCTCAACTCGCTGGTCAGTGGTACTAGAAAAGGAGATTATATATAAGAATGTAATAGGGAACATAGTAGTAGGGAACAAAGTGTAGGCATATTGACCTAACAGCTGGTAAAGACTAACACTGTAATTGGGATTAGAGATTATTTTACTGGAAGTTGTATCTGTGGCAAAGTTTGTTCTGCATACAGCAGTACAACTTTGAACAGTAAAGATATCTTCTGCCCTGAATTCAAGACAGATGTGCAGGAAGTGAACATACTTTAAATGTTAGTAAGAAAAATAAATGTTTATTCTTTAGTATTTAGCTATTAGTGACAAAAGAACATGAGAAAGTCTTGGGTTTGTTTTCTTACTTGACAGCTCACACTGACACATAGAAATGATGAGCAAGAATAGACTTTGTCAAAGGTTTAACTAAACGATTTCACTTGAGAAAGATGATAAAATGTCTCTTACGCTGCATTATTTCAGTGTTCTGTGCAGGAATTATTCACGCATTGAATTGTCATGCAGTCTAAGTTCATGAGATGCTCTACATGGAAAGCAATCCAGAAAGAATGACTCAATATCTGGAAAATAAGACTCAAGATTAGTTTATTTTATGGAAAGTCCAGGGGTGATCTGAGCATTATTTATCCTAACAACAATATATGTGTGTAAGCACAATCATTTGAATCTCATTATACCCATTCTTGACAAATATTTCAGTATCTTCCCAAATGACATTTTATGGTTTAAACAAGTTATAGGAACAAAACAATAGAAGATTAGATCAAGTTTTTAAGCCAGTTATACTAGAAAGGAATCCTAGTTTTAAGATTGCTTTAGAATTTCCCAAAATCATTATTTCTGTCCATTTAAGTTATGGAAAAAAATGTTGGCTGTAGGAAGATGCACAGAAGGTTTTTTCTGTCACATGGCAAGTCTGTCATTATTTGTTAAATGAATAATCCATAGAGTGATTGAAGTCAGTGCAGGTTCATTATAAAGTATGAAACTTTACCTGTTACTTCTGGTTTATTAGTAGAGAATTTAAATTCTCTAAATGTTCCTTTTTTTTTTCTTAATCAAATATTGTGCATGCGGACAACCAAAAATTTAAAAGAATATGGTTTAAGCTTCCCCCCCAGTAGCCTTTCCAACATCTATTTAGATTCTTCTGAGACATCTCCAAGTAAAGATTGGTTTGGTTCTGCATTTTTCAGTCTTGTGAACTACCACTTCCTCAAAACTTCACACCATAATTCTCAGTCTTATTCCTCTATTTCTTCTTGGCTTTATGCTCCCATATTCATTACATTATGCCTGCTGTTAGATTGTATGCTTATGAGTTTTATTTGCTTATAATTACTTTACAAGCTTCTATTGGGAAATTATTGGTAAGGAAACAATGGAATACAGAAAATTACTTCTATAAAAGACAGACCAGAGTTAAATTAGAGTGCCACACATATGTATTGCTGCAGATGTTTTTGTTGCTCTGATGCTGTCAGTATGCCCACTATGTTCTGTATTGAGCAGTGAGTTTGAGGCTCTAGTCTGGCCACTCCTGCCAGATGCAGTTAGGGGGGAAGGACAACAAAGGTTCTTGGAGTCAGGTGTGATTTCCAATGGATGTGGCATAAACCGCTGAGCTGTGGGTAAAGGCCCTGAAAGCTTGCCCTTAGTATTTAAATTCTTCTTTCTATATTGTGAGATTTTCTGAAGTTTAGTTCACAGTGACCAGAGGCCAGTAAAGCAATAGCAGCAGTTGTTAAGGGGAAAATACAATCTTGGTTATAATTTTCTTTTAATATATGTGCAATACATCAAGATAATGAATGACAGGAATAATCTTATTGACAAGAAAGAAACTGAATGCTTTATGTAATATATCTCTTTGGAATTTACACTTAAAAACAAATTTATAAAATTAAACCAATTTTCTGTAACGTAAAATGCTTTTTAAAGAAGTTAAGTTTTGGGTTTTAAATGAAGAAAATTATATTGAGTTTTTTCACAATATTTGAATCAGCAGAAACTAATTACTGCCACATTGGATAGTTTGGATAATTAAAAATTTTGTTGTTGTTAGGAACATATGAATGTAATTTAATAGAGAAGTTTTGTAAGAAAATGTAACTGCATTGTTTGTCTGTTGTTTCAATTGAAACAGTTTAATTTTTTTCTTGGAAGTCAGATCTAACTTTGAAAATTTGAGAGGAAAGTTTCAGGAAAGTTCTGTTCTCCCAAAAGAAAAAAAAGCAGTACTGTTATTTCTCATTTATGTACTGTGTACTTACTCAGAAGAGGGATGATTACAGAATTCTAAGCATAAAAGCAACAAAATGTGTGCTATTAGTATTAGTACCATGTAAAAATCTGGTGCGGGGGAGGAGAAAAAGACCACCTTGTCTCTCTTCCATAGCAGAAATATTTTCCACTGGTCATACTCTTATATGCTGAACTACACATTAAAACACTAGCATTATTAAAATTAAGAAACACTTATTAATGGACTAAGACCTTCCAATAATGCAGTAACACCTTTTTTTTCTTTTAAACCGAAAGGTTTAGAAGAAAAGTTTGCTTGCCACAACAATCCACTTGTGATTTGTTCATGTGTGTGTTAGGTTTGAATATGTTTGTAGACACAAAAAATTTGTATTTGAAAATTAATGCCACTTACATGAATATAGCTGTTAATCTAATTTAAACACAAGGTATTTGAAATGAGGATTTAAAAAAACTTGCAAGATAAATCCCTTTTTTCTTTTTCTTTTTTTTTTTTATATTCACTGTACCTATATCTGTATTTTTCTTACCATTCCTTTTTTAAAACAGCAATTAAAGCTATATGTTATCTTTGATCAAATGGAGATCTATCTAGCTTTGTACCTGATGTCCTCTGCAGGTAATCTGAAAATAAAAATAAAAAAGCTAGGATGAGGAGCAACGCCCACTCATGTAATTTTTATAGGTCTCTAATGTTTTTGAAAGTAGCTCTTTCTCCAAGTTGAAAAGTTTATTTGGAACAACTTTCATACACATTGTATTTTCTTTTGATTTTTCCTTGTAACTAGTCTACAATCCAGGTACTTTCTTCTCTTTGCCAATGAGGTGACTGGCTCTGCACACTGCTTTCAAGATCTGTGTGCACCATAGGTCTATGCCAAGGTATCACATCATCATGTATGTGTTTGTAGTCAGCTTTAAAGTGGTGTTACTTTCTGCAGACATTAACACCTCACATTCATTAAACAGCACAGTAACCTGCAGAGTTCATAGTAAGACTTCTTTGCTACAGATTTGTACTTTGAAAACTAATAATTCATTTCTGTATTGATTTACTATTTTTTCGAGCAAGTTTGGTTTGTTTCTTTTTTGGTTGTTTGGTTTTGCTGTTGTTGTTGTTGTTTTTTAACCAAAGCGGACCTTTCCTCTTATACCATCACAGCATAAATTTTTCTGAAGCCTTAGGTGTGTTTTTTACAAACCAGTATCAACCTGATCATTCTTACCTGGGCCTTTGCGGGCACTCCATTAAAGCAGCACTATTTATTTGTTGCTTGTGAGTGCTACAAAATTATGTGGTACCTTGCTTTTCCATTACACTGTTTTATCTGTACATTGTTTAAGAAAAGCTGTTCTGGCTTGTAGTTTCCAGCATCCTCCTAAAGTTTTGGTTTGTGTGTTCTGAAACTTCTTCAATTTGAGACAGTGTCCAAAACATATGAGTTGAGAAGTATAGAACTTGTCTGAGAACCTCTTTGACCTTTCCTGTGGTTGTGAATCCTAACACAAATACTTTGTTTAATCTTTTCTGATTCTCTTTCTTTTGTGCTCTTTTTACAGGCAGATTATCTGCATGTTCAGCTGTTTCCTGTCAGGCTTCATACATCTGATGTCTTTCAAAGCAGTTTCATTACTAGCTTTATGCATTTGGCAAGTAGGGTTTAGACCTTCTTGTTCTTGCCCAATTTACATTGAACTTACAAGACTTTGCTTTTTTATTTTCTTTGGCTGATTTCCAATTTTAAATAATATCTTTTATTTACAGGTGTCCTCTATGCTCTTATACCTAACCATATATGTGGTTTTGATGAGTAGGAATACTGGGGATGTGAAAAGACAAGGGGGAAAAAAGTGGTGCTTTTGAATTTTATCAGTTGACTTTTTTTTTCTCTATGCCTCTAAAGAAGAGTCTGTAAGCTTCCTTCTGACCTACAATCTTTTTTTTAGCCTTGAAACAATCTTCTCATTTTAAGGTAATTCCTGCTTATAAAATCTAATTTTACAGTATTACTTCTAAAAATTTTTTTCCCCAGTCCTATAAAGAAATTTCGTTAAAGTCTGGTTTGGTGTCACCAACTCTTTTGTACATTATTCATAAGTAGATCAAGTGTAACTTTGCCTCTTTTGGTGAATCTGCCTAGTTACTTTGAGTTGCTTTTTGACTGTAGTACCCTAAAATTTAGACTGCATGGTGGCTCAAAAAATACACTTAATATATTAAACCTTCTGCTATTACATTTTCTACATTGCATATTGCCTTACAGCCTTTACTATTTAGAAGTCATTATAAAGATGCTTCTTGAGTGATCTGTAATAGGGCACTAACAGTGTTTTTTCTATTTAGACATGAACTCCCTCCGTAGGGAATGCTGTAGATCTTTTACAACCGATTCCTTTGTCTTGACCGGCTAATGCTACCTTCAGTATTCTTCTGCTGTAACCCATTAAGGCACCATATACAACCTTGCATTATTAGTTGTCACACCGACTATCGTCCTTCTGTTCCATTTGGAATCCACCAGGAAATACAAATCTGCCCTTTGAGGATGTTAGATGCTTGGAAACTACACCGTACGCACAGGCTGACTTTTATCCGCCGAGCTCTGCTTACCTGGGCCGCCGTGCGGGCTCTCCCCCAGCGGTCCATTCCCGCACTGCTCCCCCTCCACCCCGCGGCGACCGCCGCCTCCCCGGCCGAGCCCCCGCGGCCACGGCCGGCTCCGGGTCCCCGCTCCCGGCAGCAGGTGGCAACAGCGGCCCGCGCTGCCGGGAGCTCCGCGCGCCCTTCCCGGGACACGCCGTCCCGGCTCTCGGCAGAGCGGAGCCGCTGCCCCGCCGCCCGCGCTGTGCCGGGCAGGGCGCTCGACGCTGCGCCTTCGCCCCGGTGTCCCGCTGTGCCTCCCGGTGTGCTCCTCACCCAGTGAATAGCCTCCTTTGCAGAATAGCTCCGCGTGTAAGGAAGAGAAAGCATGATGACAAGATTAGGTACAGTGACTTGCTTGCTGTATCCCTTCATCATCCGTGATAGGGGAGGGTAAGAAAGAGTGCCGGAGAAATTACGGTTTTCTACTGCAAAAATGGCGCAACCTTTAGTCTGAGAGGCCACTGTTTCCCATGCTGGAGCCAGTGTATTGGTGTTTCTGTACCTGTCACTTTAAGAGGTACCTGGATTTCTCCTACTTATTGCTCTTCTTTTTCTTCTGTTATCCATAGGCAATGAAAGATCAGGGTTATTTCTGTTGTTCTGCTCTTTCACAAGAAACCTCCCCAAGCAATGGGTGTTAGGTTCTGTTTCATTGTAATGCATTTTCTGATTTTAGTGAAGTTGTGATTGCTTTAGCTACCTAGAGACAAAATATAGCCTGATGTCATTGAACTGAAGTAATACAAAGTGCCTCTGGTAATCTCAAAGTACTCAGTAGGCCAAATCTAGTCATGATACTGAAATAAATACACATATGTGGTTCCAAATAATATTTGATTTTTTTTTTCTTAGACTTGTATCTATTTTGGTTTTCTGCATACATGGGCATTTGGTTTTGTCGCTATCCCAGCCTTTGTTCCTGGAATTAATACCAGCTTTTGAGAAACACTTTGGAGTGTAAAAAAAAGATGGAACTTAAACCATAAACATGCATCCTTCTGCAATCAGCTATCACAGTATTGTGATTTGAATGAGTAAAGCTGTGTAATTTGTCATCTACCTAGCCAAAAATCTTTTTGCATTATTTTCATAATACCACCACACTTAAAACATGGACTAAATATCACAAGATCATTACATCACTTTCTTAGCATCTGTAGCTCCTTAGTACTGTAAGTTCAGAATATTTGGTGAAAGGCTTAACATGCCTTAGTACGATGAAATCCCTGGTGTCTATCCAGACATCCGACAGGGCAGACGTAGAATACCAGGCTACATCTAAACTGTTCTCTGCTGTGCCAAAAATAAAATTTTAATTTGATTTGGAGAAAAATTTGAGAGTATGTAATTTTATTTCGGTGAGATACTACCATCTGACAGAAGGAGAGAGAAATTTGGTTTTGAAAGGAAACCTCTCAAATGTTTTGTGTTTGTAATTCTTGACCAAGAAAATTTGTATTTTGAGTTGTGACTGCAACAGTTGCTTTTACAGCAATTACAGGGAAATGGGACCTGCTTTGCCTGATTTTTGAATCCCTGTAAGTTTCCATGTAGTATTTCCTAACTATTTCTACTACTACGGATACCAATATCACACACAACTGGCTAGCTTGAACCATAAGCAGGGAAAGCTTGTTTCTGAATAATTATATGTGTCTTCATGGCTAAAAGAACTTGCAGTACTTTCTGTTGTAAATCATCAAAGGGTATCAACATTCCATGTAGAATGATTTAGGCTTGGTGATGTTACAGAAGACTAGTAGAGTACTTCAGAGAGACCTAGCGAAGGGCAAACAGGCCGCTCAACTCCAGATTTTTAGAAACAACATTCTAAGCATTTAGTCTGGCTGCTAAATAAGGCAAGTCATGTAATACTGCCTGCTAATTTCTGCCGCAAGCTATTAGTCTGTATAAATATGAACATTTTTGCAGTATAAATGATCTTGAATTCCAGCTGAAATTCTGACCCTTCAACCTTTTGCTTTATTTGAAGTTGCCGATAGTTTTGCCACTGACTTTGGTGAGTCTAGAATTTCATAGAAATACTTTAAATGATGGAGTAGCCAATGTATCCCATGAAACATTGTTCAAAAGGTAAATTTCCCTCACTTTCAGCACTTAAAATGCTGTTTCCATAGTCAATTTGTCAGATTAATTTACAAGTACCCCTCATTCTTCCCTGCTTTTTGTCTGTGAAATTACAAAACCGTCTACTTTCAGATATCTTCTCATGCAGATATGTAATCAGGTTGCTTCTTAACTTTCTTCTGTAAAAGTTAATTAGATCAAGCAATTCAACAGAAAAACAAGTTCTTGAGGTTATTCTGCTGCCTCCTTTGTTGGTCTTTTTGATACTACACCAATTGTAGCTCTAGTCCAAAGATTGTTTTAACTTCTAGTCACTCCTTGAGAGACAAGGAGTGTTACATTAACCGTTGATCATAATTGCAACAAGTACAGTCAAAACAGGTCTTAGGACAAGCTTGAGTCTGCTCAGGAAAGGGCAGCTCTCCCATTTGCATTGCCACATGGGTTTCCCTGAGGATTAATCACTATTTTTAGTATCTTTCTTTTCAGTGTTGATAAAGATACAGTTATTTTGCAGTAAGCTGACAGCAGATTGCTATGAAAGTCTAAGATATTCTCCTTTCTGGTATTGTTTCAAGAGCAATTAAATTTTCAGATCTATGAGCTAGGCATTTATCAGCTTATTTAGTACTTGAATGTAAGCATTCTAAATTGCCAAGTGGGCACACCTGGAGCTCCATTACTATGGGTAAACTGAGAGAAAAAAACCACCTAAGATTGCAACTTATCTGTTTAATGTAGAGAATCTATGTTTTGGGAAAAAAAAATGTGTGTTAGCTATCTGCCCTGATAGCTTTATCAAATTCACTACCAGATGAGTCCAAATAAATCTCTTCCTCCTCCTCCTCCTGCTCTTTGTTTATACTTATAATTTAGAATGTGCTCCATAAAGCATGAAAGAAAAATCTTCTCTTTGCTTATGGACTGGACTACTCAGAGTTAGCCATGGCTTTGTTTACTGTGAGCTACTCTAATAAAAATAGATAAGATGGAATTAAATCAAAAGTCAGCAAATTTGAATTCTGAAAAAATCCATGCATTATTTAAAGTCTCAATTCATTAAAACCCTGAAGGCTTTTTTGTACTCCAAACAAGCCTTGCTAACACCTTGCAGTTACACTATCACTGGTACAATAATTAGCCTCTGGAACTCCTGATCTCAATATAATTGAAACAGAGACTGAAAAATGTTTGAGCCTTTGTGGATCTAAAAGAAAAGTCAAACACTAACATGCAGGAAACCCAAATTTTATGTCACTTGAATCATGAATTTAAAGCTATAAATCATATCTCTCTGCGGGCAGATTGATACACACTGTCAGATCTACTGCATATGTGCCTGTGCAGCTGATGTTTGTACAATTTGTTTTTATAATGTGCACTGTAAATATATACTGTTACATAAACATCCCCAAAATATATTCCTCAGATCTTATGTTCTAGTAGTCTTCTCACAAAAAAGTTACATACTTGACAGGTATAACAAGTTTCCTCTTGAGAACCTCTAAATGAAATGCCTATGCCATGCTGGACTATCTTAACCAGAAAGTGAAAAAACTTAGTAGAAGCTGCTGTTGAAATAAAAGTGAACAGCATTGGGTTTTTTATAGCAGTAATTTGGTTTTCTGTAACAGAATTTCTTACATGTAAAATATATCCATATGTTAATACTAATTTTATATTAAAATCTTGTTCTTGAAACGCTTTAAAAATACATGTGAGGGTCAGGAAGTTTGCCTAGTGAACAACAACCCCCTAGTATAGGCATAAAGCACAATTATATTTTTTAACTTATTTAAATGTGCCCTATATCATTTGCATTTTTGTACTGTGCTAAGCCTTAATTAGTGTTTTGGGCATTCTCATAGTAATCCTTTTCAGTTTGTTGAAGATCTTGAATCCTGCCGGTCAGTCTTGCACTTCAAATTCACTTCCCAATGACCAACCCCTGGCAGGTTCATTGAGACTGTTTGCTCCTCTATGCACTATAGTTTAAAATAAGCATAATCTGGTAAAATGCCAATCTTTTCTCAATCTCCCTATATCCCACACCCATGTTTTTTTCACCTGCCAAATTCAAACAAATCTTATCTAAACAATTAAGATAAGCATTGAAGTACTCTCTATAGTCAAATCAGCAAACCTCTCAAAACCAGAACTGAAATACAATCTCTCTAAATTAAACAGTCTACAATGGCAATCATGTTTGTATTTAAACATTTTATTCTGAAAGGATTACAGCATTGCTCTCCACGTTTTTTTTCCTGCCTAGACAAGAAGGCGACATACTGAGTCAAACAATATATATGTGTTCTCTATGAACTGAACTTGCACACTCTTTATAAACAAACTGTATAGGTGTATGAAGTTAGACTTCACTTAATCAGTAACTGCTGTCCTTAACATAGTAGGCAATTGTTTGAAATGTTTGTAATGTAACTGTTTATATCAACTATGTTCAGCTATATATAAAATCTAGTGATTTATTTTATTGTATATATGAATATATATTTACATGTATGTAAAAAAGCACTTGATACAATTTGTTTATCGGGTATACAAATTAGAGAACAGGAATGTTAAGGACAAGTGTCTAAAAATTGAATTGTGTTTATAAGAGAATAATCATGCTAAAGATTCACTCCTTTCAAGGAAGTTTCCTACTTCTATTACTTCACATTTTGGAAACACATATTCTTGCTTAATTGATTCTTATTTTATTGCTTCCTAGAAATATGAGTGCATATTCTTGAAGGTATTTAAAATTTTTAGGTCCTTTAAAAAAGGCACAATTGAAAGCAACAGGTCATCTTAATCTATGGCTTCTGCTTGGAAATTTTGTTTACTGTTCTGGTTTCTTACACAAGCTTTAGATCAAGGTGAATTACTGCCACAGTAAAACTGTGTGCAAGCATTCTAAGTGCTGTTTCTTGCCTCTGATCCATGCTGCATGTACTTGTGTTGAAGATCCAATCTCCATTGTGCTTTGTGCACTCAGAGCTTTCATCCTGAGAATGTTAGAGTATTTGCTAATAGATAAACATATCACAAAAGTACCGAGGGCAAGAAGGTAGATAATAATGTGAAATTTTTCATTTATGCTAACTCTACCCAGTGTAGTCATACCCTACCTACCCATTATCAGTGGGGTTTTTTGTTTGCTTGTTTGTTTTTTTTTTTCCCTGCAAGTTGTGCAAGTCCAAATACTCCTGTTTAAAAATTCTTTTATTTCACTTATTTTCTGAGAAAAATTACACAGTCATGACCCTTGTGTGTTTGCTGCAGCTTCCATTAACACAGGGACATTTGGTTTTAGCATTGTTAGGTAAGCACAACATTTATTTCAAAGAGGTCCATTTGGGATTTAGCTTTCTGCATTGGAGATCCACATTACTGTTACATAAGATAAAGAATAATCCCAAGCGGATAGCAGTACTTGTCAAATTGTTGGAAGTACCACCAATAAAAACATAACCTTGTGAATGTTAGATGAAAGATACCAATAAATTCACATGGGGGGGTGTGAAAAAACAAAAGAAAAAATCCCCTAACAACAAAAATAGCAAAGGATATGAATTTTTGAAGTTGTGGGTTTACTATGTAACCAATAAAAGACTGCGAGTTTTGCAGCTTAGTTTATTTTTAAATATAAATAGTAAGTTGGATGTAAATCTGGGTTTACTTCTCAAGAACCTTGACATTACATCATAATATAATCTTTATAGCAGCAAAGGAAGCCATCACATTTTAGTCATCTTCTGAGGCTCTCTGGGCTCTTTTGTTGATGAGAACATTGAGGCAGGTGATTTTTTCTTTACATCTGAATTGAGCGGTTTGTCTCTCAATCATTCCAAGGAACCTAGTGAAATTGTCTATATTGAGACCTTTTTTCTGTTTGAATGTGTGGTGTTCTTGGATTTTCCTCTAATGAAGACTTCCCTTTTGTAGTCAGTGACCAAAAAAAAAATTATCTATTATTTTTCTGTAATTTGTTGTCAGAAACATGAGTTAATCAACCTATATACTATCTGACTTATTTTTCTTGTATCAGAATTTCCCATTGTTTAAGGTTTTGCCAGTATGTTAGTTTTCGAATGTTGTTGGATTTTGACCACCTGCACTTTACTGCCTGTACATTATTCTTAGAGAAGCTCTTGTTTTTAATTACCTCAGAAATACTAATTCAAGGAAGATCATACAATGTGACACATTAGACCTACTCATCTATTTACGTTCCTCTTTTTCCTTCTGAATATCTTTTTTAGATAATTGAAAAGTAATATATATCATAAAATTTGGTTGAATGAATTTTAATGCTACAGGTATGCCCAAAATGATGTAGTAATTTTAAGACTGTTTGTGTACAGCTTACTATGTTTATACATATTGATATAGGTTCTCAATAACAACAAAGTCCTTTTTTGTTGTAAGACTGGTTGATGCCTTTTCTGTTTCTTTCACTCTTCAGCTTGGGGTAATATTCCTGGAATATAGATGGTGTAAGTGTTAACATGGAACAGAATTATTCGGGGATGAAAGTCTGGAAAAAGTACCATGGAAGTTGTAACCTCTCAATATCCTTTAAGCTTGCTTGTTAGAGTCACGTGATGGGCAAAACAGCTGTGAAAATTCCCAAATCTGTGCCACACACAGAACTGTGTGACCAGAGTACTGTGATTAGTTGCTGTAGAAGTAGGAGGTCTTTTACTCAGTGAAGAAGAATCAGTCCGCCTTTGTATTTTGCTGTACTTACCGCCTGTATGCTGCCATTTGATAGAGAAGATGTGAAGTCTTGTGGAAGTTCTTTATGCACTTCTGGAGAAAGAGGGCACGTGTAAAAGTGAAGAGGGAAAGATGTGCACGAGGAAAAAGGAATGGCCTCTTAGGGCGACACTGCTTGGTTTTTGGAGAAGTCCACTGAGGTGGAAATAAGCATGAAGAACTTGGGTGGGTGATTTGCTTGTTTGTCTCCCTGAAAGATGGATCTGAGTACAGCAGGACAGGTTTAGAGGTGGTTTTACTTCAGCTACTGCTTCTTTCTGAGGAGTTAAACTGTAATCTTTTATCAGTCAAGTAGGATTTGGAAAATGCTTAGTCAGTCTTTTGGGAGACAGCAGTGCTTCTAGGAGATTTCAAGAAGGAGTCACTTAAGTTTAGAGTCCAGAGACAGAAAATCTTGGGAGGCATACTTGGAAAGGCCAGAGATATGGAGCGTGATTTGAAACTGCTCTGAGAAAAGGGAAGGCATAAGACTAAGCATCTGACTGAATATAAGTTTCATGAAAATCATCCATATGTAAGATTGCGCTGAGAGTTCTATGGCATAAAAATTGGATCTAAAAGGTTGATAATTCTTTTTTCTTCTTCCTGGAGTTCTTCTCAGTGGGAAACGTTGAATTTTGGCCTTTTCATTTTAAAAAGAAATTCCAAAGTTTTGGACTTCATAATGAAATAGAGTTTCCAAGGACTGGCTAGCTGTAGGAAGTTGTCTTTTTTCTTACAGTTTATGTATGTGGTACTATTGGTAGATAGAGATTCATAGCCACAGGCAAGTGTAGGTTTGCTGTGTCTATATTGCCTATCAATTTTGCTTTAGTGGTAGCTGGTATTTCACATGACCCTAGATACAGGAATAATCAAAAGCAATGATTTGTCTTACAAAGAAAAAAATACAGCTACTTCCTTTGACAGTCTTCCTGAAAATGCACTGTGCATCCTCTACCTTCCTGCTGCTGGTGTTTTCTCATACATTTTCTCTTCAGGATTATATTTGTTGGCAAAATTTTGATCTTTTTATGGCTTGGTTACTGTGTTCCTCTGAAGACTTGTGGGCGGTGATTATTCCTTGTGTTTGGTTTATTTTTTTGTGGTTTGGGTTGCATTTTTTATTTGTTTTGTTGTTTTTATTTTTTATTTGTCTCTATTCTAAATTGTCTTCTATGTATATGGGAGAAGATCTATCTGTTCTTGTAGTTCAGATATGCCTCTGAATATGATTGTGTGCTTTACACTAATCTCACTTTTTTGGCAGAAACATTATACTCCTGTCAGGGGATGTATCGCCTATACTTTTAAATTAGTTGATATTATTAAAAATAGTAAGTCTTTATCCTCTGCATGTGCTTTTTGTCCTTCTAGTTTCAAACTAGTATCTAAGTTGACTTTGTAATTGTGAGTTTGCATACATATTTTTTAATTTCATTTATATTGTGGAAATACAGAATCAAAAGGAAACTGCCATTCTGCTAAACCTTCTATATTCTGCAGTCAGATAATAAGATATATTTTCTGTCCCAAAAGTACCAATTTAGATTTCCATGTAGATTGTGCCCAAAACAGTGACAGGGTCAGGAAAGTTTAAGACCAGCAAGAGTTTCCCAAATCCTTTAATTTGGCTACACATCCTCTGAAACCTCTTCTTCTCCTCTGTCCTTTATACTATCAAGCAATCATTTGTGATTGATCCTCCACCCCTCATTTTACTGGGTGGATTTTCTATAATCATCTATTGACCATGGATAGCTTAAAAAGAAAAAAAATATTGTTTTGTAATTATTTTAATTTTTTTCTGTGCATGTTTCTGTGTGTATCTGGACATACTTGGTTAGAATCTGATTTAATCATATGTATATATTTGTATATATAGAGAAAATTATATATGTGGACTTCTAATACTGTAAAGTTATTTAGACTTGAAACTGGTGCTGGCTTGGTGGTTTTATTGGCAACAGTGGTAACAGGAATGCAAGAAAATAGCAGAACTGTGAAATATGACAGTAAGAACAAATGAGTTCTTACTGCCTGTGTCTTATGTGATTAAAAGAAAGTAGTTTCTATTAGAGCAAAAACCAACAGATATTCTTCACTTTCATAGCAGTCAAGACCAAGAAATGTCAATGTCAATTTTGGAAAAAAAATTAAAAAATCACTTTCTAAAATAGTGACTTGGGTGAAAATATCCAGCGACTACAAGACTAATATAACCCCTTCTCCAGCTGTTTGCATTAAAGTATACTGGAATTGTAGCATAGCTAAGAATATTTTCATATGAGGAAATTAATATTTGTCTGTGTTTTGCCATTATTTTGCCACCACATATGGAATCCTTTGGTTAGATATTTTTACAGTCACACTGATGTAGGGAGGGGGCACGTTTAATCTGGCTACATAAGGAGAGTGCTGCAGTATTGCCGAGGAACAGAAGCTCCTCTCCTGATTCCCCCCTAAGTGGGAAGAGCAAACCTATGGTGAACATTGAAAAATCCTAGTGAGATATTGGAGTGCTATCTATGAATGTTTAGATTAAACATATAGAAATGTATTTGTCCTGAGAGGAGAGGACTTGACGGATATGTACTAGAAGCTAACTTCTCCATGTCCTTGTCCCAGACTGATTTGTTTTAAGCAGCTCCCTGAAGTATGTACACTCTTCTACATACCTGTTTTGTTGAAAGTACACAGACCTGGCACCATTGTGCTTGCCAGGCATTCTCTTATCTCCTGCAAGCATTCAAACAAAAGTGTTCTATTGCTCTCTGAGTAATCCGTGGGTGATCTTAACATTGAGCAAAAGTCAGGACTGGAACTTATGTCTTATTTCTTAGAGCAGTAGTAGGCAGGCTCTGGAAGAAAGGGGAGGGGGTGGAGCAGGGAGAAGACAGCCACAACTCAAAATAAATAACTGAAGGGTTGTGAGTGTGTCCGTGTATGAAAACATTGCATAAGCATAAAAGTGCTGAAATGTTAGGCTAATACAAACTGAGTTTCATAATATACCCTGGGTTTAATAAAGCTGGTTTTACATGTGTGTTTTCTTAAAGTAGAGCTCTCAAACCAATCTATACCCAGTTTCTGTTTGAGTGCTAATTTTAGTCTCTAGTTCTACAAGGCAAATTTGGCATGTTTTTAAGCATACAGTCTTATTGAGCAACAGGATTTGTTAAATGCAATGTATAATACAGTGCCTTGTATACAGAGCGTCTTTAAGTCTCTTTTGCAATAATTATTACACTCTGATGGGGGAGAGAAGTTTAAAAATATCCCAAATAATTAATAGCAGCTTTTTCATGTGCCCCCTCCCTCCAGAGAAAATGAAAAAAGTGGTAACTGTTACATTGGCATTATCTGATACATTGCTTTCTGGTAAGGGAAAAATAGAAAAAAACCCAATTTAAATATTTTTTCTGAAAAATTTAAAAATTTCCTGGTTATTTTGTGGTTTAGTCCTGAAAGTTAACTTCATGCTCTGCTTAGAGATACAGTGTGGCCTGCTTAGTTTAATCAAGAGCAACACTTCTTTGTTTATAATTTTCTTATACTGCAACTAAAACTATGTCTCAGCTCTGGAAAGGGGAAACATGATGAGTCCCAGACTCAGAGTGGTATCTCTAAATGCTTTAGAGCAATCGGAAACACGTGAGCTTGAATTATATTGTCTGTAGTCTTTAGGTGTATATACAGAATTTCTTTGTGACAGTTTAGGACACAGATTTACAGGCAAAAAGTAACCTAGTTTTGGGTTTCTATCTGTTGCAGTCTGTAGATTTGTCTTGCCTAGGGAATTATTCAGTTTATCGTACAAGTGCACACACACGTGCAAAGCCCATTACAAAAAAGGGTACAAATTAATGAAGTGCAAAACAGGAAAAAGACTGGTACAGTATGCTAAAAATTATTTACTCCCATCACATATATTTTGATGCAACCTCCTAAATTTCTTCAAGATTTAAAATCTAGATTAGGAAAGTTGGATTTATCTGGCTTTTAAATGAATGGTCACTGTGCTTGTGAAAAATGAGTAAGAGAAGCACTATTTGAAAAATAATTCTTTGTATTAGCTGAGAACAATTCTTCAATATTTGCACAAATATTTCCTGTGCCTTGTGAAATGTTCCTAATACAAGTGGGGAATCAGGGTTCTATTCCTAAAAATATGTCCCTCTTAAAGATTTTTAGGTTTGTTTTTTTGTCCAGGTTAGGTAGATAGAAATCACTCTCTGAGCTCTTCTGCTGGGGTTTTCGATGCTGAAAAAAATACAGTATGTGTGTGGCACCAGAATTGGTTGGGAACAGGAAAGGCATATTTTGTATCCATACTAAACGTGTCAGCTTAGTGCATAGAAGACTTGACCCTTGTCAGGTGTTTTGAAGTTAACTGGCTGACTTATGGATTAATGAGTTTAAGACTGAAGTCAACCAGTGACAGGAATGAGCTTTGTTGTGTGAGTGTGTGTGTGTGGCTGTGGTGCAGATTTACAAATTTTTATAATGCTTTCAGTTGGACCATGAAAGTCTGATGTAAAGCTTATCTCTGATCTCTCACTATGGCCATACTTGTGGGATCGTGTTTGTGTGTTTGAGGGGAGAGAGATGAATTCTTTAACACTTGACACCTGGTTCTACCAGGTTTCTAGTCATAGTCCTAGGAATAGCACTATTCAAGGCGTTAATAAAGTTAAAACCCTTAAGCTGTATGACCAGTAGGTCATAAAAACTATTGCTGGGTATTGTGATCAGTCTTTCTTTTACAGCTGGATTATCATCCTGACAACTAATTCTTTTTTCTTTTGTCTTTTTATAGCCGTTGTGAACTTGGACAACTCTGTGGTTGACCTAGAGACCCTTCAAGCCCTGTATGAGAATGTGAGTAATCAGAGGAAGTCCATATAATGTGGGAATACTGTGTGTCCATGTGAAAGTATTTTTAATTTGCATCAGTAGTATTCAGAACACGTCCTATCTTGGAGTGACTTTATTTTCCCTAAAGCAATGAAAATACTAAGCATTTAAATTTCATTAATTGCCATTGTGTGTTTTATATAGTGCATACATTTTTATGTAAGTAACATAATCAACATCTAAATGACTAAACAGAAATTAGTTTTGTTCCTTTTTTTTCTTTTTGGGTGGGGCAGTCCTTGAAGAATAGTATGAATAGACCTTGCAGTCCATGTCTTTGACTTCACTTTATAACTTCACTAATATTGACAATGCTGTTCAATTAAAAAAAAAAATTTTTGATGACAGAAATCAATATATTTGTGAAACTATAGCTTTTAATTATTGTTACTTCATGAATTCCTCCAACATAATTTTAGGTCTTTGAAAGGAAAAGAATTTCTCTAAGGCAATGTAATAAAAAGTAGTATAAACTTCCAGGGGCTTCCTAAATGTCTGGTAGTAATAATAAGACCCCATTTGAGCCCTAGGTATGTAATATCAGGGATTCAGAATATACTCAGGCATGTTCTAAAACTTCACAAAGCCAGTCACGTACCAAATTCAAAAAAGTGGATCTCGGAAGCATGTTTCTGCCTCCAGATGAGGCCACTGAACATTCCCCCATTCTTTGAGTGTGTTACCCCTGATGTGGAGATCTGGCTAAACTGCTGTGGAAAGAGTGAAGAGGCTTTCTATATACCCTCCAAAGAACCTGAAAATATGAAGAGTAAAGCTGTGAGACACAGAATTGCATTGAAGGCCAATATGTGCTGTTGTATTGGATCCTTTATTTCCCTCATGTTGTAGTTTTGATAATGTTAACTAATTTTACACCTTTCAGATGTTTGGTTTTTAGAATTTAGCTTTTAGTGATCTCCTTTGGAATGATTGGTTGATTTATGAAATGTCTCATATATAATCCACGTTGAGGCCCAAAGAGAGAGTAAGCTCTAGTCCACTTTATAAAAAAACCAAGAAACTAAACAAAACAAAAGAAACTCAAAAATCTGACAAGAGCTAGGAAGGATTTTTATTTCATCCCTGAAGAACCAACTCACTCAACGCTGCTTAGAAAGATAATGTTCAAATAGGAAACCTATTCTAACTACCTCCAAATCTCTATAAACACTTCTCATCCTTGTGCTGCAACATTTCTGTTTTAGCCTGTGCTATTTTATTTGACATTATTTTTAATCTGCTCTCCTATAGCATAACTATTTCCCATTGCATACATTCTTTAGCATGCAAAAAATTGAAGTAATTTTATATATTACACATGCATCCTTACAATAGACTGTGTTGTGGGAAATATGGAATAGATACTGCAGTCATGATCTGGTTTTGCATCCATTCCTCTTTTATAGTGAACAAGAATTTTTTTTATTTTGGTTTAAAAAAATATAACTCTTATGTGGCTTATGTACTAATAGGGTACTTCTCAAATGTTTCCTTAATTTCATCTCTAATATACTTCATAATTCTAGTATAATGGAGAATTTGCAAATTTGCCAGTTCATTGAAATAACCAAATGTCATTGTATTCATTTTGTTTGTTACCCTCACTAAATACAGAAAATGTCTAGGAAATACTATTCTGATTGAGGAAGTTATATGTTAACCCCAGGCAAGACTCAAGAAGTTAGAATGCCTAATATATTTCTTTGCTTTGAATAGAAAACAGATCAGTCCAATTTTATTATATTTGCTTGAGTACAGACAGAAAAAAAGAACCACAACCAAAAAACCCAACCAAAAAACAACCAAAGAACTAAAAATCCCCTCACTTTACTTGGAGAGAGTTTTGTACGGGAAAATGATTTTTAATCCTGGATCTTCTGTTTGATGAAAGTGTGTCTTGAAAGAAATATTTTTTTAGTTGACTTTTATTTTCTGTTTTTACTTTCAGCCTTTTGTCAAAACACATCACACCTTGCATTTTTGTCTCTTGTTAGCTTTACTAATTGTAAAAATATTGTTCAATAACAGTTGTAAGCAATGGTTATACCAGAAAGCCTGGCATGTTTGACTCCTCCCTTATTTCTCAACCTCATCCTGTGTTGTAAGTGGAGTTAACTTTGCCTCATTCTTGTACTTTGTAGCCATTAACTTAAATTTTAGTTCTTAGGGTTTATTTATTGGATTGGGATTTTTTGGATTGGGATTTTTTGCTGGGATATTTAAATATCACCATCCTAATTCTCAGCCTTGCTATTTGATCTTTATGGAACATATGGGAGCATTTGTTTTACAGTCTTTCTTCAGAATGTAATCATTTTTTTTCTGATTGCATGTGTCTGGCATAGTGCTTTGCTTTCTTAAATGTGAATGAAATTTGGGCAGTTTCCAAACCTAAACACACCCTAATTTCAAAAGCCACAGTCCCAAGGGCTCAATTCCTGTTTACTGAGGAATTAAAGTCTTGTTAAACCACAAAGTTACTGTATACATCTTAGTGACATTTTATAAACGAAGAAACCCACACCCCACCAAAGATCCAAGCCCTCAATAATTTATTTAATAGTATTAAGTTGTATTGCATTAAGTGAGAAGGATTTTGTCACTGCAGCACTGTACGGTAAAGTCAAATAACTCTTATGTCTGTTTGTGTAGATTGTTATATAAAGAGTTGTTTAAATATGTGTTGATAATTAGCTATGTATTAAGATCTAGGCAATTTTAATGGGAGAGCCTTAATAGATAAAACTACATGTGGAACGGTTACTTTAATGTGCTTTTACAGACTAATAACAATGCTTTCAGGTGACAGCTATAATCAGAGGGAGAAGGCAGATAAAATTCACTGGAGTTGTCAGTTTGCTGTATGTGGTCAGGACATGTTGGTTGTGATAGGAAATGTACTGATTTGCAAATAAATTAATGTTTACTTTGAAAATGGATAGCCTCTTAGCAGCTGGAATTGTAGCTGAGGTATCACTGAAACAAGGTACGTCTGGTCCTGCTTGTGTCTTCCTTAGATCATGAAAATAATAGTATAAAAGTGGATTACAAATTGTATCAAAGAATTATCTTTGATCTATGATCTCTGGATTTGCCCTTTTCAAATCTCTTTACATCACAAATGAAACATGTATACTTTCTTAATTTGTCTCCTGGTAAATTGCGCACATTGCCTTTATCTTTAGAAGACTTAGGTCAATGCTTTCAAAAACATCAAAATACCTTTGCAAGAATGAAAGGTATCCAGAAGTCTGAAGTGCTTGACTCCTCTCTGCCACTAAGACTCAATTCTTCTGACTTCCCTTTTTTTTTAAACAAACAATTACAATGTGATGTCTTAACATTAGTAAAGAGTATAAATTGTGCCTGAGCTCTGATACATGACACAGTTTCAAAGGAACATATTTGTTATTAACCTGGGTATCTCTGTATATCCTTGTTGTTTCAGATACTTTTGACAAGATTCCTTAGACAAATCACTCATTGTTTTTCAAATATGCAACATAAACTTTGAAAATCAAGCTTGCAAAAAAAAATTCACGCCAAAATTAAAAAAACCTACATACATTTAAACTGATTTAAACTCAGAGTTAAGGTTCTGTTGCAAGGAAAAAAAAACTAACCAGAAAATGATAAGATTTATATTGTGAGATGGAAAAAGGGCCCTTATTAACTTTGGTTAGACCAAATACAGGGTAGGTTTATACTCTGGCAAAAATCGAAAAATAATTAAACTGAAGAAATATATTTTTGCTCTAATTTGGATCAGATTTATGCTGACTGATTTTAGATATAATTAATATCAAATTCTGGTATATTGTACTATTTTTTCCATTTTTGATGCTATGTAATAGCTAAAATCAAGGAAATAAATAGCAGTATCATTCAAAGAGGTGCTAATTCTGTCAAATTAATGACTTTCATGAGAAGCATCTATGGAATGTGTTCTTTCTTGACACAAATCTGGAGCATAATATGAAAGATTTTTTAAAATTATCCATCTGTAAATTGGAGAACAAATAGACATTAACCATAAAGCAAACTGGTAAAAATCCTGAGAAATAATCTTCAATAATACCTGTGCAGAAGACGTGTAAGTCTTATTACTTTTCTATCATAATTTAAAATACACATAAATCAGAAGTCTGGATACCTGAGCCAAAATTAGTGACCTGAAATTCTGATTGGATTTGGAACTTGGAGCATATACATGGACCTATTGATTTTGGTGAAGAGTGTAAAGCATCTCTCTTGAGAAGGCCAGAAGGAAGAGTACTCTTAGTATTTATTCTAAAGAATTCACAAATAATCATTTGGTTTTTAAAATATTTATTTCTCTTTAACTGTTATAAAAAAAATTTCCAGTGATTTCCTTTCACTTTAACAGAAGAGAATATACTTTACAGACTGGTCAGAAATAACAGAACTTAATTTAAAAAGTGTTAGTATGAGAACTTGTTTACTTTTACAAAAAGTTGATCTTTTTTCTTTACAAAAATTTACAAGTGTAAATTGAATATAAGAATTTTTTGAAGCGTAATTTGAATAAAGAAAATATCTCTTCCTAGAAAGTCATGCCCAGACTTCTGTGGCTCTGATGACACAACCACTGGAAAAATGCTGCCTTTATTTGCATCCTTCCAATTTCTAAAATCTGTAGATTTCACCTGTTACCAAGAGAATTCTTAGTGACCTGTAAAGTAATGGAAGTTCTCTTTTAACTCTCCATTGGGTAAGAACGATCTAGATGAAGTGAGGAAATATCCCATTTACACCTGCTCCCTAACACAAAACCAAAACCACGACTTTCTCCTCAACAGCGCGTGCAGTATTTAAGTCAATATGTCTGCAGATAGTTGTATCTTTTCTAGTCCTCCCCCTGTTTCTGGATGAGTAATCTAAGATTAAAAATGGATAAAATTTCCTGATCTTAGTATCTTGAAAAAATTCGTCTGAGGATATCATTATTCGAGAAACATTTACTACTGCAATTATATTCACATGTCCTATGCCTGCTTTGACAGAGACTTTGTTGAAAAGTACCTTTGGAGGACGAATCCCCAAGTTTGTTTCCTCACCCTAAACTGATACTGGGGTAGGAAATTCAGGAAACTAGGTGTTATGAGGGGGCCACTGCCAGTATTCTAAAATTAAAAACTAGTAAATTAGCCCCACCCTTGTGCTTGCTAACTGAGAAAGGCATAGAATCATAGAATCAGCTGAGTTGGAAGGGACCTCCAAGATCATCAAGTCCAACCCTTGATCCAACACTGCCGTGGTTACTAAACCATGGCACTAAGTGCCACATCAAGCCTCATCTTAAAAACCTCCAGGGACAGAGAATTCACCACTTCCCTGGGCAGCCCATTCCAATGCCTGATTACTCTCTCTGTAAAGAATTTCTTCCTAATATCTAACCTAAACCTCCCCTGGCACAGCTTAAGACCGTGCCCTCTTGTCTTAGAGAGCTTATACTTCATGATGCAGTATACGTCAATAGTTCAAGGAAGGACCAAGCTCTTCAAAGGAAGTGACCTGCTCAGCACCGGTGGGACCATATCTGGAGTGGGATCACATCTAGGGTGCTGTGTCTAGTTCTGGCCTCCCTGGTCCAAGAGGCGCTGACATATTGGAGTGAGTCTGGTGAAAAGCCATGATGATGGCTAAAGACTTGTAGAAGTTTTTGGGCGTTTGGTTGGTTGGTTGTTTTTTTACTGGGTGTCCAAGCACTGGAACAGGACGCGTAGAGAAGTATGTAGGTCTCCGTCCTTGAGGGTATTCAAAACCTGGCTGGACATTATACTGAGCAACCTGCTCTAGCTGTCTCTGCTTTATGCCAGTGTTCAACTAGACAGTCTCCAGGGTTTCTTTCAAACCTCAGCCATTCTATTAATCTGGGGTACAGGTATTGCCACCTTTATAATTTCTTAGTGTTGAGAACAAATTTTATTGCTGGAAAAAAAAAAATTCCTGCAATATTTTCATGTTGAAGTATCTGATAGACAAAATCAGACTCCTTTAGAGAAGATGAACTTTGAAGAACATTCACAAAAATGCTGGATAATTATTAGGATACATCACATTCAAGACATATGACCTTGCAATGATTTCCAGACTTCTTGAAGTAATGAGATGAACTCTGAAATTTTTGCTGAATGACTCCTCAATCTCTTCATATTTTCTCCCTTTTGACATGGAAAGATGTTCAACAACCTAAGAAGAACTGTCCAAACCTCACTTTCTAGTTTCAGGTTGCTGATGTAGCTGACAGTATGATTTGAGATAGTTCCGTACCTCTTCTGGTAGCCATGAAAAAGCATGTAAGAAAGAATGCGGGTGAAGCCCATCTTATGTTTTGCCATTATTTAAGTAGTTAATATGTAATTTTCCACTGTTGTCTTCAAGTTATGTGGTGGAATAAGTTAAAAAATGTGTGTAATGTTTTCTTAAAGGAAGAAAAGTAGATATACTTTTTTTTTATTTATTCCTGTAAAGTTTCACAGTTTGAGTCTATTTTGAAAACCACCACAGCTGTCAAAAGAAGGGTCAGATGGAGAGATTTCCATTCCACTTTTATTCCTTTCCATGCCATTCCATTTTCCAGTATTACAGTTGGAAAAAAATAATTTCACCGTAGTATGGAGCACAGGAAAAAATGAGGCTCTGTTTCTATTGATTGGAATTTTGAAGAAGTTTTCCCAGTGTGCCATGGAGTTCTTCAAGAAACTAGGCAGTTTATATGTAATTTTTTTGACTTATTAAGATAAAAATAAATATTATTTTAGTTCAAAGAAATGTGCAGTAGTTCTCATGTATGACAGTTCAATTATAAATCAACTAATTTTTTGTTTCATAGTGTTTTTCAAATACCAAACAAAATTTAAATTGCAGTAAATAAATTTTCATTTATTTAAAAAAATGTATTATTTAAATACATATTTAAAGATCGGATCACATTCAAAGGCATTCCAACAGATTTGGAAAGAAAATACAACTCATGAAGACAGTCCTTCGATTCAAAGACTTTATAAACGAGCAAAGAAAATGAATTGGGAATGAAGATTATTGTCCCCATGCATCATTTAATGAGTAAATATTTTGTAGATTACTAGTAGTCAACCATATTATTTGAAAGATGTTCTGTTCTCCATCAGATCTATTTATAATTAAAATCACTCTATGGACTAAGTAGTTTTACCGCAAGCAGATGCTAGAAAGAAAAGAAAAACCTATGAATTTGATTTGTTACAGGGGCATCTTTATTTGTGTTGTTTGACTAGGTTTTTAATCACAACAATTTTTCATTACTTTGTTTCCTTCATTCTAGAGAGCACAATCAGATGAATTAGAAAAAATAGAAAAGCATAGCAAGGCATCCAAGGAAAAAGAAAACGCGAAGTCTTTGGATAAGCCGGAACAGTAAGAATATACTTCTGAAAGAGCAGTTTTGCTCTCTTTAGAAAACTTTCTCTGTTGTTGTAAACTATGTAGAGATGTTATGAAAAAAACCTTCAAACCTGTACCTACTAAGAGTGACTCACATCATTTTTTTAATCACTCCTACAGGTTCCTCTATGAACTCTCACTAATTCCCAACTTTTCAGAACGTGTATTTTGCATCCTGTTCCAATCAACATTTTCAGAAAGCATTTGTTCAATCCGTCGCAAACTTGAATTGTTGCAGAAACTGTGTGAGGTAGGTTGTGCTCTTAGAAAAGGTAGTTCTAAATTTCTGATATTTAATCTTGTTAAGTTGTACTCATATTTCAAAAGTTTTTACTCTATTTAAGTACTCATTAAATATTAAGGATAGTAGAATAGAACATTTTATGATTGTACTTCAACATCAAAGTGAATTTTAAGATTAGATTTTGGTACTGAATTATATCATGTTTTTGCCATCAATGTATATCAGCCTCTGGAAAATAGTGTACATTCTCCTTTCTTTTGTTAAAGCAAAGTCTTCACTCTTCATAGTGACCATATCACTCCTTTCCAGAGGAATACTAGTTCAGCACACTTTGTATTTTCTTGGATTTTAGAAGTGTGCCACTCAATAATATTTCTGATATCTAAAATGAGTTAGAGATAGCAATGTTGTATCTAGTCCGAAGAGATTACTGGAATTTTGTGACCCCATGCAAAACAAATACATGGCTTTAAAATGCAGGTTAAACAGTATTTTAATAGCTGAAAATTAGTTCAAATATTTCATGTTTTATTATGTAATATTTTTTATTTGATTAAGTGTTTTAGTTGTTCCATGTGGGTGTTTTATGAACATCTTGATGAATTTTCCCTGAAATTAAATAGACCATTCATAATATCAGTATCAGTTAAAGATTACTATTTTCATTTTTCTCAACAGGTCATCTCCAATAATACTTTATAGATTTCTTATTATTTTTTCCAAGTATCCAATTTGGACATAACATTCTCCACTCACAGAAAGTTACATATTAATATTATCTACTTCTACATGTTGCAGTAGAAGGTTGTTAACTACCTATATTTGAGTCTTTATATAAGTATTATTTCTAAACACGGTAACAACAAATGTGCTTGTTAACTAAATATTTTTGTGACTTGAAACAGAATTTTTTTTTCTCTCTTTGTTTTTTAGACATTGAAAAACGAGTCAGGAGTTATGCGGGTCCTGGGTTTGGTTCTTGCCTTTGGAAATTACATGAATGGTGGAAACAGAACACGAGGACAGGCTGATGGATTTGGACTAGATATCCTGCCAAAACTGAAAGATGTCAAGAGCAGTGTAAGTTGATTCTAGACTTCCTGAAGGCCAGAGAATCTTAAATTCTCAGAAAACTAATTTATCTCCATTTCTGAGTAAATGGTGTGAAGCTTAGAAAGGCATGTGGAAGGGAACTCTTTTGTTGCTATACTTATTTGATCATACTTCTTTTCACTGCTGTACAAATAAAAATACCTGAAGTTATGTTTTAGTTCCTAATCTCATGTGTATTTGACTTTCAGTACACTGCATAGTTCTAAATTTTCCTGTATTTGGAAGCAATACTATGATCTTACTCATTAAAGTTTATTACAGAAGTGGAAGGAGTTGTCAAAGAAAAGTTAACTGTGATTTGATACTGATTCAAAATATTTGTGAGGGAAAAATATAACTCCTGAAAATGATAGAATAGGCATCCAGAGCATTTGAGGTAACCTGAAATTTATCCTTTGCATTCATCATAATTACAGAGTGTGCATTTGGCACTGGATCGTGGACCTACCTGAGTAAAGTACTTGTTGAGTCAAGATTTGTCTAGTATAGTCATCTAAATAAGGAGAATGATAAATAGTGTTTTTTCTGTGCTAAACTGGAATTTATGTGTTACCAGCACTTTTTTTGGCTCTGGTTATTCAGATTGGATTATATTCAAATATATGCTTTTGTTTACAAGGAAACAATAATCTTAGAATTTCTATTGCTATAATGAAAAGACTTATATGAATGTGGACTATAGTATGAGAGTTAAAATTGGTTCCTATATCTTTCTAGAAAGTCACTGTCAAGATCTTCAATTCTACAAGTGGCAGAAAAAAAATAGGTTTTTTTCCCTGATTGATCCCTTACTAAATATAGATGCTTTAGCTTCTGGGTTAGGTCGTGTGAGTAGATAACCCTGAGCTGAGACACCATGTCAGCCATTTGCCTTTAAAGGAGTGGAGGAAACCAGTGCGTGCTGGTTTCTTTGGTAAACCAAGGGAGTGATGATGTGAATGACACCTTAGTACAACAGGTTTGGGGCAGCTTACTTTAGCTGAACCTTCTAATTGACTAGATACAGTGTATCACCAGTTTTAGAACTCTGGTAGAAAATTTAGGCATGCTAAATGTAGTTTGGTGACTCAAATCCTTAGTATGTAATTTGCTGACAATATTATGACTGCTGATGTTGCAATTGAAAGATACATTTTCAGTTTATTTGCTACCGATCAGTCAGAAAAGTTCTTACATAATAGTTTTCTGAAAATATCTGAAAATGTAATTCTGTCAGACATCTTCTTCAAATGGAATATCTTCTGTGAAGTTTTATTGGAAATTGCAGAGGGGAAACAAGGACAAAGTTCCCTCAAATACCCCCCGCTCCCACCCCAAGTTTAATTTAGAAAAATAACTTTCTTTGTTTAACTTAACTTTGCTTTGGTTATAATTATACTATTGCAAAAGAAGTTGCATACATGAACCCAGACACAATTTCTCTTTTCCTTCTTGGGAAATTTCAAAATGTAAGGGTTTGGTTTACAATCAGGTAAATTTTGAAAATAAGGAGTGCATTACATGGCTGTTATAGCATATCTTTCTTCATTTTCTTTAGTGATTAAATGATATTTCAGGGTGTGGGGGTTTTTTTTGGTTGGTTGGTTGGTTTGGTTTTTAGTGAAGGGACCAAATCTGCATAGTATTTTTCTTGACAGTAAGTATTTCATTTATTTGAATTACCTTTTCTGAATATTTTCAGTGAGTTTCAGTAACACAGCAAACTTTATTCTCCTCTGTACAGGACAACAGCAGAAGTCTTCTATCTTACATTGTCTCATATTATTTACGTAATTTTGATGAGGTGAGTGAGAATTAATTTTTCTCTTTTAAATTCAAGTTAAAAAAAACAAATTAGCGAATTTGTTCTTCTGCTGGCAAGATGACGAAATATGCACAATTATTCCCTGTGCTTTCAGTTATATATTTTAGTATAGCAAAAAGTAATGAGCACTATGTAACTGTTCATTTGTGGTTTTGTCAGGATGCTGGAAAAGAACAATGCATCTTTCCTCTTCCGGACCCACAAGATCTCTTCCAGGCTTCGCAATTGAAGTTTGATGATTTTCAAAAAGATCTCCGCAAAATGAAGAAAGATTTGCGAGGTACTGAACCTAGATTAAGTGCTAACTATACGTTACCCTGGTGTGTTATTGTTTGTATCATTTTTAGACATTAGATGACACTGTAAAAATATTTGTGTATTTTTGACTCCTCAATTACTGTTTTGTTTCTTTGATTTTCTTTTCCATGACCATTTAAGCAATAACTCATAATTTTCTGTAGATAACCTGAGGTTTTTAAATTAAAAACATCAAACCAGTTAGGTCAAATCTTTTTTTTCAAAACCAAAGCAAAAAGCTAGTTTAGTTTTTCATTTTTCCAAACATATTTTGACAAGTCCTTCACTGTAAAAAGAATTGCAAAGTGTTGGACCATGTCCATGAAAAAAAAAGGTTTTATAATTGCCTGCAAATACTATCTAGCAGACAAAATAATATATATTACATATTGTTAGAGATAGATTAAATAACTGGACTTTACTGAATATGCAATATGCAAAGGTGATATTTTTTTTCCCTCTTGTGAAATGTTTTCTTGAAATGAATTCAACAGGCTTAGGATATGTTTGCTAGACTTTAATAAAAAACATATATCACATAGATTTCTTAATAGCCCGGGGATCTAAGCACTAAGATTAAGCAAGAGTAGTTTGCACAAATGATTCACAATCTTCATTATTTTTGCTATAAGTCCCCATTAGACTGGCCATTTATGTATCGCTGTACTAAATCTTGGAGAGAAAAATCCAGATCAAGGTGTAAAATGATTTTTATATTACTGTTGCCTTGCTGATTTTGAGTGTTATGCATTTAGAGACCAAGGAATGGTTTGGTAAGCCATCCCTGAACAACCTAGATTGGAAGGTTCTCTATTAAAACAAAAACATAACATGATTACCAAATTATATCTTATCTTCCCTTCTTGCTCCTATCAATATTTTTTAGGATGTTTTAAAATTTATCCTAAACATTTTGAGGTAAGATTTAAAGTTGTAACAAGGTCACTTAGTGTGATCATTAGCAGTGAACTGCAGCACCATCCATTTGCTACCTTGAATGATCAAGGGGGCAAAAATCCCACAGTTCAGCCATGAAAACTTATTTCTATGCTTGCAACTGCCAGATAGTCTCAGAGCTGATCTCCAGTCTTGCCATGTAGAAGAAAGATACTTAGGTCTTACTGAAGAAAGGTACTTGAATCCTAGCGTATGTTAACGAACGCCTATGGGGGCAGATTTTATTCCTCACAAATTCACCAAAAATGTTTTTATTTAGATGAAAAATACTTTTAGATCAAGATTGAAATTTCCATACAGACATAAATCTCTTGTGGAATAAATCCACACTGTGCAATGATCAAAGCAGGGGTTCTGTAAAAATGGAAATTTCACGCTTCGCTCTGCCATCAGGCTGCAGTTGAATTCTTTCTATGCTTCCAATCTGCCCTAAGACTGGAGTCTCTGTTGTCAGTCTGTTCTGTAGCTAATGAAACTGAAGAATAAATACAGACACTATTGCTCTTTCCTTATGCCCTTTGGTACAAACTTATTTGGGGACAGCATCAGACTCCATCTGCATCCTCTCCTGGATATGAAGTGACAATTTCAATACCACACTGCAATCTCAATCGTGATTTTATATCAGTCTTGAGAGATTCAAAATGCTTTATATTGACTCTCTTTTCCAAAGAAAAGTGGAACCCTAAATTAAAAATAGTTTATGTTAAAAGATTTTATGACTGTGAGAACATACACTAGAAATTCTGGGTATTCCAATAGCTTAATTTTTGTAATACTTTCAGTGAGATCGAAAAGCCAATCATTTTTAAATAGAGTACAAATTTTAACTGAACGGATAAAATTACTTCAAAGTGGTTTTTTTCTCTGCATTTACTGTAAGTACACTACCAGATTTGCTAATGCACATCTGGAACCTTATGAGTTACTAGAGCTAGCAAGCACCTCATTAAATGACAGAGCAGGAAGAGGACTGTAAGATGCTGAGAAAATTCTGACAAAATACTAAATATGATCCTATCCTTTTGAAGTCAATGAGAGTAAATGAATACTGATTATTCCTGGGAAACACTGACTTTAAAGCCACAGAAATAAATGCCCATGAATACATTCCAGCTTTTGAGATGTGAATTGTAACCCTGGACCTATATTCATCAGTAATTAGATAGAAGATTTCATGAGAGAATTTCACCATTTGGTTGGGTGGGCAGTTTGCTTTGTTCTCTGTCACTGAAAAACTGAAAATTTCACATAACATCAATTCAGGCTGCATGACCATTGCAAGGGTATTCTGTTGATATTAGTTTCAAATACCCTGCAAACCGTGCAGTGAGATGATGCTTATTACAACGAGGAAAAAGGGCATTGGTTCACCCAGGAAAAAAACTACTGAAGATATTTTATTTCTATCTTAAAAAACTTCCCATGATCATTTTGCAAAGGTAGGCTTCATTCTGGAAAGATCCTTTCATAAGATTTTGGGACCATTTAAAAAAAAAACCAGAAAACCCACAAAGTAGAGGAAGGTTATTATTTAAAAAAAAAAAGTTTTATAGCCATAACAATAGCAGTTCATTCTAGCACTGCTGTATTTTTCCATCTAAAGAAGTCAGTAGCATACACAGAGACATTCAGATATAAATAATCTTCATGGTTCTGTAAAGTAATTTCACTGACATGCTCTTTTACAGTTCTGAGTTTGGGTTTATGTTTATATTAGAGTTGTTATGCTGGTTGCTTAAAAAGAAAAAAAGAACTCTTGATGTTCAAACTCCTATGCTTTTGACCTTAGAGGCTATTGCCCATTTTTAAGATTTTATGAACTGTATGCCTTGTAGTTTGTAAAATTTTAGAAAAAAAGTTTTCTCTAATATTTCAGATTAAAAGTGCAAATCCAAAAGACTCTCAGAAGCATGCTATGTGACTGTTCCAAGATGAATATTACAGAAATTTGAGGTATTTTTAAAAAATAGAGATCCCAAGGATAAATTTTATATACTAGATTTTTTGTAAGATAGAAGACCAAGAACAGGTAGATCCTTTTACTAACAAATCAAGTGAGTTTGGCTCCATCTGTAGCTCCCGTATTTCACAGCTCTCCAGGATTCTCACTTTAGCCTTTTTGACTTCAGTGACATATAGTTTGTTAAGCAACTTGATCTGCTTTTGATCTCTCCTGGCTGTCAGCAATGTTCCTTGATGCAGTCATGCCAAGCAATGACTTCTGTTCCTATGTCATTCCACAAAAGAAACGTTAGCACTTGCCACATGACTTAAATCAACTCACCGTGTAAAGAAAATTGGGCATCTAGGGTCACAGGAGCAGTGTGACTCTTCCTGATTAGAACCTCTGTCACACAACTATTACTATGTGTGCTTTTCTAGACACCTCAGAATGCTCCAGGTAGGACAGAAAGATGTGGAAAAATGTGTATTGCATCAATTAATGTTCTAATCCTCTCTGCTCTGAAACTCTCTTAAGGTAAAATTGTGGATTAGGAAAATGTTGGATTTGTGGCCCATGAAATTCTTCAAGATACGTATTTAGTTTAGAAAAGAACTAGAACAACAAATTGGCATTGAGAGTTACAGTACTTATGGCAAGTTAAAATCTTCAGAAGCTGTTCTTTGGCTACACATTAACATTTTAGCCTTACAATAGTAAGTTTATTCTTGCTAATCAAAAACTAATTCATCAGTTGTCACTTATTGCAAAACTTTCACTGAAGCTTAGCTAAAAGGGAATTAGAAACAATGTCAGGCAGAAAATAAATCTGACTAGTAGAAGAGATTAATAATACAATACAATGCAGATTGCTATAAAATTGAGTTGAAGTCTGTACTTGTTTATATGTCATAGTCATATTTAATATATTTGATTGAAAAGTGATTACAAGTAATAATTATGATAATTAAACATTATTTTTGTAGTGATGCTTTCTTTTCCTATTCTAAGTGTTTACAACTCATTGAAAAGTCTCCATCCAAAAAAAGCTAGGCTGTGTGGCCCAATACATCTCTCTGGTTTGGAATAAATGTAACAGAGAATGTTTATAAAGTGTTAAGCATTTGCAGAACACTTTGTATTTTAAAAGTATGTTCCAATGAAAGCCCCACAATAACTTGGAAATATACACGTTCCGTATTTTTTCAGTGCTTCTTAGTCACCTAAAATTACCCATTCAGCTTGGATCTTCTAGTTGTAGAGCTGTTATGTGCTCTCATGTTTAACACCTGCTGTGTAAATCAGAGTATAGGAAATACCACATTGTGCAATAGAAAGACTTTTAAAAGTTATATTTGGAGTGGTGTCAATATGGGACTGAGAGAGGACAGTAATAGTCATGCTAATCATTCCTCTTGCCTCTTGCCCTTAACACCTAGAAAGAGGCCCCTACCTGAAAGTGCAGTCAAGCAGTAGTTTGAGGTGGAAGTTGTCCGTGAAGAGGAAAATCTATGTCTGGGGTTACTTTGCAAAATCAGATTGCATCCACTATTAGTTCTTTCATAAGTCATATTAATGTTTACAGGCTAACCTAAAATAAATGCACCGTTCTATTTGCACACCATCCTCTCTCTCTCTCTCTCTCTCTCTCTCTCTCTCTCTCTCTCACACACACACACACATGCTCGTACACGCATCCTTGTGTATTTTCATATTCCCAAGACTGTTTCCATCACAGTTCTGACTATGGGGCTAAGACTTTGGCAACATTTCAATGCCACTTCTTGAGCAGGAGTGGTATTAATTTCAACCTCAGTTAACAAACTTGAGCAGCCTTAAGCCATTTAAGGCCCCAATTCAGACGAAAGAAAAGGAAGGGATTGCTCTCCTAAAGGAGAAGGACATTCTTAGGATTGATTGATTTTCCTCTAAGGAAAGGTCTTGAGTCTAGTCTGGTGGTCTGTCTTTTAAATAGCTAAAGTTTGATGAAATAAAGTGTATCCTAAGAGGTTTCCCAAAAATTTCAGACTTTTTAATATGTTTGTACACTGGTATTTCAAGTTTCAAAAGAAGACAGAAAGTTGAAGGAGAACTAGATAAAAATTTGCATTCTTGAGAGTTTGAATTCATTGCATCATCAAATATGTTCTGTTCTAAGATACTTTTCAATGTCTGTGATTTTGTTATTCTCTGACAATAGTTTTGATATAAATATGATTTAAAATTTTTCACAATTAAGAAGTAAATCTTTGCTTTTTCTTAAATGATCCATAGATCCGTATTATGAGGAAAACATGCCTTCAATCTTTTATAATAAAATGCCAAACCTCTCAAGGTAATTAATAGCAAGATAATACAGCAACATTAGTGGGTTTGGTCAATCCTACACTTATCTGTACAATCTACCTTTGCAGAAACAGCTATAGTTTTAACCAAATTAAATCTTTACTTTTGCCTATTCATTAACAGCTGTGCATCCACACATTGTAGCTGTTTGTTCAGTTATTACTGAAAGGGTTAATTGCTGCAGCTATGCAGCATGCAGACTTCTAAACCTAAACCAGATGTAAACTAAAGCTAGGCTTTCAGTCAATCTTTGAGTTATATTTTACTGTCCTTAAAACTCCAAACAAGGAGCTGTCTATGGAAGCCCTTTAAGACTCAGCAGTTCTTAGTGTAAGAAATTAGGGGCTCTTTCTGTATTTGTGGTTGGGTTCATCAGAGTTTGTCTTTTGATGAAGCCAGTATGGTTTTCTTTAGATAAAGTCTAAGTTTTCTTTTAAAGTCACAGGTTGCAGTTGTAAAGAATCCAGAAAGCACTGAGGAAGTTGTGAAAACAGCGGTTATGCTGTTATAAACTTTTCAAACAAGTAGGACACAGGCACATCACCTGTGGAAGTCTGAGTGCTCAGAACCTCGGAAAATTAAGGACATAATTTCAAAACTTCCTTAAAGGCTTAAAAGCAAAGAGTCTATCAAGTTTTAATTAAACTTATGCTCTCAAATACCTTAAAAATCCACCTGAATTCTATCAGACTTCTATAGATAAGTATGTGGTTTCAGAACTAGTTAACAAAAACAGCTTCATGAACCTCTTAAATACTCATCTAAGGTAATTAAAATTCTTCTTGCTTTCCTTTTGATCTTTTTTTTGCTAGATTGCTTGTTGGTTTTGTTGTTGAGTTGGAGGTTTTAGTTTGCTTGGTTGGTTTTATTTTTGGTTTAGTTTTTGTGTTTTGGGTGTGTTGAAACGAAAAAATCTTGCGGCTCATTATTATCCCGACCAAAGACAATGCAGTAAGACTGAGGAGCAGCTAATCATCTGGTCACACATTTTGTTCAAAATGACTTATTTTATTATTAGAAGAGATTTTTGCTTCCAAGAGTTAAAATTTAGCATTGAACAGAAGTAGCTGGAAAACATGCATTAAAAAGATAGTCTGAATGTTGAAAACATTTTTTTCTTCTTTTTTTAAAAAAGTGAAGTGACTATTTTTGGTAATGCAACTGCTTGCATTTTAGATCATTTATCAAATTCACTTATTGAAAACGTTAGTACAAAGCATGGAATGTTTAGCGGCTTTTCCTTTTCTGTATAGATGTCTCTTAGCTGATACTGGGTCTTGTGAAACTTTATGTACTTTAGTATATTGACCTAAAATAAGATTAAAAAAATAGAATAAGCAAGCTAACACAGTAGCTTGAAAAAAGTGCAATTAATAGTATTTTAACACAGAAATAGAGAATGAGATAAGATTCTTGAAATACTTGATACAACTGGAATTGCAATTTGTTTAAATCTCTAAACTGGTTTTGAACACAGATTTTCTCATCAATTTCCAGACCAGGAGCATTTGAGAGATCTATGCACATATGAGCAAAAAGCTACGAGTTTGAATTGCCCAAAATTTAGAAGGTTCTCCCATACTGATCTTTTCCATTGCTTATAGTTTGCTTATATGTTAAAATTGATTTAGAGGTTTGGAGAAAAGGTGTGTCTGCCCATGCTTGAATGGGCATGCTTCTGCTTAGGACTTGAGAGCTTTGGAAGGTATAAAATCAGTGCATGAGGACTGGGTATTTGGGACTACAGGATACTGAAACCTTCACCTTGCTGCAAAACAACACAGAGAAGTTTTTATCTTTCTTTATTCATGTTGGTGCAATTCCATCTTGTGAGATAAACTTCTAGCTAGTGCTTGGCTTTTGTGACTGCTTACATGACTCTCATTTGTGGTGCCTTAAATATCTTTCAATTCTTTCATTATGAGGAACTTTAAAATTTGCTTAAAGTAAATGAAATTTAGAAATATTCCAGCTTTTGTTTAAGTTTTTCAGTTGTATACACGTCCCAAGATGAGAGAATAAACTAAACCTGTGAGAATAGAAATGATATCAGAGCAAGTTTTGAGCCTGTTGTGAAAAATCAGATAAGCTTTTGTTTTAGATAAAACTTTTACAAAGTCGTCACAACACGTCCCTTTTACCACCTATTCCTTTGATATATGGGATGTTTAGGTGAGCTGTTTCATAGAGATGTGTTTGAATATGAAGCTGAGGTTAAAGACAAAATCAAATTTAGAAGGCTATGAGTATCCTCACATACTTTTTTTCCCATGAGTTACCTCCATGTTGCTTAGAAGTTATTAAATATTCTTCTGGCACAAACATTTATTCAGTATCTTATTTCTTCACTTGGACAAAAATACTGATAACTGTCTGGTATTTTGTATTACTTTCATATGATCAGCAGTTTCATTTCTTCAGTTACAGTGAGAAATAGTGATAGTTCATACAAGTAGAGAGGGTTTATATTCTGGTGACAAATTATAATGCATGATAAATTAGTGCTATATCCAACAGGTTGTGCAGGGAGACCACAATTCCAGTCTTAGTGATCTGGAGAACTGATAAATTCAAGATGAGCTTACAGGCCTGTTAATTCTTTAATGAAGAAAGCATCCGATGAACTAGTTTATTTTAAGCATCATAATACTGATATTAGTATGGTAATAATGACAGAATTTGTCAACTTTTAAAGTCTGAATGCTACATATGATATTTTACTCTATAACAAGAGAAAAGGATTTTTGTTTTCCTGTGTTTTCTTTTGTATTGTAATTATTTAGTGTTTGCAAGTCAGAAATAGGATCAAAAATGGACCTGAACTATTGTTCTTCTGAACATCACTAATTTTAGTCTTTTCATGGGTGGAAGGGAGGGTGGGCAGAAACAAACAAAAATAACTCCACCAAAAAGTGGAGAAACAAAGCTATCATTAACTGCACACCCTTTCCCACACCACACATATATACACAAACAAAGCAACTGTGGAAGAGCTTCTAGTATCTGAATGGTTAAAGAAGAGACAATTCATTCTGACAATATTACACTTTTTTTTTTCCCTGTAATAAGTTGAATATAAAATAGAGAATATGCCATATTTCTATATACATGTTGAAATGGGACTGCTTCAGGTTGTTGACATGGGTATAGACTATGATTTTTGGTGGGTATGAGTCTTCATTAGATATACACTTCTCTCAGATTGGCTGAGAGATCAGGAGTTCATCGTGAACTGCAGATGCTAGTTAAAGAGAGCATAATGCTGTACTGCTCTGAAAAGTATTTAATCCACATTCCGGGAAAAAGTATAAAATTTTGATTATATTAAATGTTATGGTAGGTTCTATAGCCTTTTTCAGATTTGTCACTTATTTCTGAGTAGGAGAAAGGCATGATAGAAATTCTATATTACCATTACAGAATGTCTTCATTTGTAGAATAGTACATAACTTCTCTTTCTACTTCTTGTCATATGTTGTAAGAAAATTCATGGTCATTTGGATCCCCTTCCCTGTTTCAGATGTGTTGACTAAAAAGTTTGTTTAAAATTTGTTTAAAAATCACAGTCTTGTAATTATGTAATTATACATTATATGACTGTATTCGTTGGGGGGATTAGGTTTACTCTTTTATTTTTGATATTGCTTCATAAACAGATTACCTGTCTAATTAGATATATTCATGTTTATTTTTGCCCTAAAATCTGCTGGTATTTCTTTCTATTTTGCTCTAAGCTTAAAAAAAAAAAAAGTTAAAAATTAAATTGTTATTGTCAATTAAAAAATTAAATTGTTATTAAAGTGGTTTTACTCCATTTGTGTGGAGTTACCATTTATTTGAGCCAGTCTGCTTTTCTATATATGTGCATTTTAAACATTATATAGTGCTTTCTGCTACTTCAAAATATTTTTTTAATGTCTAACCAGTTTTCTGTATTTAAAGACATACTAATAATTCCTTTTTACTTGAAGAAACCCTGGAGGGTAAACAAGGAAGATATGCATTTTAGATGTGTGCACTTTTATTGGAAATTTTGAGGCAGAATCAAGCAGGATTCATTTCCGTTGAATGATGGGAACTTATCGCAGCCCAAAGAGATTTCCCTTATAATGGAAATCAGAGCTTAACATTCACCTGAAGTCATAGTCTCAAATCTTCTGTTGTCCCAAGTTACATTAGCTTGGATAATTGGTGGAAGTATGATGGTACCCCCTTACAAATGAATAATCTGTGTCAGACCTGTTTTAGGTTCCAGCTTCTCTGTCCTGGTCTCTAGTGCAATAAGAACCAAGATGTGCTCCAAGGTCTTTCATAGAGTTCAAGCCATGAGAACTGTACTCTTATAATCTTTCACTTTAATCCTTTTGCACAATCCTTTTGAACAATGCAAGACACTTCTACTGCATCTGTTTTTTTATCAAGTATCAAGCCCCCATCTGGCTTTACTCACTAAATTAAGGTCATTCCTACTATTTGGTGCAGGTTTCTCATCTGATCTTTGATTCAGGCACTGCCACCTGGGGCCAGGTATATCAACACGGCATGGAATCTCAGTTTGCAATTTTGTTCCCATACAATTCTTCCCCCTAAATTTGTATTTCTCCTTCAAAATAATTCAAAACTCTTGTAAATTTTTGCTACCATTCATTTAAACTCACAGACTGGCCAAAAATTTTTTGTATATTTTGGTCAAAAGTATTTGACCAGGAACAAAACTGTTCCTGAACATATTATCATTGTGTTTGTACTTGAAGTAGTGTGTTTGAGGCACATATTCCAGCAGTTTCACTGGCTATGAATTAAAGTGTCTTTTATTACAGTATGCAATGATGTGTCATCCCGAACTAATCTGTTACTTGAATTTCAGCATGTGAGACAGAAGCAGCAAAAGTTTATCAGCTATCACTAGAGGAGCACCTCCAGCCTTTCAAAGACAACATGGAGCAATTCATTAGTCAAGGTAAATAATGAAACGTCACTTAACCTTTTCATGACATTTCAAAGGAAAGTTATGGGAACAATGTTTATACATTGTGGGAAAGGGACTGTTTATTTTGGCATCATAGAAAGATGTGGATTAGTTTAATCAGATGCCACACAGTTCTAAAAGATTTGCAAAATGATTCTCTTGTACTGTAGGTGACTCACTCTTTTTTGCATGACAGCAAAGACAGCAAAGACAAATGCTATTGGCTTGAGTGTGTGATCTTCTGATTAGTTCAACATTCCAGTAGAAAACAAATTTACAGCCTTTGTTCCTTGAAAAATTGTTGAAGCTGGATCTGTTTCATTAACTTCATTCCAAAGAGATAATTCTCTTGTGTGCTCCAAAAAACATGGAATAAGCATAACAAAAGTAGTTAAAAGTTTTCCAGAGATAAGGTAAATTCATATGAAATACTTGGATGTGATTAATGGAAAATACTGCAAGAGAAAATATATTAGAAATATCCATGATTGACTGGCAACCTGAGTACTAGAAGGAAAACACTTTAAAATTAAATGGACTCTGCTTTACTAGACCTTTCTTTGATAAGACTATAGGAGATATGATATATCAGAGCATCTCTTGAAATACTACTCTGAAAGAGTATACTCTGTATTGACCAATTTGCTTTTTAATACAAGTTAGAATTCAATGCACCAGGGTTAAAATTCCCTGATGAGTACATCAACATAATTTTAAAATTTTGTTGCTGCTTCTGCTTTGATACTGCATTTTATAATCAAAGATGGAACTATTGTCTTCTGAACAGGCAAATTATTTGATTTTGTACTGATTCAATGGACCTGTCACTAATTCATTAGCTAAGAGATATGTTAAAGAGCTACCATATATAGAACTCTTTACTAACTGAGTGTGCTTTAGGTTTGAGAGGCCAGTCAGATATGCATTTATTTCCTTCTGGGTCGGTTATCCAAAATGACCATCTATCCAAACATTTTAAGAAGTGGAGTACATACAGAATCATCAAGTGGCTTGGGTTAGAGGTGACTAGACCATGTTACTCATGTGTTCTACTATGTACTGAACCATGCTATAGGACTCTCAATTACAGTTAATAAATTGAGCAAACTCACCATTTTGAATCATCAACTGTGAATTGATGTTTCCTAAGACAAACATATACTAGCCAAATCTGGCAAAGAACCTGTTTTGTCCAGCAATAATAGGTACGAACTGATTTAAAACTGGATTCTGATTATGTACATGACATATTAATATTACAGTAGTGACATGATTAAACATGTACCAAGTGTTTTGTATTAAGTTTATATTATTGTTTTTATGTATACATAAGGAAAATTCAAATCACAAGTTTGTCTGAAAGAGATCACTAATGACATATTGTAAATCATGCCATATGTTTGCATATTAACCTTAATAACAGAGTAGGAAATCAAACATGGAACTGTTTATGGCCAGGTTAGATGGAGCTCTGAGCAACCTAGTCTAGTGAGAGATGTCCCTGTCCATGACAGAGATGTTGGAACAAGATGATCTTTAAGGTCCTTTCCAACCCAAACCATTCTATGATTATATTATTATATTTCAACAGACATCTGTCTGTTAAATTTCTGTTACTTCTTTTAGAAACTATACTTACAGAAATATCTGACTTTAGACTTTGGCTTACTTTCCAATTTCTAGCTACACCTTCCAGAACATAATTTTATATAATCAATATAGTGATCTGTTCTGTTTCTGCAAGGATATGCAATTGCTTTTCTTGATTATGTGTCTGTACTTTCGGAGAGTGAGTAAAATGACAATAAAAAGAGATAATTAATCTCATTCATTAAGAACTTTGCTGTGTTGCCATATTAACAGTGTATTGACAAAAGGAGAAACGCATAATGTCAGTAAAAATATCAGTGTCTAATTTTAATGAAAATAATTGGAAATATGTATTGTGAACACAGTGAACTGTGATTAAACAATTTCTAGATTTTTTTTTTAAACGGCAAGACCTATTGTGTGGAATTCTGTCCCAGTATAAGAAAGACAAAGGTTAACATATAGGAAAAAAGAATCCCTGGTTAAGTTCCAAAAATAAAGTAATTTAAATACCTTTCATTATGAAATCCTTTGTTTTTACTTCATGGGATTGAATTCAGACTTGAAAGAGGCCATGTTTAAAGCAGGATTTCTCTTTCCTGTTCAGTGTTTGACAGGCTTTTGATCTAGATATTTTTTCTAAGGGCTTTTGTTGTTTATGTAGACATAATCGATGAGTCTTTTCAGCTAGACTGCACACATGATCATTTAGAAAAACAGAGGGACAATTCTTGGCACCTTTTGGGGATTTTTGTTTATATAACATATGCTCTGGGCAAAGAAAAATCAAGCTTTAAGTTTTTATCTTTTCAAGTTCCAGTTTCTCTAAAGTCAGAAAGTTTTAACTTGTAATTCAGATGAAAAGCATTTTTCATAAGGTTGAATAATTTGGCATGTTTATATGATGCCTTTACAGAGTAGATAACTTGTGTGTATAATGGGACCCAAAAGTTCAAAGTAGCTAGTTATTTACAGCATATTCACTTATACTTGTTGCTAGCATCTAAAATGGAAAATGGTTTTCCCAGAGGCAAGAAAATTTGGACATCAAATGAAATATCCTCGGCAAGGGGTTAGAAAGGCTCTGCTTTATAAGAATAGTTATTGTCATGCACTGTTAGATAACTTTAAATTACATTACTGCAGTCTAGCTAATTGTTACTAGTGACATATTAATTAAAAAAATCTTTTTTAATGTTAACACATTATTATTCATCAGAGGCAAAAAAAGGTTATATATTGCTAGCTTACGTGTAAAGATGATTTCACTTGAAAGCTAAAGAAGGGAAAGAGGCAAGACTGTGTTCAGGATCATAACTTTTAAGATGAAAATGCTAGTAGTATATATGATGAAGGCTGTTCAGCATTTGCCTTGCCAGCCATGTCAGTAGGCTAAATAACTAGGATATCGTCAAAGTATGCAAATTAGTAACAGGATGCAAGTCATTTTTCTGATGGACTTCAGGGTTATTCTTAAAATGATCATTCTACTTAACAGAAAATTAAACTACTTGTCCTGTCCTCTGTACATTGGCATAGTGGGTATTTGTGATTTACAAGCATGACTTATCCTGTGGGTTGGATTTCTGAAGGTCTTGTGCCTCAAAGCCTCAAAGGCAATCCTCTCTGTTCTTCCACATTTTCTTTCCTCTTTTTGAGTCTCCATACTGCAAACCATCAATCATATAATGTGGTTCTCCTGTTCTTACAAATGTTAATTTTTTTTTTCTGAACTTCTCCATAACCACAGGGTTTAAAAAGGGAGGGGAAAAAAAAAAAGAAAAAAAAGAGCTTCTTCAAAAAAGCAGATTGGAGAAAACTTGTCAGAAAATACAAGACTTTTCAAAATTATACTGCTTATTTTTTAGTTTGTTATAACCATTTCTGTAAGGGTTTCCAATATGTGACTAACATATAATTGCAAAATTTAGTAAAACAACTCTACTTTTCCAATAAAAAATTATTCATATCAAACAGCAGGAATTTAAAATTTGCATGTCCCCAATATAGGGTATGTATTCACATTTTCTATCTTTCAGTTACTCCCCACAATTTATCACAATTTGAATAGGAGAGATTGAAAGGAGAACACTATTTGGGAACTTTGTCTCCATTGTGGATAGATAGGGATGCAAATACATGAGAGATCACATCCACCACTTTGGAAAGCTTCAGAAATCACTTGTTTTCCTGGAGGAAATGTGTCTGACACACAGGACAGTGAAGAAATGCTGAGGGGGCTAATCATCATGCAGTTTGTAGAGGAATTTCATTTAGCGGTTAGTAATCCTTTAACTTTGTCCCTACTTGATAGGATAGCCAGCTCATGTTGAAAGAATCATGCGTTCATCAACCACAAATGATTCGCAGTCCCCAGGTTTTAACTGTGGTTAATTTTGCAGTGAAAAGCAGTCTTTGTTTGTTGTTGGGACTCTGTCTAGGCTGTGCATTCTTGTCATCTTGATAAGCCAGGAAACTTATAACAGGAGGCAGCCACTTCCTCAGAATAGGAAGTCTTGTCTGGGAAGTGGACTTTAGACTTTAGAAAAAACATTATGCCGTAGGAAATGCAAGCATTGTTTACAGAAGCAAAATCAAAACTTTCTGATCTTGGGCTAGTTCATCTAAAAGCATTGGGAATAATTACAGTGTGATTGTAAGTTTGGGACCACAAGGTAACCATTCAACCTTTGGTTCCTTCTAGTCTTTATTTTGCAAAATTCTGGAGTTCTGCTATTGTGAGTGAATACTAGCCTCAGGTTTTGTTCTGCTGGACCCAAGAATACAGACTCTTCTCTAGAACTGTTTTCTAGTCACATCCTCATGATCTTGCAGAATAATGATGCTAAAACTGACCTTTTGGTTGAACTGTCTGTAACCATCTCTCTCCTTTGCCTGGAAGAACATTCAGGAACCCAGTTTCCAAACTGTTAGTAAATGAATGTATAAATCACAGTGTGTTGCATTTATCACTGCAGCTGTAACCAGATAGTTGACCGTGACTTGTTCTTTTAGGTCAAGCAGCAAAAGGCTGTGCATCATCAAATGATGGATTGTGAATGAGACTAAAGCACCAGACTGAATCTTGGATGGCTGGGTTAAGTTCCTGGCTCCAGAAGTATTGTAGATGATTGCGAAATGAGTGCTGCTAGGGTAATCTTAATTCTGGCATTTTCTACCCCAGAATGATTGATTTTGCAGATTCCATTTTCTTTAATGTTGCTTTTATAATTTGATTAATATAGGGGGGAACATAGCAGTACTGCATAATTTTTCTAAAAGTAAATTGAAGAAAATGTGACTGAAAGATGATTAGGAAGATATATGAATAAATGTTTTTGTTTTTCTTTGAAAAAAATGCACAGAACATTAAGAAGTTGGCTATTGGTAGATTTATGTAGAGGCACTCACTTTAAATATTATCATCAAAATATACTCATTACTAGAATTTTAAAAATCAGCTTCTTTCATTTGAGAGGAAAATGTTAGAGGGATATGAAAAGTAAGCAACATAAAGTCATTCAAGCAAAAGATGCAGGAATTCAACTTAAGCAATTTAATTTTATGACCGTTTACATTTTTGTTAGTATTCTTCTTGTTGAATTATTGAAGGAACTTTTAAAACTTCTTCTTTGAGTGCTGAAAGTATTTTTTTAATCTCATGCTGACATCTTAATGCTGATAAATAGTTTAACTTCAGCATGATATAAACTTGTCCCTACCTCAGATGTCAGCACCTCCATTGGCGTACATTTTTACATAATAATCCTGATTCAGATTGTGTTGCATTTGCAACACGAGACAGGCTTCACTGAATTAGTCTTACAGACTGGGGCTGGCAGCTTTTTGTACCTTTGGCACAGGGTCTCATTTACTCGTTTTTGTAGGCATCTATACAGCAGTTGCAGACAACACAGGTATGGTAGAGTTAAAAAGTTATTTTGTCATTACATGAGAACAGATCAATGCATGAGTATCACAACAGCATGATACAAGTCACCCAACTCAAAATACTCTGAAAAAAATGCATTCTGAAAAAATTATCAAAAACCTTGTGGATAGTTGGGGAGGGGGGAAAATAATTCACATTTTAAGTCTCTCTTCCAGTAAAAATGTATTCAAATAACGTTGTTTTTACCACATAGCTCTTGAGATGGAGAAGGAAAAAGAAGAGGAGGACATGAAAGCTTAAAAGTACCTAGCTCTTTCATGAGCCCTAATCACAATGACACATGTTCTTTAGCACTGTGGAGTCCAGACTCACAGCTGAACAGCCTTCATTTTAAAGCAGGCCTAAATCTCTTGCAATATCTTTACAGTACTTGCAATACTTTACAGTGATTTAGTCATAGGTATGCTAGCTAACTGCACATCTGTTAACTGCCTAGTCCTGACCTGACTGAGACCACTGAGCAGTGTAAGATTTAAGATCAGTAGCCGGGAACATTGAGTGAAGAGCTCAAAGCTGCACACCAAAACCAATGTATTTGACTTCTGTGAATATGACATGACAACATTACAGTGAGTAGTTGCTGAATACACACAACTAAGTATGATGGAGTGATTTTCTGGGGGGGGGGGGGTTGGTGATTATTGTTATGTTTTGGGGGCTTTTTAAGTGTTGGATTTGAGTCCCTCTTCTCTCTCCCTCAATTCAGCTGATAGGAGATGGTGTCTTTCAAAGAGTGACAAATCACAGAATGGTTTGGGTTGAAAAGAACCTGAAAAATCATCTAGTTGCAACCCCCCTACCACGGACAGGGACACCTTCCACTAGACCAGGTTGTTTAAAGCCCCATGCAATCTGGCCACAAACACTTCCAGGGATGGGACATCTGCAAACTCTCTGGGCAATCTGTTGCAGTGCCTCATGACCCTCTCATCTAATGTAAACCTACTGTCTTTCAGTTTACAGTCATTTCCCCTTGTCCCTGTAAATATCGCTGTAAAATGTTCCTCTCCAGCTTTCTTGTAAGCCCCCTTTACATACTGGAAGGCTACTGTAAGGTCTTCCCAGAACATTCTTATCATCTGCACAACTCATCTATGTACTTGCTCCAGCACGTTCACATCCTTCTTAGGTGGGGGCCTCGGAGCTGGATGCAGTACCCCAAGAGGGGTCTCTCTAGAGTAGATTAGAAGGGAAGAATCACCTTCCTTGACCTTCTGGCCACACTGCTTTTGATGCAGCCCAGGATACGGTTGGCTTTCTGGCCTGCAAGTGCGCATTGTTGAGTCGTGTTGAGCTTCTCATCAACTAACACCACTGAGTCCTACTCCTCTGGTCTGCTCTAAATCCATTCTCTCTTCCCAGTCTGTGTTTGTGCTCAGGACTGGCCTGACTTGGGTGCAGGACATTGCAGTTGGCCTTGTTGAACTTTATGAGGTTAACACAGACCCACCTCTCAAGCCTGTCACGGTCCCTCTGGATGGCATCCCTTCCTTCCAGCATGTCAGCTGCACCACACAGCTTGGTGTTGTCAGCAAACTTGATGAGCGTGCTCTCAATCCCACTCTCCATGTTGCTGACAAAGATGTTAAAAAGTGCTGATCCCAATACTGACCTCTGAGGAATGCCACTCGTCACTGCTTTCCACTTGGACATTGAGCTGTTCACCACAACTCTCTGAGTGCAACCATCCAACCAGTTTTTTATCCACCATCAACCCCATGTCTCTCCAGTTCAGAGACAAGGATGTCATGAGAGCGACAGTGCCAAATGCTTTGTATAAGTCCAGGTAGGTTACATCAGTCTTCCCTTATCCACCAATACTGTAACCCCATTGTAGAAGGCCACCAAATTTGTCAGCCACTATTTGCCCTTTAGTGAAGCTATGTTGGCTGTCACCAATAACCTCTGTATTTTCCATGTGCCTTAGCATAGATTCCAGAGGAATCTGCCTCATGATCTTGCTGGGCACTGAGTTAAGACTGACTAGGCTGTGGTTCTTCGGGTCTTCCTTTCTTTTTTAAAAACAGGGTCTGTTTCCACTTTTCCAGTCATTTGGAACTTCACTGGACTGACACAGTTTCTCAAATAGGATGGATAGTGGCTTAGTTACTTCCTCTGCCAGTTCCCCCAGGACCTGTGGATGCATCTCATCAGGTCCCATAGACTTGTGTACCTTCAGGTTCCTTAGTTGGTCTCAAACCCAATCTTCTACTACAGTGGGTGGTTCTTCAGTCTCCCAGTCCCTGCCTTTGCCTTCTGCAACCTGGGCAGTGTGGCTGGAGCACTTGCTGGTGAAGACTGAGGCAAAAATAACCATATTCTTACCAAATTGTTGCTTGAGATGGATTAAAAGCGGACACAAAAAGCAAAATGTGGAGAAAGTTTGCATCCTAAAACACAGTATCAATAGAACTTGAGATGAAGTTTTTTGGTTTTATTATTAATATAGTTATTAATCTGAAAAATAAGTTTCCTTTTTATAGTTTTTAAAATTTAAATTTTTTTAACTTTCAACAAAGTTCAAGTTTCTGTCCTTATGTATTCACTGAGATTTTAATTTGTGGTTCCATAAATCTTGCTCATAATCTATGGAGTTAGCATATAATTTGAGTACTTGTGGTGTGAGAGTATAAAGTCATTGTGAAGTACAATTGGTTGGAATTAATATAAATGTTTACGCGTTTAACTTTTAGGTTTTTTAAAAAAATGGAACAACATAATTGTTCAGCATATTGGATGCTCTATTCCAAGTTATCTTCAAGAAACTGGGGTCTGAATAAAGAATTTAAATGTTCTTTTTCATGTAGGCATGAAAACCTTAGATAATAGGGGAGATGAAACAGGTATTCTGCATGCTTACAATATTCTATAAATTTGTCATAGAAAGTACAGGAGGGTGTAAGACTCTTCCTAGGATTCCCAGAAGAAATCCTGCTTTATTCTCTTGGAAAGCTTTCTTTGCACGAATATACCTAATAATAAACCATCCAAATGTACTTGGATCTTTATTCAGTGTAAATAGAAATTCTCAAAACTATAACAGTGCAGCTCTAATGAGTAATTGAAAAGGTATTGTATCTGTTAAAAAAACCCCAACAAACCCCCCCAAAAAACTGGCTCCACTTGAAAGTTGCTGGAAAGCATGTTCATAGTTAATTATAAACAAATACTAGTTAACACTTTAAATAAAAAGAGAGGAAAAAGCAAAAAGATTCAGGACATAGACAAGCAGATGAAAGGATTCTTGTTGCCTTCCATCTGAGATTACTCAAATGCATTCCTGTATTCAATTACCTGAGAAGATGTGATATTCCCCTAAGAGAGATCAGGAGATCAGAAGGGATGGCAGTTTCGCGCATCTCCTTACTCATAGCCCTTTGAAACTGGTTCAGCAGAAATAGCTTAAATTGCAACAGGGATTGGGGCCAGACGGAAACTACAAACAGTAATCACTGGGTCAAGATCATACCACAAAGTGACAACAAAAAGTTCTGGTGGAGCAAAAGCTCTGACAGGGCGTTTGAATGCTGTTTGAGTAGACTTACAAGGTCTACTTGGAATAATTTCTAAATCAGAAGCAATGGGTCAACTTGTTTTGTGACTATGTTTATCTAGTACACCAAAGACATTGATAATTCTTATTGTTAGGTTTGAGTCTATTTTTCTCATCAAATTCCTTGCATATTCAACTCTAAGCTTAAGATTTAATGGTTTGTTTGGGTTTTGGTTTTTGTTGTTTTCTTTTTTTTTTTTTTACAAAGCCCCTATTATTTTTTTTACAGTCTTCCCCCAAACCTATTTCCTTTTTGATAGTTTCCATCTAAAAAGGCTTAGTTCTTCCCAGTACCACTCATGCCCCAAGCACATGAATCCTATTAAGTAAAACATGTCAAGAGAACAAACAACAACAAAATTCAAAAATTGAGGCAAAACGAATTCAGAAGTCTAAAGGGGAGTGGGAGGAGAGGGAGAGGAAAAAAGAGACTTTTCTCAAGAGCTTTCTACTGATTCTAGTGACTTTGCTATTCTGCTTTGGTATTTCAAGGTTTTTCAAAATACAGTCTTGAATAGTTTGCTAACTGCAAAAAAAAAATCAAAAATCTGTAAGTATTATTTTGGCGTTTTCTGAAGGCATTTAAAAGTATATATACTACAAGGAGAATGGGGGAATTCTCTCAGAAGCACTGACAGAGCTCTTGTAAACTTAAAGCTTAGATCCTAATAGTAGCAGAGTAACTGCATGCTCTTTCTCATGGTGGCAGTTCATCCAGTATTTGCTTTATATCCATTTTCTTTCTGTGCTAGTCACATGTTTGATGTACCTATGGAAGGTATCCTCATGGCCTCTGTCAGGTACCTCAGGTCCTCTTCTTAGTGGAGCTGAGTCAGAAGTGACAGATGAACTGCCTGATGTTCCATACACTTTTTAAGAAAGTCTATCCCTCAGTTTTGTTTTTAGTTCAGTTTTGTTGGGACTTTTTTGGAATTTGGGGCTCTGCCAGAGGAGACGTTTGGTATATTTTCAAAGCCCTAGCTACTAGTCACTCAACACCACTGTGGGGAAAAAAAGATGACTTCTTTGAAGAGCCTGGTAAATCTGCAACAAGGATTTTTAAAAAATGTTAGTAAGGAGTTCTAAAATTCTGCCGCTTTTTAACAATATGCGTATAACATAGGAGCATAATAACCCCCATTTAAAACAGAGTCAATTATCATACATTCAAACAAGAAATTGCAACAACAGAGATAATAGAGACAACAGATGTTATATACAATACCTATCCACACAGACAATAATCTGTACATGTAGAAAATAGATATATTCATGCTATTAACTTTTTTAAAAATCAGATTTAATGCACAAGGTATAACGGTTACATTTAGAGGAGACTAGTAGAGAAAGTTTATTGGACTGAAAATGAGGCGATACTTGGCATTGTCTTCATTCACAGAGTGGCTTGATTTCTGCAGAGAACTCAGCATAACAGATTCAAAATGTCACTTCCCACATAGGTCAGAGGGGACACTTTGTGGTCAATACATGGTTTATGTCCTTACCTTTGAATCTCTTTTCATTTAATTTCACCTTCTAGGCTTCTTAAAAAAAAAAAAAGTCTAATTGTAGAAAAGTGAATGATACTATTCTGCTGAAGACCAGTATTTTCTAGAATACCTGTTTATGTTTTTCACATTCAATTTGGTGAGATAATTCAGATTTTCATAAATGCATAGGTCACTTTAGTATGACTATTCATATATGTGCCTTTGTAGAAGTTTGTATGTAACCTTTGCAGGACTCTAATAAAAAAAAATTGGAAGAGCAAACACATGGAACAATGGCATGTATCATTCTGGAATGTGGATATATGCTGATAACGACAGAACATTTGAAAAAGATGTTAATTAGACTTCATTTGTGAGATCTTGTTTGAAAGCTCATTTTGAATTGCATGAAATACAGTTTTATGCCCCAATTATAAAACATTAAGCAGTAAATTTAAGCAAATACAAACAGTGTTAAGACAGAAGTTAGAACACATGATGTGAGTAATTTTTGAAAAAATATGTATGTCCTGTAGTTAAAAGAATTGATATAAGAGTACAGTAGTCGTGCTTGGTAAGCGATGATGTAGGGAGGAAGGAATGTACTTGAATTTTGACCAAATATATAAAGTGTTTTGGAGGTATAGACCTTGCTCTAAAGGGAGACCAACTTTAAATAATCTGAAGGTAACTTAATGGAAAAAGCAGGGAAACAGTGGAATGTCATCCAACAAGAAGGCATTAAAGATGCTTTCAAAAGTGAAAAGATAACTAAATCAGTATATGTTGTAAATTCTTGATAAGGTAGCTTTGCTCTGTGAGAGGTCACTTTCACTCTAAAATGTTCTAGTTTTTGAGTTGGCCATATTTTTCAGTATGACCTAAGGTTATTTTTCAGCTTTATTATTCGAAGCAGATTTTACAGAATATATTTGTCTTCAGGATTACGAAAGCTGTATATAAAGCCCTATATTATATAGAGTGTATGAAGGCAGACATATAAAACTGTTACCTTTTCCTACTTATGCATTACACGAAATAGAGTGTGTAGTATCTGCTGGTATGGTGCAGTCTTTAATAGATTTGGAACAGTGTATTTTTTAGGTGGTTTAGCATATTGGTATCAAGAATAAAGAAAACAATTCTTAGTTGGGGGTTTTAGAAAAGATGATGGGCCAATAAAATGTGGAATACTTGGGAAGTAAAACTGACCTAGGAGCGGGAACTCCTACATCTATCAGAAAAACTGCAAGCAGTCACTGCTGTGGTCAGCTGACCAATTCTAAATATATATGAAAACAGATATGGCTACTGCATGACTAGAAGACTTCTTTTAATGTTTTTCAAAGAAAAGCAATAAGATTTTCTGAAATAATCTTATTTCTTGAAGATAGAGCATAATTTTAATGGCAGAACAGAGTGCTCAGATATGCTCAGCTGCCATGATATCTCTGGAAATATTCAATTTTCCTGTAGCAGCCATTGCCATGGTATGATCCCTGTAGAGTGGGTATGGATATTCTCTTTTTTATTTAACCTGTTTGTAGCAGGAAATACACTTTTCTCCCACAAATGTTCTCTCAAGGTGGACACCTTTAGGTGATATTTGGCACTTAATGGATAGAGGTGACCAAAAAGGAAAAAGCTAAACTGGTGCCTTTCATGCACTTTTTTTACACTTGTGATGAACTGCTTTGAAGGAAGAAGTGACAGTAAAGATGCATTATATTGAATGAAATTATAATGTGGTGCATTCTGGGACACTTAACTGAATCCATCATAACTGAATTTTTTTTCCTTCCCTACTCAAATAGGAAAATAGGTTGAAAGCAGTTTGCCAATGGAGTGATTAGTACAGAGCAAAATACCAATAACCACTTATATCAGGTGCTCATATTAGTGGCCTGTTCCAGAAGTTATAGCAATCTCCAGCTGCTTCAACACTTAATAGTTGTTCCATTGTATCCAGGTGATTGTAAGACTTTGTTGTTTTGATAACAGGAGACTTTCTCTCCTTACGTTTTACAGCTTTTTGATGTTTACTCTATACTAATGCAAAAGCAGTCACCTGAATATTTTCTTCGAACAGGGACAAATCTTTGAGTGTATATACCATGTTTTCTTCTCTTTCACTGGTGCCACTTGTCATCTTGTGGAAGCAGAATTGTTTCCATCTCTAACTTTTTCTGTCTAGAAAAACGAGAGAGCAAGAGGGTTGTAAATTAAATTTACACTTGAATAATATCCTTTTGATAATATACAAGATGTGTTAAAGGTGTCATTACATTTGGACCAAACTACAACTGCTTCAGAGAAAATTCTTTCCTTGCAAGAATCTTTTTAATGCCAAAAGGTGATCTGATGCAGGATGAAATCTCTCTTTCTGGGTATAGTAGCTGCCTTATGCATATCTACTTATTACTTAAAAAAAAAAAAAAAAAGCACTATTACATGCACCTGCATCATTCAGGGATTCTAAAGATTCTTTTCACTGTGTAATACCCATTTCCTATGAACTTATTAAAAATACAGATACCAGAAGTACATTGATCTTGAGGTTTTTTTTCTTCTTCTTCTCTGGACCATAGTAAATTTCTTTTTTAATTGAAAGGAAACTTGTGCCAGAATGGTGATATTTTGACATGGTGTGATAAACTTAGGATAGTACCTTATGCTTGCTCTTTCAAAAAGTAAATTGTGGAATATTTGTTCCATTGTTGGTGGGTAAATAATTGTATGTATGCATGTGTAGAACAGTTGAAATAAAGAAGGAAAAACCTGAAATCGGCAGCTCAAATGATATTCCACCTCATCAGTCCTAGAAATGATAAAAAGAATTATGTCCTATGAATATGACATATGCACTATAAGACTATCATAGGCTGGAACATGCTAGCTTCCGTTTCTAAGCATTGTTTGACCAAAAGAATTCAAATTACATTTTTCTGTAATAGCATGATTAGTTTTAAAAATTGTATCCACAGATACTTAGGGAATGTGTTAATGCAGAATGAGATATTTGATTTCACTTCATCAGGGGAGTTTGTGTGCAGTTTGTGTGCAGTTTTTATTCGCTTTTGAACTTTATGTCTTTACCAGTCATACCTTGACCTTCAGGATTGAAGTATGAAGAGAAAAAAAAGTATTAATGAAATTCTGTCAAAGCTGCAGCGTGTCACCTGGTTTCTTATCCAGAGCAATGCAAGGCTTTCAAGAAAAACTCCAGCTCAGCCCAAATTCATTCAGCACTGGGCTCAAGCTCACTCAAAAGGGTTTTAAGCCCTCACAAACCTTTTGAAGAATCTGGGCTGAGTTTCAAGTCGGTATTGAGACCTGTAATCAGGCAAGATTCACATGCTCTTCAATTTCCTTGAGAACATTTACCCATCTCTCCCTCAAGTTTTTGTGGTTTGCTGGGATTTTTTTCAGCATAACAACGATAGAGCCCCAGTCTCCAAGTAGTCATTACTAAATACAATGTTTCCTGCTGCAAACGTCCTGGCACTGCCCACTCTACACAGCAGACTACATTGCTACTAATAAAAAGTATTTGCTGCATTGGACAAAACTCTAATCATTGTTGTGACTGCAGAAAGTACAGGGAAATTCCATTTGTGTGTCTTTGCTACAGATTTCACATGCCTATTTTAGTGGATGTTTTTGCGTATTGCTGTTGATTGAAACATTGTAACAAAAAACCAGTGATTATCTTTGTACCCTAATTATGTCATTGCTTTTCTCTTTTTTGCAAAATTTAAAATTAGGATTTACCTTTTCAGAGGTAGTGTATCTACAATGTAGAAAAATATTTTTAATTATTACTGTAGAGCTATGTGGGGAAAGTGGAATAAAAATAGCTTAAAGGTTTCTTCTTTTTTAGATTTCTATATGAATTTTATACCATTGACATTTGTTACTAGGACAGTTTAGAGCTTCTTTATGTTCCAAAACCTACTGACTCTTGGGAATCCTAAAATTCTCCTTGCAAATTATCAGGCCAGAAGTCCAGCAAACTGAAAAGGAGAATCAAGTACCAAACTAAAAAGCTTTCAGCTAAAGCCTGAAGATCTTAAATCAGATTTAAGTTGTGTTACCTGAATATCTACATAAATATAAATCTCACCTAAGCACACATGCACAGAGCAGACTAGCGATTGCTTTGCACCTTGGTGATACCTAAGTTAATGTGCATATTCTCATGAATTTTTTTGTATCAGAATACCCATCTAAATTAAGTGGAATGGGTACAAAATAATTATGGAAAAACATAATGCAAATAGATAATTTTTTTCATCAATGTGTCACAATGACAATTTCTTTTTTCTAACTTCCTTCACGTGATCACCAAATGATAATTTCCTTCATATAAAACCAGTTGTGTTTTCCATGTGGGCCTGCTATAGCTCTAGTACTTCACTAGTTGATGTGTGTACACGGAGAGGGAAGAGTTTTTATTTGTAACTGTCAAGCAGCTTTTAGAAAAGCTATAAGGCTGAATCCTTCCTGCTCTTCATTCAGCTTTTTCTCAGTAGACAAGTTTCCATATTATTTAAGTTTTTGTAATCATTATTTAAGATCTGTTTTTAAGTCGCTTTCATTACTTCATTGTTGTTTATATTGCTGCAAGATTATTATTTTTTTTTAATTTTCAAAGCTTGCTTTGAGTTTGGTGGGGGTGTTTGTGGTTATGGTTTTGGATTTCTTTTCAATTGGGTTATCAAAGTCCATGTAGTTTTGTTTGTGTGGGTTTTTGCTGGATGGAGTTTTTTTTGTTTGTTTGTTTGCTTTTCTTTTAGAATTGATCTATATGAGTATATCCTCAGGTGGTTTCTGCACATTTTACACGTGCCATATTTACAATTAAAAATATCCTGAAACGTATTGATCTTTCACCTTGTTACTAATTATTTGATTGTAATTTTACAGCTAAAATAGACCAAGAAAATGAAGAGAAGTCACTAACAGAAGCACATAAAAGGTAAGAAAGAACAATGCATAAAACCTTTCTTTGAAAAATATGTTTTTATAGAGCTTGCTGTATTGGTAACCAGCATTATTGTATTTTTGAACAGTGATAGGAGTACACTCAGAAAACTAAGTGATATTCATTTATTGTCAATTTTAATTTGACAAATAGGAAAAAAGTTTGAAATTCTTTAGAGAGATATTGTATGTGACTCCTGTCATTCAGAAAATTCCCCAAACAATCATTATTCATTAGGTAACGTTTCTTGTGCTTATAAAATGTTAATTTTATAACAAAGAATGAAAATCTTTTTTTTCATATACTAATGGTATGTATAATTAAATGTGACTTCCTTTGTAGAATTACTACTAGATCTTCAAATACTTCTTGTAGCAAAAAACAAAATACCTCATTAAATTTCATTACAGATGTCTGCAGCTGAGAAAGTTATCAAAATTGGGAACCTCACTGCATTGCATAACTTGTGGTTTCTTCTGATGTTTTGGAAGAGTTCTGCAGAAACAATGTTTAAATGGGACAGATTTTTATCTGTCCCAGCAAGAGATCAAAATATGACCCACACCATTTATAGTCCAGATTTAGTGAAACTGGCAGTCTGTGTTTGTTTTTCTTTCACTAAATATAGCATCATCTTTTTGTACTAGCTACCACTGCTACTGAATATATACTAATGAATATATCCATTAAATATTCCCAGAATTGTGAAGTGTCTCAATAGGATTCCTGTAAAAGATATAAGTATAAAAGTTTCTAGCTTTTATTATGGTTTGTTAGCCATTCTATGGCCTTGATACCCAAATTTGCTGCCTGCAGTAATGTCACAGTGCTGCTGACATCTGGCACAGCACCACATTTTCTCTCTGTTCCCTTGGGCCATGTACTGAAGATAATAACTGAAAAGGAAACCAAGAGTAGAGTGTTCCTCTGCCAGAAGAACCTTCCTTCTTACTTGTGAGGAGATGGTGGATCCACCATTGGTGGTGCTGGATCATGATGGAAAAAAATGCAACAAAGGGAATATTGCTTTGGCTTAGTATCATACCTCTTGCTCAAGTATATGGAAGGCATTCCTGACATTTCCTAGGTTTGTTTAGCTGCTCTGTTACGTAATTCTTATCCTTAACATTTTCCTTCACGATGAAGCTTTGAGAGAAGATACTGCTATTAGGAGATTTTTGTGGTAGTTGAGTGCTCTTTTAAGGAAACTGTTTTTCCTATAAAGAAAGGATTAGAGCACAAGTCAAAACCTGACAGAAATCTAACGGCAACAGAATCCGCAATCTGTACAGAAATCTTATGACTTGTCACTATCTTTTGGTGTCTAATTCATTCTCTATTCTACTCTTTTTCCCTGACTAGGCCAGAACCATAATATCAAAAACTGTCTATGGGCTTATTTAGCATCCACAATATGGGACAAGGAAGAAAACTACTCCATAGATTCTTATTTAGCTCGATCTGCTCCTTCTGACTTGTCCTAATTCTTTCTTCTCCTGCAATGTTGAATGTAGCAGCTCCTTTTATACAGTTTGTCAAAGAAGAAAATTCAGCTTCATTGTTCCTCTTTACTGTGAATATCTAGCAAGGATATTCACGGGCACAATCTTTTGTGGAACATACGAGGAATTATGCTAGGACCATATCAGGACAAAGTAATTTTGTACTAGTATCTACATTACATTTTCTTTCTTCCTTCCACCTTTCCACTAAAATTCTTGATTAGATTAGTGGATTTGTTAAAATACTGAAGACAACTCCATGTATAGTTTTAGTACTATGTGTAATTATTTCACTAAGATCTTTAATTTAGCTTAGAAATAAAATGCCTGGGATCCATTTTGGCAGGCGTGGGTGAAAAAGAAGATGAGAGCTTAAAAAGCTAAATAAAAGATTAGTTACATTTGACTAATCATAGGTAGAATAGCAGTGCATAGGATGACTAGGCAAGCAAGTAGTGCAAGGAAAAGTGATGGATTAGATGGAGCAAAGTTAATGTGATTAATGTGCTTGGATTTTTCTTGTTGAAGTGGATAACTTCAGCCCATGTATAAGTTCAGGTCTACTGCATGAAAGCATTTCTTTACCTTTCATTAAAAACTATGAATTTTCTTCTTTTTTTTTTTTGTTAGTTTGGGCACAAAATATTAAAGCTGATGTCTCCATTAAAATACGAAAGTCTAAAAGAAAAACCCTTGCATCAATAAGAAAAAATATTTCTGAAATGAATAATGACTTGAAAATGCAGCAATGTGTATTTTTAAAAAGCTCAATTGTGCAACAGATGAACTGAAGTGGAAAGTTAATCTTACATACAAAATGAAGACAAAGAAAATGGAATGTCTGCTCCAGGGACTCCATACAGTGTATAGCTGTTCATTTGTCACAAGTGAGAAAATGTTTAATCAGTTTTGAAATGATGTATTCTCTCTTTATTTATCGTGTTTAGTGACTTTAAGAGTGTCAGTATGTAAAGTGTTTATCCAAGGGATGGATTTCTGGCACATGGATAAAATGAAAAGTGAAATGTTTAGCTCGCAATAGGCATATGTTCCAAGATCTCTCTGAGTAAGTATCCTGAGATGAGAAGAAAGCACACAGGTCTGTGTTTATCTAGCTTACGCAGGCAGACAAGGAAGGCTCCAGCCTGGTATTAACACTGAAGTGACATGGAATGTCTTCACCAAACCCCAAACAATTACATCATTCCTTTAACAATATTGATAAAGTGTAATAAGAAAGAACCTGGCACTTTCCAATTAGATCCTCATTGCTAAATGCTTGAGAAACTGTGAAATACTGTCAAGTTAAAAACACTAGTTTTGGGGGGAGGCAAACGAAGTAAAACAGAAAAGAAAGAGGAGGAGGGGGAAAGAGGTGCTTTTGTATTTTAGGAGTCCTCAATTTGGTGCCCTTTTTTTTAACTTTAAATCTGTCCAAGACTCATAGTATATGGTCAAATCACATAGCTGTGTATAACACTTAAATTACTTTATAAATAAAATTTAACATCTTTAAAAACTGGGAGATACAGTACACTTTCCACAAAGGAACAAGAGTTCTCTGTTTTCTGTATTTTCATTTACTTAGCTTTAAATATCTTTAATTTTTCAAGATGTGATTTTATTTAAGCAGCAAGAAAAAATTAAAAGCATTGTTTCCAGGTATGCTTAATAAAATCTTAGAATGAGATAGACTTTGATCACAGTATCCACAGCAAGTAGGAAGCAAGACTACAACAAAATTGGTGTCCAAATAATATGACAACTAGTGTATTGTTTACCATGCTAGGATAAAAGGTAATAACAACAGCAGCAATACAATTTTGCAGACTTATAATCAGAAATTAGTTAGTTACTCTTCTTGCATTTGATTTCTGAAGAATCAGTAGCTAAACAACCTGACTGGAATTACTAGAAACAGCATTACTAGAAATAGTGAAGCTGAAGGTCCTCTGCCTTGCTACTTGAATAACTCTACAGGAATAGCATGTAGCTTTATTACTTACTTATAATACCTCACCCACTATTGAGTTCTGATCTTCTTGGAGGGCTTCCAGATTCATGTCTTTTTCAGAAGAAAATAAATCCAGACTTGTAACACTGATCTCTCTTCCACTGAAATAGTTAAGATGATCTTTTTTTTCCCCATTCATGTCTTCTTGGAATAACATCTAGGGAATTATTAAAAAATTGAACTGGAGGTGTTTGGGTTTTATATCCGAGATACAGTCAGATAATCTCCAATTTTTCCTGCTATCTCTCAGTCTAAAAATGAAGCATCAGATTCTAAATTCAGTGCAGTAGCACTGAAAATTGCCCAGTTACTTATATTTCATATAATTTACTCATATTTATTATAATTTACTCATACTGCACTCATGTAAGAGACAATGTATGCTGAAAATTGTTTAAGAATGCATAATGAGAATATATATATTTCTTTTATAAAAGATCAAATAGAGGACTTTCTGCCTTTTGACGTAAGTATCAACAGGGGAATTTAGGATGTGTGTGGCTTGGTATGGAATGCTCATCTTTCCATGTCAGGATATTTTTATTTGGTTTATTTATAATTTGCTCCCATTACTTGCACATTCCAGTGATTTTTAGACTTTTAAGTGCTTCCTAAGTGCAGCCTCCCAGGCACCTCTTCTGTTTTCAAGACTTTTAATAATCCAGTTAGAAATGTGTTGTGGCTTTCTTTTGCTGTAGCAACAAAATGACATTAATTTTGAAGAGAAATGTTTACTTTTAAATTCCCTGCAAAAAAAAAAAAAAAATTCTCCTGACACAACAGTCTTTGCAGACTTCCATTGGCTTCACTGAACATGAAACTTGGGGAGGAACAAAGCTTTACACCTGCTTCTGAACTGACAAGCTGATGACACTTAGAGAAATAGCAGACAGTATGGTACAATGGCACTGCTGAAAAGCAACACCTCGAAATGTAGCACCTAAGTCTGGTAATCCTTTAAAACATTAAAAGTTCCTCCCACCTCACTACCCTCCACACAGTGTTTTGGATTGTTTCCAAAAGTGAACTGTAAAGTTAAAGTGAAAATTGAGTTAATGATTGAAATAAACTGGTGAAAAGCTTAGAATGGAGAGAGGTATGTAGTTTAAAAAAAAAAAAAAAAAAAGAAAGGCAAAACAACAGCACAAAACTTTTAACTGAAAGGCAAGAATATGCTATTGGACTCTGTCTTTCACTACTCTTTGGCCATTCATCCTTTGTTGGTTCTTTTACTGTTATGTCTCTCTTCTCGCTGTGTGGCTCCCAGCGTGCAGACTAGAATTGCTTACAGTAATACATTTCAGACTGTAGGTATACATTAGTTGGATCAGCAGAAAATAAATACTTGGTGCGCAAAGGAAATGTGTATAGAAGGAGCTTACAGACTGTTAAACAGTTTGGATCATTCTAGTTTAGTATCCTGTCTCTGACAAAATATCAGGACCTGTAAATATGCAGTAATGGAAACTTAACCAGCAGTTTAGTTATGTCAGAAAGTCTCTGCTGAAAAATGGGTAATTAATCTTATCCTGAAAGATGAAGTCCTCATCCTTTTCTGAAAATATTTGCCAAACAACAGAAGTCCTTAACTATTTGTAGGATTGATTTTGCCTGTAAGAGCATCATCTTTGCTTTTAAAGATGACTGCCTCCTTGCTTAGAAAAATAATTTCATTTTATTAGTTTTAAATTAGTTTGCATTTAATGACAGTGATAGTATGAACAAATGGTAATATAACTTTTAACACACTGGGATACAATTCAGAGATCTAATGTTCTGCAGTGTAAACTGATCTTTAAGCAACTTATTCAAAAGTTAATGTAGAAGATTTATTCTTAGATCCCATAGTAAAAGATAAAGGATAATAGTTTAAGGATCAACTACAGTTACCCAGCTAAGTAACATTGATCATAATACAGCTAAGTAACACCCTAAAAACAATATAGTTAAAATAATTTGATAAACCCAAAGCTAATACTATGGCACTAAACTGAGGATTAAAAAAAAAAAAAAAAGACAAAACCCCCATGTAGCTAATGTAATGAGTGGGAAAAAATACAGAAATTAAAATATTTCAATGTTGCATATTTTTTGGCTTCCAGTTTATGCCCAGCAGGTGGTTTCACTGAGTAGCCTTCAAAAATTCAAGATACTCCTCTCGAGCTGTTGCAGCTGAAATAAAATGCTTGTGTGTGTGTGTGATTAGCTCCTGTGCCTCTCCATTGTGCATCAGCTTCTGATTATGTTCAGTAGGATTTTTCTTTCATCATATTTTCCACCTGAGCTGTTTGATTAGATTGTTTCCTAAGACCTTCATGGTACAGTGTTCACATTTGCAATGACTGTGACTTAAATGTGGATAACATGACTTTTTTACTCTTATGTCAATTTGCCACTACAGTGGATGCTTTCTTGTTGTATGTTAAGATTTACTTTAAGTATTATTATATTATACGGTTTTGTAATGTATAGGCAAATAGAAATTAGAATGTCAGGGAGGGGATTTAATTAGGTCACAACTGCATTAACTCATCCGGAAACTAACCAGTAGTAATCTGTAGGATATAGATCATTCCTTCCATAACAATTTCCAGCTGATGGAAGACTACCATCCACAAGCCCTTCACAGTGTAGGGCTTGCTTCAGCCTGATACTGAAACTCCACTGTTCTTCTCATACATGGAGATGAAGTGACTAGGAAAAAAAAATGCTGTCTCTTTACTCTTCCTCAGTTTTATTTCTCAGTCTTGTTGCCTTGTTTCTTGATTGCCTTAACGAGCAAAAGCAGCTTTAGTGGGCCGGATCCCTTCTGCACTGTCTTAAATGAATGCTTCTCATGAGATAACCTTACACCCCTCTTTTCTCAGCTGCTGCCTATAAGATGGTTCTACCTTAATCAGTCTGTTGAGGAGGTGAAACTTCCTTCTTCATCCTGAAGAAAACAACTAGGGAAATGGTCACCCCAGACCAGAAACACCATGAAGCCTTTGTGTAATCCTTGGAAGGGGTGGGAACAACTCCTCCAGACATGAGGCAGTGCTCCCAGGCCAAAGCAGTATGGTTTATTTAGCTTTGCTTGTATGTGTGAATATTGAGTATTCACAGATCCAGAGTGATATGGTTATTTAATACAATATTTCTTATAATTCCAATGGCTGCCACCTTCTCATTTAGACTTAATACTTTAGAAAATGCTGCCCATTTTCTCTACTCATCTATACCAAGATACTGTCACCACTATGAAGGGAATATATTGGGATAACTTGGTAGTTGAATCTTAAATGCTTAACATTTGAAAAATGCATGTAAAGACCTTTTCAACCTGACAGTTCATCAAGACAGATATTGAAATCTTTCAACTTTCTTTCATAGTATTTTCTTGTAATTGACTCAGAATATGAAAGCCCCCATGAAAACAGTTGAGTTTTCAGCAAAGGCTAGATTACTTCAATTCATAGTTGTGCTGGCCTGTGGTGATATTAGTGGATACATGTTAAGAAGAGAGCTCTTGAACATTGAATTAAGTAAGAACATTCTACAGAACAACCTCAAAGGGTTAAGATGAAAGTGTATCACAAGACATTTAAAATTCTCTAATACCCAAGTATTTCAGGGCATTTTTATTCTATAATTTTTAAAGAATAGAAACTGAATTCTAAGTTTGACTTGAGCACCAAAATGGAAAAGAGAACATGATTATGCCCAAAACCCTCTGTACATTAATTTCACTTGCTATATTTAGAGTGTATTTTTGTCAATTCATATATATAAAATTTAATCTATACTGAATGATATTCTTAGAGCATGGGTTAATATTATGTGTACCTGAAATTTGGTAAACCATGTGTGTGGTTTCTGTCTAGATATCTAAATAATCTGTTGTAGATTTAAGACAAATTATTATTTCATTATATAATTGTTATTATTATCTTTGTAGAAAAATCTGACCTTTCCTTTGCATGAATTTCAGTCATAAAAATGAGCCACACCAAGAAAGCAGGCAGATTACAAGGCTGAGGTCGATGTCAATAAATTGAAAAAACATAACAGTATTTAGTGTGCAACAGTTATGCACTACTTCCGTATGTAATTATAACCTCTTTAAGAAATAATGATTGCTCAGAAAGCCTCCATTGTGCTAGACAATGAAGATGAGCTGTTTTAATAGAAATATTTGATGTCAGGTTGGGCTTTAACATGAGGCATTTAGCTGTGTCTTACAGCACTGAGGCTAGGAGCTTGTGTGTCAGATCACTGCTGTTGAAATTCATTCTACCGCTCTATTCTGTGTCTATTGGCAAAGTTTTATTTCCTCAATTTTCTAAGGGTTATTTAATATGTTTGAAGCTCATATGTTAGTCTTTTTAAGAGAGAAAAATACTTTTTTCTTGGATATGTTGCTGGGCCTGATTTTCCAGTGCACACAATTACATAACATTGTTTTACACATGCTTATATTGTCTATGGCCAGTTTAGCACACAGATCTATCCATGTGCCTACATAGGAGCTTAGCTGTGATATCCACACATAAAATTAAAAGCATTAAACTCCAAGAAAGAGAGCCTATACGTTCCTGCAAAGTGTTCAGATTACATGGATTACAACTAACACCAATGCATCTATGGAACTGTAACTACCTCAAGCCAGGTTTTTGAGAGAGAGTTTGAACCAGTTTAAAATTGTTATTTTAAAATGGCTTGAAAAAGCACATGCAAATTAAAAATGCATTTAAAGAGTCATGTTAAAAATGTGTTTTGTTTCTTTTCTCATAGTGGCCTGTTAAAATACAAATGTCAGACACAAAAAAGAACACAGTTAGTTCAGTTTCTAATGTATTCTCTCAATTCATATTTTAATCTGAATAATATTCTTGAACAGAGACTTAACCTTTAAATATGCACAACAGAATTTAGCTTCACATAAACCCCAAATGCTGGGTGAACTGTAGATAATAAGTGTTTTGTATGTGATACAATGAAGGTAGCAAAAATTCTTCTAACCTACATTTCCTGACCTTTGATTTTCAAATGGAAAGAGGCTGAGTCAGTCTATGCAGAATGACTTTAAGGTATATTTGCCAAATTTCATCATACTCAATCAATATACCTTAATCTGGACCTGATAAAATTATTTTCTAAATTAAAAAGATTGTGAAAATCTCATTGCTCAAATTCACTTTTCAACAGAAGTATAATTTAATTTAGTTATGGCTGTATTATGTTGCTGCTTTGTAACCTTCTGTTACAAAGCACTTTGTTCATGAAACACAGTACCAAACAAATACCTATTGAATCAAGTAAATATAAGGCTCTGGAATAACAGTTTAAACTGAGGTTGAAGAGGTAATCTGATATGTGAAGGGTTTATTCATTGTAAGCACCATAGGATCATCAGTCTACCTAAAATTTTGGTTTTCACAAAATGTTTGAGTGCAAAGTTATACTCCTAGTACCTATTGAATTTAAGTCTGTGTCACAGTCTGTGCTCTGCTTCAGTTAGTGGGTCTGCTGCCACCCGTATAAAACGTGGAAGGTTCATTTGTGTTACTAATCAATATGTACAATTGATAATATTGATCATTGTAGATGAACATTAAAGCTGTAAAACATTCCTAGTACTGGGAGGGAGGGTGTCAAAATTCTCATGAACAAAGCAGACTGGCCTATCGAAACATTTTTTCTGTTCTTCCCCTTGGATGCTTTTTGTTGGGAGAAAAAAAAAATGGTACTTCAAAGGTACAGGGATTTTTTTGGTTGTTATTGAAACTGTTAATTTTCATATGTTGGAACAATAAAAAACTTTTCTGTTTAATATGAATTTATAGGAGGCAAGGGACTAGAGATGAGGGAGATGACTTAGGATTCAAAACATTGCAAATGTTTGGCAGGTTTTTTTTAGAGGAAAGGAAAAATCTCTTGAGACCTTTGTTTTTTAAGGAACAATATTACAAAATACGTAGTTACACAATATAAATTGGCAAATGAAAGAAGAGATTAATGGTTCTGGCAGCTAACTGAAGCTGGCATATTATCTCAACTTTCTTTTTAATATAAGAAAGTTTCTTTTCTTCCTTAATAAAAAGGGGCAAAAATTAAAGAACAACAAGAAATTTCTTACCAGCATTTAAGTACTAGATATCTTGAATGAACCTATATTTACTTTTATATTTTCTTACTTGTAATTATGCAGCACAAGGGACCGCACTGAGGAGAGGCAATGAAAATTTAAAAAAAAAAAAAAAGAAGGTGAAGAAAGTGATGTGAAGTTATAGTGCAGAGAAGGACCCTCAACAAAATACAGTCTTCTCAGGATACTACGTCCATAAAGTTTCTTGCAATCTTGAGCTATCTCAATAACCAGGATACTGATTCTGTTTCATTTTACATAGCTTTGTGTTACTTTGTTGAACTGCTTGATAATCTGTTTTAAGACTAACTCTCATTAGTGCTTTCAGATGTTGAGTACGCAAAGAGAATACATACAAAGTCTTGGCCACTTTATAAAAGAAAACAAGAATTAATATGATGATTCAAATGATTAGCTTTTCCAAACAAGTACTGTTACCTATATATTATACTCATCTTCCCTATGCAGGCAACAATTCAGAATCAACACTGAACAGGCTTATATTCCCACCAACTCGTTTTGGCTTTAAATACAACTCATGTCAGATTTAAAGTAGTAGGAGGCACATACAGTCTTTTCTTTCCCTTTTACCTTCTTTCTTTTGGTACACTATGCTTAGTTCCAAATTTTATTTGTGAGTTTAATCAAACTAAAATGCACCTTAGCAGCTCCAACCTGACTTAGAACTGCTTCACAGAACTAACATAGTAACACCACTAACAGTACCTGTTCTTAATCTCAAACGTACATAAATAATAATGCTTAGCAAATTATAAAGGCAAACCTAAATAGCCAAGAATATCCAGGTTTGAACTGCAACAAAAATATGTAGTCTGGTAAACAGTGTAGAGTTGTAGAAACACTTTTTTCTGCTTTTAAGTCCACATTGAAACAACCCTTTACCTTTGCATGTGATTTAGTTTGCTGTATGGGGAAACTGGATGCGTGTTGGTGCGTATGTCCACCATTTCTCAGAAAAGTCAGCCAGGGCATGTCTGTACCTATGGTTACTTTGCTTTTTTTTGGCCACAGAAGCCTGACCAAATAATGCTGAGATGAGCTTACTCTGTCCGTTGCTTAGTATTGTTGATTTGTCTCCTTATTACTTTCTTTTTCCTTTTTTTTTTCCAGCAAAGGAAGTATTTTTGTTGTTTCCAGCTGCTCTATATCCTCTCCCTCTACTTTGTGTGATCTACGTCGTACATTTGCATACATACGCGCATGTGTACGAACATATGTTATACATATTTATAAACTGGCCAATGCATCACAGACAGAAGACTTGAATCTGAATCACTGTCTGCAACTTTTTGCTAACTGGTTTCAAAATGGAATGGAAAAAAATGCTGAATAATCTATAGCTGCTCTTAAAATATTCCTAATGGATCAGATCTATTAGCTAGAAATGTTGTCAATGACCCATTTGCAATGTGAATAATTCTTTTCTTTCTCATGTGATTAAATTTGGTTTGGCTGTTATTACATCCATTCCTTTCTTCCCTCCAAACAGAAAAATCACTTTCATAGTCTCATAGTTGTACACAAGGGAGCACAGAGAAAAGTCCAGTGATTCATTCATCAAATTTCCACATTTGAGTGAGAGTAAGCAGTGAGTTCAGACATCTCAGTCTGCAATAATTTTTCTGAATTACACGAACACTTGAACCAAGGAAATTAGAAGACAAAAAAGGGAGAAAAGGAACTGACTATCTTAATCTTATTTCCTTACTTACTTGCCAGGGATGAGCAACTCTTACATTGTTTTGAGAGAGTTTGATGCTATTTAGTTCTCCTTCAGGGTCGATATGAGAGATATGAAACCCAGTCCGAAAGCTGTTTAGAGAACTCTGGCTTTTGCCATGTCAGGATAAGACAGTGGTGTGATCATCACTGGCTTATTTTTAATCATGCTTGAAAAGTCAGGCTGTTTGAAGCAAAGGCAGTGACCTCCTTTACCTCTTTTAATCCTGGAAAATAACTTGCATGCCCTTCCTTCCCTCTTCCATGACTGCAAGGTCTTTTCTAATGCACGTTCTTTTCCTTTAAGACACTCAGGAATCATATGGAAAACTAGGAACATTTTCACTTAAGAAATGGACACTAAACAAGCTTTGCAATACTAGTTTCATAATAAATGATTAATTTTGCAGATAGATTAAATGAAAGTTAGAGAGGTCAGATGAGTTTCTCAAGGTTGTATGCTGCAGAAATTAATTTGGGTATAGAAACAAAAGACTTTTGAACTCTAGTCCCTTATTTGACAAAAAAAAATGCTATTCCTAGTCAGGACTATCAACAATGGTATTTGCAGATGTTTTGTTTCAAAATGTGCTGAAGAATCAATAGGAACATTTGATTGAGCTACCTGAGAGAAAAGCATCAGAGAAAAGATATTTACTGCCTGGCTGAAGTTTGAAAGGATGGTGTCTAGTCTTGGGGCTATGGCAGTGTCATCCAAATTTCTCTTGGTATTTAAAATGTATGTCCCCTCCCAAAATCAGCTTTGAGATATGTCTAGTTTGACATATGTAAACATTTCCATTTCAGATATTTAAAGACCATGGTAACAGAGAGGATTTACTGCTGTCCATGTTTTATTATTTGATGCATTTGGATTCACTTTGTTTGCTTTGTCTTTCATGTGTGAATTTCGCCACTTTGTCTTGTAGTACAAAAATGACAGCATCAAATGTATAGCAAGCAGGTTTCCGTATGTCATCTAAACACACTCTAAAAAACCTGCTGAATAAGGGTAGACCTCTCTGGTTTGGAAGAAATATAGTAACTGTCTTGACTGTTTGATCTCTATGTATAGCAAAAAAAAAAATATTTGATTCATGGAGATTTGTGCCCTGAAGTATTACTGTGTTGCAGCTGATGTCTTGTGCATTGTTACTGGGCATTAGAAAGGTGTGACGTGTTAACAGTGACAACCTGCTATGCTGCTGCTGCTTCACATTTCACAGATGGCTTATTTCCCTTACCTCCCAGAGTAACTGTCAGGGAGGCAAACAACCTGTATGAGCATTTCTCTTCTTTCTATAAACCTAGTAATTACCTTACAGCTATTAGACACAGCTGTATGCATGTGTAAGGTTATACCGGCTATACAAGTGTTCTTCAGGGAGATTTTCAGTCACCAGAGGAGAAAAACATTGGCTATCTCCTTCTCCTCAAAGAGGATAGTTGTAATAATTGAAGAGTTAGTGCTGTTCATCTTTTTTTTTTTAATTGAGCATTCTTCTATGCAGTATGAATTTTATTTTGATTGGCTTCCTGTTTCTTGGGATGTTTTCCTGTGATGGAATTCTGGCTTGACGGTCATTCATCATCAAATTCCTTTCTCATTATTCTCATTTGCAAAATGTTTTGAAGACACATTTCTCAAAACAAGGCTTCTTATTTGAATGTCTTTTCTTTCTCTGTTCTGTAAACCATTAGTGGCCTTTATTCATAGAACCTAAATAATAAGCCATTGACTGAGCTGATGCCTCCAGATTTGTCTCTTGTTCTTTATTCCTCATGTTCCTTCAAAAATATTGTCAGTTCATTCTGAGTAGTCAAATGAGACCCTGATATGACTACCCCACTAGCCAGCTTCAGAACTGTAAATCCAGGGGAAGAGACTGGGAGGAAAACCAAAAGATCTCCCTGATATATTTGCAGTCTTGCAAAAAGTTGAAAATATGTGACAGTAGGCAAAAAGTTTAAAACCTAGTGCAGCTGATTGATGAGTGTCAGGGATATTCTTTTTTGAGGAATTATGTGGGATCACAGGATAGATGATAAATATTTTCCTTAGTATAAAACTGGGGAGGAAATGTAAATAGGTAAGCAAAATGGAATATTTAAATCAGTAGTATTATTCATCTATAAATAATTTTTAAAAAACAATAAATTCAGCCACAAAAAAAGGTATTCTATGTATTAACCAAGCACTGACTTACAGAACAGAGTGCTGTGGTAGGCTAACTGAGAGAGCTGAAGAAATGGCATGCTCAGGTAAGGTGGCATTTGAGTATAAATGCCATGGTTTTAAAAATTAAAATGTTTTCTGTATTTTTCTGTGCTACAACTTTGTTGCTCAACAGCTTCAATTTACTTCAGCAGATGAAAACATGAAATACAAATAAAGAGGAAAAACATATAGAATTTGATTGGTAAACTAATGTTAATTTTTTAAGCTCTAGGCTTTTTTTATTGAGAAATAGGATAATGTATGTAGATATTTATTTTTCACATTGCGGAAAACAACTGGAATATTGGATTTTGAGAACTAGGACAGTTTCATGGAGACTTTGTGAGATTGATTCTTCTGAATGGCTGAATCTTTGTATATTATTGTCACCGTCATAGTCCATGAATGAAGATACAGCTTCTGTGACTAAAATGACATTTCCATCTATTTAACTGGAAATGCATTTTTTCCCCATGATTACAGTGATTAAAACTGTGATGTATGTTTCATAGAAAATTACTACTGGAGTCAATGGGTAGTAATAGATCAGTGAACAAAGCACTTATAATTATATTTCAAGATACAGTTTTCCACTGAATATTTCATAAAATTAAAAATTTTCCAGGGGCTGCTACACTGAGCTTCAGATGGGGAAAAATGTTCTTAAAATGTCCAGTATTTGCAAAATATTAAGTGAAAAAATAAAATGTAATATACTTAATCAAACAAATATTTTTTACATAATTATTCTTTACCTTCCTGTAACATTCCTGAAATAAAATAGAAGCATTTCAAACACAGAAATATGTTAAGTTTAGTTGCAGTCACAGTCCTCACTCAGTGTTGGAAATATGACCTTTGCGTTTCAGCAGTGTTCATACTTGGGTAGATTTTGTGTTTACTATATTAGTTTTACATTTGCTGTGCTGAGAAGAGATTGTCAGATTGTTCTGGTAGAGTCACGATGGGTACCTGTTTTCTGGCACAGCTGCTCCTGGCCCAGTTTTCTGTTGTGTCATTTCTTGTTTAGTACACAGCAGATTTGAGTTTTAATATTTCTGTGTAGGCTCCAACCTAAGCTATTGCGTAGCAGAACTCAAAGAAGTTTATTTACAGTCCTTTATAGGCTTTCACTCTGTGTTTTGGTAACAGCTTTAAACACAACAGAAAAGCAGCATATGGGCAGGTGTGGATATCTGGATTTGCAAGGCTGTGGACAGTGAATTCACTACAGCTTTTGAAATGGAAAATACTTTGATCAAAACCTGAACTTATGATGAATGCCAGATCCCAACTTCACTGAAGAATCATCTTCATATACCTGCCTGTATATGAAGAGCTCAGAACTGTTATGATTTTGAATTCTTTCATTTTAGATCTGCTACCAAGAATGATTAAATACTATGTCAATGTTAAGTAAGAAAAAAAAAAATTACATCAGTGAGGACTGTAACATTTGCTGGTTTTGCTTTCTTTGACAGCTTTTTGGAAACTACAGCCTATTTCTGTATGAAACCAAAAATGGGAGAGAAAGAGGTGTCCCCACACTCTTTCTTCAGTATTTGGCATGAATTCAGTTCTGACTTCAAAGACTTCTGGAAGAAGGAAAACAAACTTATTCTTCAAGAAAGGTACATTTATTTGTTTTTTCAAAGGCTTTTCTCAAAGTATGCTATTAGGAGCAATTGCACAGAAACCAGTCAGCTTCACTTCACTGGCACACAACCTATTGAATGCCTTTTGGAGTTTTCTCAGATTTTGTTTTTTTTTTTAACAGATCATGACACCCACCCCCACCACGCCCAAATATCCATACACCATAATTTTTGAATGGGATTTTAATACCAGTTTGTGCTAGAGTTTTTTGGGTCCCTTACTTGAACAAGGTTTTTTGGCAGAGCATGCAACTACTATGCTACTATGAGACCAAAGAATGGGAAACTTGTTTCAGGTCTGAAAGTTGATTAAATATTTTCCATTAGCATATTTAGTCAAAGAAAGTCAAGGCATCAAGACATGGCATATTGTAAATATTTGTCAAATGATGTTGGGAAAAGGTAGACAGAAGGAATAATTGACCCTGCATTAAAAAAAAGGACTCTAAACCGTACAGCAAATCACAGGCCATGGACACAGGCACATGTGGTATATATGGCATAAAGAAATAAGACAGCAGTTTTGAAAAATCAGCCATGCTGTCTGGTCCATGTTTAAGAGGAGTTACGAAGTTTGCTTTCATCTGAGTGCAGACAGTCCATAGTGGTCACCCTTTGTTTAAAAAATTATGCCAAGAATTAATCAGTTGTTTAAAAAGTAATAAATGCCATATAAGGACAAACTAAACAAATACAAACATGAAAATTCTAAGCACTGTTGTATAAACCTACAACTGTTAGCAACTTGACTGATCTTGGTATACAGATAGTGGAGTTACTTCTGAGCCTAAATATTAACACAACTGAAGCTTTACATTCATTAAATGATTAATATCAGTCCATTATTACATAAATTGACAAGTACAGGCCTCTTTTTCAAGCATACTCATCCTATGTAATTGTCACAGACATAAGATTACTGGTTTAGGAAGTTACTGAAAACTTTCCTTAGGCACCAACACAATCCATGTTGTGTATACCATATATATTTGCTGTAAGTGGATACATTTTGGAACAAGCAGTCTCACAGATAAAAAAACTGGATTCTGGTACTATTGCGAGAACATAGTGAGAACGTTAACTCAGTACAGTAGCTCTCTAGGGACCTATTTCATTTTACTCACTGTCTGGCTTAATTTTATGTAATTAAGTATATCTTTTTGAAACTGAGTTGACACTTAAATACTATTTTTAGTTTCCTATGCAGGGATTTTGCTGCCTACTTAATACAGGTTAATTTAATTTTCTGTATTTTATAGGACAAGATTTAAGAAAAATGTCCTTTTATTTGAAAATACTAATCTATTTTTCTAAAAAGATAAAACAAACCTGAAAAAACCCACCAACAAAAAAATTGTCCAGAGAATTCTCACTACAAAATACTTTTCTTTTAAGACATTAACTAAATAAGCACAAAACCTCTTCCTTCTATTTTTCTTAAACACCTAAAGCTTAAGAGAATGATATGTGATTCTATAAGAGAATGGGCTGTAATACAATCATGTAACACTCTCTCAGTTCAATGTATGTGTATACTAAGAGGATGTATTGAAGCAGCAGAAAAAACGTTGCCTGCCAGGTTGTCCCTTTTAGGACAAGGGTGTTTTTTAGCCTGAAAGGAACTGAACGTGTATAACCGACAAAATAAAATGGCTGCAGGTGCAGGATGTGACAGGGAAGCGAAAGTGCAATGAGGAAGACCTACAGTGGGAAAAGAAACTGGGAGATCCCTAGCAAGAACAGCAGGGAGATCCAAACCCAGACTTGGAACTGATGGGTTGAAAGAGGCTCTCCCAGGAGTTCAGACAGGACTGTGTAACTTCAGTCCAGGAAGTCACTAAGACTGAAAATGATACCCCTTGAAAATCACGGGTAGATTTTTGTTTTGAATTTTAATTTTTACGTGTCTTATCAAGTTTAACTCTTCTGCTCTATTTAATTTGGTCAGGTGAGGAAGGATTTAGGCTTAGGAAACCTTTGATGTCTTGGTTGTGCTCATCTCTCAAAAATGTTTGGCACCGTGCTTTGTCAGGTCTGGCAAGACGAGCTCTCTTCATTACATTTTAGGAATTAAAATATTTTTGTCAAATTACCAGCAAGAGTAACAATTTTCCAAGTAAGACATTTTCCCAAAAATGAAGAATCTTTTTTGGTTAACAACTGTCTTATCAAAGCCTTTGCACAGAAAATTCTTTGCCTCCAATCATAGTTCAACACGATATGTGAAGTTGTCTTTCAAGCTTTTTTTTTTTTTTTTAGTTTTACATTTCTACTTCTCTTAGTAAAAAACAAGATGCTGTGATATGAAGGTGTCTTGATATTGAGAGGTCAAAAGAGAAAAATCTTGATGGAAAAATACATGTTGCCCAAAGGTGTAAGAATGTAGAACATGATAGGTTTCAAAATCTTGGTCTAGATCAACAGATCTGTAGGTGACAAAAATCTGAAATCCGTCTATTGCCACTGAAATACAATTATTTATTTCAAGAAAGTAGATTTTTCCCTTTTGCTGACGTTCTTAGGTGTTTTTCTACTGGAGAAGTTGAAGAGCAGGGTAGAACTTAAATGGTCAGAGAAACTTTCTGTAGTTATTCATTAGTGGCAAAATCAAGTGACAGAAAGGGTGAGACTTTTTAAGGGACTGTGGTATGACATCTTTGGTGAACTAATAACCAGGTTTCTTCCTCATGAAACAAACTTTATTTACAATAATTATTTATAAAACGTATAACTTTATTCACTTTTCTTTTTTTATTTCAATCACCTTTCTCAACCCCTGGTTGGTTTGGGGTTTTCTTTTGCCTCTTCTCCCTTCACTTCAGTGTTCAGTTTAACAAACTTTAATGCTGTGGGCAATGTTTCTAGAATATTTTATATCCCAGTTTCCATATGGACTGTTAATAGAGGCTGTTCCTTATTTAGTCTCTGCAAATATGCGTCACACTGTTTTACAATAATTTACCCAAAAAGATTTTCGTAGATGGTATTTTCCTAAGGTGGTACTATTTTTTGTTACCAATAGATTAAATGTGTATGTTTTAAAGAAAGCAGTCAGCCAATTCTTATTTTAATCACTTTTCCCTTGGTATTTCAACTTGCATATTAGTTTGCCAGGCATTTATATGCAAAAGATAAATATTGAAGTGTGAGACTTTGTATTTTCTTACTGGATGATGAGAAAAGAAATATGGTGCAAAGTTAAAAACAACTTTTATGAAGTTTTCTATGGCTTTCACTCTTCCCTCACTTGAAGTAAAGCAGAACTGGAAAATACTAGCTGTAGAGAAAATTATGCATGATAAACTGTGAAATACAGTAGCAATAAAAAGAAAAATGCACCTGAAAATTACAATAGAAGTATAGGTCTGCCAAAAGGTTTTCTGAACAGTACTATTTCTCATGGTCACACCATACTTACGGCTAACTAGACCATTTCAATAGAAATTGATATCTGGGTTATTTATAAAGTTCTTGAAAATATTTTGTGGAAGTTGAAATTTCTAATGCTATGTCTACCATAAATATGTATCCCTTTAAGTGAAAATTTTCATAGTATTAATTCTTTCTGATTAAGCAAGTTTAAGGAAAAAAAAACCATAAAACAAACAAACCAAAACAAACCAAAACAAACAAAAACAAGAAAACAAAACAAAACAAAAACAACCAAAGGAAATCCACAATCAAACTTACTGGGATGTGTTTTGATTTTTTAAAGTTGTCGTTATCATTGTCCTTTGATAATTTATTTAATGTCTCTGGCAGTCTATGGTTGGCATTCATACTTTGCAAACCCTTGAAAGGTTTACTGTCAGTATAGCCTGCATTTTATGCTTGATCAGCAAGAAAGACTAGAAGAGCTGACATATTTTCCCTAGTATTTTTTCATTGTTGTTTCAAAAGACAAAGTATGATTTTGAACTTTGCAGTCTTCCTGTTCAGCATTTCATTATCTATACATGATTTTCAGATGCTGCGTGCCCATTGATGCACATTGTTTTCTGAATACACAGAGCCAGATAATACACAGCTGTAGTAACAGCTGTGCAAAAGTCTCACCTTCATGGGAAAAATCTTAGGTGATCACATCACTAATCTACAAATACCTCTTTTTTTTCTTTCTGTCGTGAGAGCAAGTGTCTTGTACAGTCTGACTTATAAATATATTAACCCGTTTTTCATTAATATCTTTCTTTAAGTCCCACCTTGTTTTCTTTATATTTCTGAGTTAGATGTATTCAGCCTTAACTGCACTATTCCAGTCTAGCACTTCTGTGAGAGCAAGAAATATTTTTATTTTTCTTTACGTCCAGAAAAGGCCTGTAGAATCTACCAAAGGCTCAGACTCTACCATTTTCCTAGGAACCAGGAAAAGGTATTCTGTCCTGGGAATAAAAAGAAAAAAGTGCTCATGAGGCAACACCTAACATAACCAAAGAGGGAAGTCTTGAAATGTTATGGTAAATAAAAAAAGTTAAGCTACTGCTGGTTATGGCAGCATATCAAATATGGAATATGTGAATCCTTCATAAAAACACAATTATTTGTCAGAAATCTCATATTGGTATGGACAGCAATGATTCATCTTTAGGACTACAGCTTCGTCTTTTCTTTATGGCCATTGAAATACACCCTGGCTGTCAAAGGCTAGTATCAATATCTTTAGGTAGTAAATGCCAGTTCAGATCTTACTAGAAACAGGTCAGTAACATGGCAGAAACTCATATGCAGTGTGCAGTTTCACCTTCCCTTTCTTTGGATACAAGGGAGGTGCTTACACTTGTTTGTCCACTCCAGTTCTGGATATGTTTCCATTTCGCCAAATTGTTTGCTGTTCCAGAGGGCCTGAGCAACTTTGCAAAGATTTACCTTATATTACCTGTATTTCTACACAGGAGAGCGGAAGGGGGGAAGAGAGAGAGGGACAGCTATAGGTACCCTGTAAATGTGTGTGTAAGGTATATATTGCTTGTAAGATCAGTCGGGTCCTTGCCTTTATGAGGAGGCATGTAGCTGAACAGAGACTGACTGTGTCAGGAATGCCAGCAGAGGAGAGTTCTTAAGCAGGATCAACGTGATGGTAAAATACTGTAAGTCCCTGATATCTTGCATCACACTAATCTTGAGAATTTCTTCTGGCTGACTTTATTCAGCTCTTTAACTCCCACGATAAATCTTTGACACATTAAAAGTAATCTATAAACTCAAAAAAATGCACTCGTCTCTCAAATGCAGAAGTTGCCCATTCCCGTAAGAATAGCAGTTAAGCTGGCACCTGGTGTGTCACACTGTGTATATCTAGATGAAAGGGAGATTCCTGGCCAGTGTGTCTCCACAGCTCATTGATCTCCCTCTGCAGAAAGACTGGTATGTCTCCCTACAGACTCCTCGGCAGGATGATTTAAAACTTGCTGTTGAGCAATTTAAAGTCTGGCATTGGATATCTGTACATCGCACAGTGGGAGCATATTGGTAAGTTGCCACTTCTGCTTGCAGAGGAGGGCATTAAATCCCATAGCACAAGCAATGTCCTCAGAGTAATTTAAGGGATATTTTGTTAGCGCTCATAATATGAACCAGTGAGTCAGACTTGAGACTGAGAAATCGAGGGACATGGGAATAGGCACTTGCAAAGAAATGCAGAAATGGAAGAAAAGAGAAGAAAAATGTATATGGAGTTGCAACATGAGAGGGAAATGATGAACATGCGGGGTATGTTTAGTGGGGTCACATTTTGCTTGGCATGTTCTTGTAATGCCAACTAAAAACTCCAAGCGTTAAGTTAGTAAGTTGTCATGGGTAGATACATTTTCTGACTTGGGAACTTTAATCTCAATGTCTTTGTTGCATTCTAATCAACTCAGTTGAATGCTGGTGGGCTTGGATTTACAACCCATAGTTATAATTATTTTAAAACAGAAGGCAGTTTATATGACATTAAATTGAATAATTAGAAGGATCTACAGTTTTTGGGAGTATTCAAAATTTTACCTTGAAATGAAATAGCTTTCTGATGAGAAAATAGTGTTGTGGCCTTTGGAAAATCTACTTTAAAATGCTCAAACACACCAAAGATTCAGCAGCTAGGAACAATCCTGAGAGGCAGTGACTCACAAAGAGACAGTTTGCTGTCTAGCTGAAAGAAGTTGCTCAGCATTTCAGTATGGGTATTTTTCTTCTTGTGCATTTTTGGAAATTAGTCTTTTTTTTTTCTTTCTTTTTTTTTTTTCAATGAAAACATCGTTGTATTTTGGTTAGAGGAGGTGAACAGAACTTTCGTTTTTTAACATTGCTTTTGAGGGAAAACTCTGTGAAAATTAAAATCACTTGGAAATAAGTTTCTCAATCTGGATCTTTGGTCGAAAATCCTTTTGAATACCTTAGTCTCATATTTTCAAGTAATTCCGCATTTTATGAGGCAAGAACAAATATTTCCATTTGCCGCCGTGAGATGACTGGTGCTTACAAATAGTAAACTTCAACAAAGCAAAGGCTCTAGTGAAAAACTAAATCCAAATCTGCAATCCTTCCTAATTTTTGTGACTTGCATGAGGCTAGATTCTAGAATGCCCCCACATAAACAGCAGAAGGGCTTTTCAGCAGTCTCCATTTGCCTGGTGACAGTGGTGTGCCATACTGGCACATTATGTTGCATCCTAGTATGTGTGTTGTGCATAACAGAAGGAAGATACCAATTATCATCTCATAATGATGTTTACAGCCTGTTTTCACAGCTGTAACGTCAGGCTGGGTGTGATAGTAATAAGTATAGTAATATGGGGTACCATTATTCCCACAATGTAATGATCTTTTCAATCTTTTTTAACCTTTTCCAGTTCACCAGTTCTTGGAAAAAAAAGACATTTGCGTATGATAAAAATCGGGCCAATATATTCAACAAATACTTGCATATTGGTGAAAATAATTAAAAATTTTAAGCAGAATTTTTGTCACTTCTATACTTCTAATAGTAGTATAGTATACTACTACTTTTCTAGGCAAAATTATTACTTTGGCATTTCATGTTCAATAAAGCATTGTAATGTTTTACAAATGAGCAGCATTTATCATTAAATTATTAGTCCCCAAAAGTTTGAGATGCTCTCAAATACTTAAAATCTACGCTAACGCAGACTGATTCTGAACTACTGAAGATATTAGCTTCCTTGGTTACTGAGTTTACCAAACCAGTGCATGGCAACATCCATTAAGTGTAAGTGCATGGCTGTGTGTGTGTTTTATGGTATCAATATAGGGTCTAGTTTAACATCAGGGTTATTTTCCATATTTGGGAAAACCTGGCTGTCCGTACAGTCATTTTCGAGTCATTACATAATGATGAATGGGCACATTTTACCTCATGCAGCAAAGCTCAAAGTGTCTTATTTTCCCATCTCCCGCACAGAAGACCTCTTAATGTGGTATCTCTCCAGCTGACTTCTACTTTTTGAAATTTCTTTTCACTGATCTCTTCTACTCACTCAATTCTCATTTTTGCTTGTACTGCCAATCTTTTATTCAATGTAGTAGCCCCAGTATACCCAGTGTAGCAACTCATTTGTCCAGGGTATGTCTCCATATCCTCTTTAAGACAGTCTTCTTCTCCAGGAGGTCTGTTTACTGAAACTTTTCTCATTCTTTTTTACATATTGAATTTTTTCCTTCTTTTACCACATCTGCTGCTTAAAAATGTTTTACAGCTAACAGGGAGTTTCACATTTCTGTTCACTCATGAGTTTCCTTTCTTTTGCTTGGTGATTATTTTACCAGTTTTACCTTACCTCCAGTTTTGTTCGCCTCCCTTATCTTTTCTTGTTGAATTTCCTAACCAAATAGCCCAAATGTAGCCAGCACCAAGAGAAACCTGGCTTCAGTTCCAAGAAAAACAATGTAAGATAATGACAGTCTTTTCTTAGATTAACTTCAGTTTTCATCTTTAAGGTCTGTAGGAAAGTGATTTCCATCTTGCATGAAGGTAGCCAGGTATAGTCTGAAATACTGGCCACTTTGACAGTTTGATGACAGAAGTCATTAAATATATTTAGTGTATTTAAGTGGATATATGCATGTTTGCATTTTATTAGAAACATAGCTATACTTAACAACTCAATTTTTTTACATCATTACATTTTCAAGGTGACATTTTCTGTAATGTTAAAATGATAATTTTTAAACCATGTTTCAAACAGTATTCTTTTTTTAATTTATGTACATCTATGTATCTCTGCATAGACAAGAGTAGAACCCCTACATCACCAAGAGTATGATTTATGATTGCCAGACAGAACCAAGTGAAACTGAATACTTCAGAATTTAAATTCTTTCTGAATATTGTGAAGTGTGTGGTGGATTACAGTAAGACTCTGCAAACTGGAAAAGTCTAATTTTCATTTGGAATGGCCCCAAAGCCTTATTTTAGACCCATTTGACATGAAATGTATTCCCCAAAGTCTATTCAACACTGTTGACAGAGGAGGGGTCTTAATCAGAGTCCTGCTGCAGGATTTTTGCTGTGTTAAGTGCCCAGATTAAAAAATTTCAATCTATTTGTCCATGGTACTCTTAGCAAAATTATGATTAATCACTGCATCTTTCTGACAGCCACTATCTGCTTTGTGGTCCTTGAAGTAATCATACAAGGAGCTGGCAGGATGTCACGATAGTCTAAAACATTATCTCTTTGTTGGTAGGCAGAGGTTAGTTTTCATCAGTCAGTTTGAGGGGACGAGGTACATTACAGTGTGCTTCTTATCTGTATAAAGTCTTCGCAGTCAGTTACTGAATCATATCTGCGTCATCATTTCGACCCTATTCGCGTGAAAGTAAAAGCTCTACATTTTTTACTCTACTTTTATGTTGGGAATTGTAATTTTCCATTCTTGGGTTTTGGGGGGTTTTGGGGGGTTTTGTTTGCTTGTTCGTTTGTGTTTGTTTTTGGTTTGGGGGTTTTGTTTGTTTGTTTTTCTGAAGAGAAACTCCTTAGCAAAAATTATTTTCAATATTTCAGTCAAAGAGAAAAACAAAATACAAGCACATTGCCCTGGAAGAGTTTTTAAGGAAAGAGTTTTAAAGTTTTCTGCTCCTGAAATCTGAAAGACATCTGGCACTTGATAATTTTGTTGAATATTTTTTTTTATTTGTTTTTATATGTAAAGGTATTATTATTATTATAAACAAGTTCAAACAAATCTCCAACCCAGACAAAGCTACATAATATATTTTGGCAACACCATTTTTATTTATCTGATAATAAGCACTTAGTAGTATAACGAATATTGACCTTGGGTTTGTTTTATGTTAAAAAAATATAGAAAAATGTCTTTTGGGTTTCATGAACTATACTGTCAACTGTAAAAGTAATATCTGTCTGAGTTTATCGTGGAAGTTTTTGTGAGCAGCTCTGCTACCTAAGGCACATAACTTTCCAGTCTTCTCACTGTGATTACATTTATCATGTCATAGTGCTCACTAGTGAAGTGTAAGGCAACCAAGCCTAGATGGAGCCAGTAGGAAATGAACCTGTCTGCCACAGATACTTCAGACAAAATTATCAATATTTAGTGGCAGGAAAGTGGCTACCCCTTCAATGGATTGAATGATGACAGAAAGTCTCTAAGCCTTGATATGTTGTGGCCAGGCTGGCTATCGGTCTAGAAGGCAGATAAAAATACTCTGTCTTTTGGGTTTGTAAGGATGTCTGGTTTCTTTTTCCTGTGTGCATGCCAAAATGTAACTTGCTTATTTATCTTACAGACTGTCTTTAAACTTAATCGTAGTTTTTATATGTTTGCCTCACAATAAATATGAGGTAGTAGGAGGTGAAAGTGCTGGAGAAGAGGTTTTATTATGATGGAAATAAGAAATAAGAATCTTTTGTTATGGGCAACAATTGTTAGACTCTCTGAATCTTATTAAGTAGCAGATTTTGGGACTGTAATTCTTAGTTTCTGTAAGTGACTGGCTGTTCATTCACTTGGAGATTTTTTTTTTTAACTCATCCATGAATCACTGTTGTATGTTCCCTACGTGCTTACTTATTGTTGAGCTGTTTAGAAGTATATTCTTTCTGAAATAATGCAAGCAATGCTTTAGCTAAATTTAATATTAAGAGAAAATCAAATGATGAACATTCTTAACAAGTGTTTATAGAATCTGCCCTGGGCCTGAAGTTGGGTCCACTGCTGTAATAACTCTGCTCATCAGATTACTACAGTGAGAGTTAATCAAGTCTCTGGTTGTCTAGGATGGGAAGACTAGTTTTTTTTAGGATTATGTTCTCGTTAAGACAAAATCAGGAAATTATTTGGCAAAATAAGTAAGAGGCAAAAATTGCTAAAGGTAATGCAGCTGATATTATCTTTTCTATCAAACTCATATGTTCACTTTTAAGACAGAATTGGCATAAGATGTGACAAGGCTTGATAGTAAATGAACCGAAGTCAATTTGCTAAAGAAAGTGAGCTTGCAAAGCAGTTGAAAAGTATGAAGTGAGATAGTTTGAGCATCGGTTTAGCAAAGAAGCTCAGCACACTGCAAGCGTGCAAATCATTCCCATCACACTTACCAAGTTAACTGTAGTACCTGGCTACTTCAAGAGCACACCATGTCCCTTGCCACCTCCGTCTTACTCTCCCACTCTCACAGGACAGCAGGATCTGTCCTGCTTCTGAGTATTTGGATACAATTGAGAGTGATGGTTTTATAAAGGGATTGAACAGCCTCTCTAACAGAAAGTATTAGTATTGTAGAACTAAATAGTTTAAGTGGAAACAGATCTTCAGAACAATAAATCAATCTAAATACACACCTACCTTTGCCTAAGGGTCATAATTCTCGGGAACTGGGGAACACTCACTTTTCTCAGACTCTTTTTCCAGATCCCAGGTGGCAGCCTATCTTTCCATGCAGGGCCTGACAATTGAACCCCACTCCTTTCCTAGGACTGGGGGTTTAACTTTTTTTAACTCTTTGGTGCTCTACGAGCTCTTTAAGTTCTGCATTGGCACAGTAGTGTCATTTTGGCCTGGAAGTATGTCATTGTATGCAATTGCTCCTCCTTTTGTGACTTTTGGGGGTCTTGTGTTGTTTTCTCCAAATATCCTCTTCCCTCCTTCCGTTATTGAATTAGATCCATTAATTTTTTCATAAAGCTCTAACAGCTCACCAGAGTTGAGTTAACTAGTCACTAGTGTTCATATAATTTTTGCACTTAGATTTTTGCCTCAAATTATTATCTTGCACCTCCATGCTGAGCAGGGTGTCATCGAAGTCAGTGAGAAGTAGTGCAGGAAAAGCCGGAGCACGAGGAAGGTATGCATGAGTTTGCTTGCCACTGTGAGAAGTATGACTTGTACCAGGCATGAGCTTACAGAAGCAACATGGTATCACCTAAATCTCATTAGTGTTATGGAAAGATGAAGAATCATTCATGGCCAATAGAGAAAACTTTAGAAGCTGACAAAAAATTGCCAGTGGCAGTTATTTTCCAGCTGAACTAGGACTATTGCTCTTATTTTAAAAGTAACCTTTTATCTGCTTTTCTTGATCATACTGTTTAAATGGTGTGGATGCTCCTACCCAAAACACATCCTTTTGTTCTTCTAGAAGAATTGGGTTATTTTAATTTTACATGTAATAAAATTCTGATTTAGCTGAATGATCAGTCTTCAGAAAATATACTTACACACTGTAGAAATTGATAACCACTTTCACTGGTTTCTGATTTAGCCCTGTGGAAAGCTCATGGTTGTCTTTGCTTCTATATTTCACCAGTCTCTGGATTTTCTTTTTTAGATACAACTGTAGATTTATACAGCTCTCCTTGCTTCCGGAATTAACATGGTCACAAACTAAGCCTCCTCACAATGAGCCTTTCGTGTCCTATCTTTACATTTCTAAGGACATTTCTTGCTGAAGATGCATATATATAGGTATTGACTTCACTGAGGTTCTATCCAACCACTGCAGTCTTCCTGCACAAAGAGCAGAATGGGAGCCAAGGGACAGTGAGCTGTCCCAAACCCACACAGTGAGTCAGTGATACGGTGGGAACTGGAACTGAGTGCCTGCTAGCTCTCAGCTTTAAGTGCATTAGGAGTAATGCTTCTCATCTTCTGCATTCCCCTTGGTATGAATAAATAGGCTCAAACTCCAAGGAATTTTATAAAAGCTCCCAAAATCTTGAGAGCCACAACCATAGTAGTGAGACCAGCACCTCTTACACAATCCTGGAAAAAGATGTTGCACAAGCTTAAGGTTGCCATTTATCAGTCTGGAGATTGTGGATCGTTTCTTGAAGTGCAATCTAAGGGACACAGAAGTTCTGACTTCCTCCCTCACAGAGTGGCATGTTATTAGCATGTTTCAAGCAGAGACAGCCTTTCTCCAGATAGCTGTTTCTCTAACAGAAGGGATGTTACACTGACAGAAAAGATCTGCATTATCAAGGGTTCCATTCTGTGTGAGGATTTTTGCTTTGAATTGATATGAGACCCACAGACAGCTGTGTTCTCTCATGACCTGGTATGTTAGCAAGCGGTGGGTAATCTATCCTGGAAGGAGGATATTTAGGTGGGACAAACACTGGAATTGAAGATTCCTTGGCATTTCCTGAGAATAACATCTGGATCTGTGTGAACTGGTTTGATAAATATTTTTGTATGTTACATATGCTGTCATTTGCATGTTGAGTAGTCTGAATACTTGCATATGTTACACTGCTTCTATAAAACAGTCATTTTGATAAGCTCAATAGTACTTATACAGTCCCTGGGATTTGATACTAATTTACTCCCAAGAAAGATTTCATTTTGTTCTTTAAGTGATGTCTACCAGTGAAGAGAGCCAGCTCTATTTGTATTTGAAAAAAAGGAAATTATATGATAGACATGCTATTTTATATCTGACTTTGTAAGAATGGCTTTTGATAGGTTGGAATATGTCTGAATATGTTTGAATATTTGAAAGGTCATGGGAAGATCAGTGTCACAGATACTTTTCCTCCTTTTGATATAAGTAGACACAAAGCAGAAGAAAAAAAGTGTTTTAGGAAAAGGAAAATGTCTTTGAATTTTACTTCATTCTGCATAATTCCCATAAACTTCTATTTGAAGCTATCACCACATCTTGGCTGTCACTTCTACCAAATCTATTGAAATATATTTTAAAAGTTAATTACTTGACTGTTTGACATTTTTGTTCTAGTTTATCCTCCAGCAGTCTATCTGATTTGCAGTCAGATAGAAATCATTACAGCTTGAAAACAACAGTTTTCAAAGCTTTTTTTTTGCCCCCGACCTGTGCACATAAAGGTCTCCCTACACTGATAACATATAAGGACATCAAATGAAGAGGGCAGCTTGTTGGAAGTGCTGAAAAAGAACTGACATTTAAATTAATTTTTTAAAGTATAAATTTGAAACTTGTGAAAAGAACAAGGTGTGTCTGGGGAAGTTGAACAAAGGAGAGATGAATGTGAAGGCGGTTTCTTTAATGTGCTTAGCAGACCCAGCTGGAGTTTTATTTTCAAAATCTGGCCCTTACCACACACACAAAAATATTAAAAATAATAGTAACACAAAATCTGATTCTCACATTGCCCTATGTAGCCTTGCTGAAATAGCAGACATACGAGTGGTCTGGAGATGAACCACAGGGAACCAGCCAAGGATATATAATTTCTTCAATATCATTTAACTGTTGTTTCTTTTTTTCACTGTTGGATAATGATGAAAAGGCAGAGTACATGCCATCTAAAGCCTATATTTTTGGCAAGAGCAAGCCAATATAGGATTTATATATAAATAAATTAATACAGATCTCACATGATTTAATGTCATCTTATGGAAAGTGTTTATGTAAGTCTTAGGAGCTCAGAGTCTATAAGTTAAATCTGTATTATCAGTGTTTCAGTAACCGTGTGTGTTTACAAGGTTGATCTACAAAACCAGTGAAAGTGGTAAAGAAATATTTTACGGTGTGACATTCAACCCATCAAATTATTCTGGCAGGCTCCCAGTCTGAGTATAGTCCTCTGCCTTTCACAGTTTATTTCCTATCTGCATGGCAAAAAAGGACATTTCTCTTATCAAGAATGTGGTGGGATTTCACAAGGTCCTAATTTGGTAGTGTTTGCCAAGTCAGGAAGAACTAAGAAGTGGACCCTTACTTCGGGAACCTGCTCCTCAGCTTTGGAATGAAAGACACATGTGCAGTGACTCACACCACCTTTATTTCACCATTTTAAATCCAAACAAAAATGAGTGGAAGGAAAGATAGCTTGGTGAGAAACTTTGTTTAAACTGTAGTTGAAGTACTGAGTTGGGAATGGATGAAGAATTATTTTAAACAGTGATAAAAAGAAGTTTTCTTAGCAATGTTTGCATGAATGCTCTGAAATGTAAACTCCATGTGACCCAGTGTGTTTAAAACCCTCATACATTTGAATCTTCAACTGCAGTAAGTACTGATTGCTTTTGTAACTAGAATTGATTAGGCATTTGATTATGCCTGTCCTTGTAAATGTCAGGTATGGCCACAACAGCCCTAGAGTGCAAGTACTATTTTGTGGAGCGTGATAATGAATATATGGAGAACACAGTTGTCCACTTAAGTCCTCAGGCCTAAATTTGTAAGTTCTATAATGCATTGTCTTCAGAAATGTTGTTGGTCTATGGGAATATTTATATATTTTGTCTCTCTTCAGGGTTAAAGAAGCAGAGGAAGTCTGCAGGCAGAAAAAGGGGAAGTCACTATACAACATAAGACCAAAACATGATTCTGGAATTGTAAGTAAAAATTGTAGCAATGCTTCTGTTCCCATTACTTTTTCTACTGTTTGCTCTTCGCATTTTATAAGTATGTTATTCTTGATGTATGTTTTTGTTCTGGGTTGGTTTTTGGTTTGGGGTTTTGTTGTTGTTTTAATTTTAACATTTTGATTAAAGGAGCTAGATTAACAAACTTGACATCTGCTTGTGAATATTACTCCACAAAATAGATGCAGCACAAGCAAGATCAACATACTGTTGCCCCGCCCTGCCAATCTGTCTTCTTCCCAGTCTTGGTGTGGGATGCACCTAAAAGGCAGAAAGGCAATTCCAGTCCAAGCTCATTCAGTCTGTATTCTCTCTCTTTTCTACAGTTACAACATGTAAGGAAGAATTTTGATAGGTACACATTTTTCAAGCTGGATCACTGTATCAAATACTAGTGGCTTCTGTTCCATTGACAGGGATTTGTTTGGAATAGAAACCCTAGAAAAAGATAATACTGTGCTTTCACCATTCGTCTGAAAACAAATAACTTCAGTGATACGAGAGGAGTAATTCTGGTCATTCAAGGAAACCTTTCCCCTGTGATTGCCTAAGTGTTGCTAGGATCATGGTTGATTTTACCGAAAAGTAATATTCCTCTAGTGAAAAATTAATCTTGCACCTCACATTTAAATGATACCTGTAGCATTTGGCCATCATTTATATTTATAAAATATTAGAAGATTTTTTCATGTGTCTGTGTCCCTGTCCACACCCTTCCTTCCCACCACGAGACATGACTTAATTCTTTTGTGCTTTGTAGTCATGGCTATATTACTGTGATACATCTTGGAAATGAAGCATGTGGTAATATGCTGCATTCTAACTAATATAATCTGACACAGGAATAAATAATATTGCATTTATTGTTACTTATTCTGAATGTTTAGTGAAAGTTGGCTGTGGTTAGTGCCGCAAGAAATGTAAATGGAGTACTAGCTTGGTAAGGAATGATAAACTACATTTAATCAATTTGATTATAAAACAGATCAAGATGTTTAAAAAAAAAAACAAACCCAAAAGTTAACATTATTTTGAATTTCTCCATCTAACTTATATCTTGCAGCATATAAAGACACTGATATTTTTTCTTTTAAGAAATAACTATTTGCTTAATTATTCCTGTATCATTATTTGCACTGAAACAAGGACTTTCAGTATTAGAAAAATTTGATGAGTGAAAAGGAAAGTAAACAAAAATATTTCACAAGAAGTGTATAGCTGTAGTCTACTTCAGTTCCTTCTTCAAAGGAAGTTTATTTGTGAAGCAGTTCTACAGTAACTATAATTGATCATTAGGATATATATTTCTATGCTTTAAATAGCATAAGTATGTGTGAGGTGGTTTTATGTACACTCAATTCGTCTTTTTTTTTTTTTAATTTATTTTATTTTTCAGAAAGCAAAGATAAGTATGAAAATCTGAGAGAAGAAAAGCAAAAGCCATGGTTACCTGGTTACCAAAACTCAACATACTCGTGGGTGGGGAGTGAGAGGGAAGGAAACTACATCATCCTGATCATTTGCTTTCTTGACCTTTTTAAATTTGCTTTTTGTTCTCTAGAGTTTTCCACCAATTGATGTGTTATTGTACATTCATTCACGAATGTAATCACTTTAATGGAGTGCCCAGCAATAGACTAGGTATGGACTTGAAACACCTTCCCCTGTACTCTGTATCTCCTTTGCCACTCAAAAATGATATTTTGTAAAGTGTATGGTATATTACAAATAGGCCAAGTCAGCATGCATAAAAAGCAGCATCTGCATCAGTTCTGAACATGCTGAAAATTGCATTAAGTTGAACTTCATAAGGATGCTACTTGGTACAGTAAAACATTTCCATTCCTACTGGCAACATCTAACACAAATACTTCATGGCACTGCACTTAGATTAGGGAAAGAAATGTTACTCCTAGTGAACTGTTTGTATCTGTTTCATGTTGGCATTTGTAGTTTGTATTTTGAATCGTTAAGTGCTGTTTATACAGTATAATCAATGCTTTCCCAACTTGTTTGGTTGCCCTCCATGACTAAATATTTGTGGAACAAGATGTTTACTGTAACTATCTTTAAAATCGATAAGGCAGCATACTTTTACTTCATCTTTTGCCAGATAGTGAATGCCAGGTGGTATGGGGGTCAGAAATCCAGCATTAAAAAAAAAAAAGAAAAAGGAAAAAAGAGGTGAAAACCAGAAAAATACAGAAAAGCACAGAAGTATAATAGAGAGTATGAGAGATTTGACTATTATAGTTTGTTAATATATAAAGCAGCTAATACTTTTACATGAGCTTTAGAAGGTATAGTATAGTTTTAACTGCTGATCACTTAAGTCAGACAGGCTTTTGGCCACATGTACATGACTTCCCTTCTGGAATTAGCTTTACAGTTAATTTAAAACTCCTTTAGTGAGCCATTAAAAGATGCACATGGGGACAACATTTATGGAAAACAGTAGCCAATTCTAGTGACTGAACACAGACTACCAACTAATTGACATCAATTTCACACTTAGCAGAATTGCAGACATTTCCTCCAGGCTTTGTGTCCCTGACTAGGAGGTTAATGATTGAACTCTACGACTTAGGGCTTCCATTTTAGACCAAGCATTTAATTCCTATTTGCAATCCAGAAGTCACTATCAATTTTGATCTGCTCAACTGATAACAACCCCATCCTCCAGTCCTAATTTAAGAGCCCCAAACTGATCAGTCTGATTGATAAAGTTTTTCTTCCGAAGCGCATTTTTCCTAAAAGTAGACTCTGTGTGCAACTCAATTGGATGCACATGCTCACAGCTTTGGAGCCTGAAAGACACTGGGGTAAGGCAAATGAGCTCTAACCTGCTGGGTTGCGTTATTCCCTGTCTAATCTAGCACGTCAAGAGACATTCCTAGCTGTTCAGAGGCTAGTATATCCTACAGGGTGTCATAAAAGGAAGTGCGAAATATGACCTCAGGAATCTGTTATTCTTCACATATACCAAGCACTAGAAAAGATGGTTTTTTTCACTGTGTGAAAAGCAAGTCTCCTGTTGCTGACAAACCTATGTGAAATTCTGTACTACTGATAATTTCTGGCAGGGATATTAATTACCAAGAACGGAGTTCTAAAATTTTGTTTTGATGGGAGTAACATTACTATTTGGGGAAGAGAAAATAAGAGATTATTTGCTGTTATGACTAACTTATGGAAAAAGAAACTTTAAAAAATAAAGCTATTTTAATGGCACTGATTCAAATCCATGTTTGTATTTATGTAAACAATAGTCTATTTCCTCCTAACTTTGCTCCTAAGTGCAAGGATACAGTAGCATGTTTTCATTTGTAGCCTTCCTGTTCTCTTCAGTACCTACAGTATGTATATTACTATACTAAATTAAATAACAGATCGTCTAACAAAGATCACTATGTGCAATACTGTATTTAGTGTTTCTATTCCAATTTTTTTAGAATGTTAATTTATATGAAAATAAAAGGAATAATAATGAAATAACTGCCTTCTCTCTTGACTCTCCAGCTATGCTGTAGTTTGCTACAAACCATTTGCTCCCTAAGTACCACATCCCATTCAGGCTTCTGTGATCAAGGAAACACTTTTGTGAAGGGATCAGAGGAAATGGGGCTTCTCTTTCCTTGTCTTTTGGAAGGATAGTGACAGTAATTCCCAGTTATGTGGATATATTACCTTTTCCCCAGGTGGTGGTAGTGAGAGTTTCAGTCCTTTACTCAATCAGACTATACAACACTCACTTCTCTGGCTTATGCATGCCATCCAGTAGTGCATTTGGCTCAGGTTTGTAACCTGTTCCTACTAACACTGCCGAAGTAACAGTCTCAAGAAATTTTTATTAGGGCAAAAATGTGCATTGAAAAGTTATATCCACATATTATAATGCCTTTTTATATATGTGTGTTATCCAGCGACCTGGTAGGATGGTCACATACATACATACATACACTTTTCACTGGATCTCCAGCACAGATGTTAGAAGATATTTGCAAACCTCGATCTCTGAAGAACAGTGTCAAAGGCTGACTGCAGCTCATAGGATCATGTTATGATCATAAAACACGTGCTGCTACATAGATTTTTCTCTTTCATTTTACTCAGGCCCAATCTATTTGGTTGAATTTTATATAGCTTCTCTCCAGCCTATTCAAGCTTCCATGCAAAGTAGCCCACTATGTTCAGCACCACAGTTGACCCACGGAATATCCAATGCACACCACCAGCATAAGTTTCACTTCCACTCTTCGTTTTTTAGTGGCACACACATGCACATTCCAGAATTCTGGAGTAATATTCTTTTGTTTGCCTGTTTGAGTGTGTTCTAAAGATGTTGGATACCCCATGTTTACCGCAATCTCCCCATTTACTGCAACATTAACCACACTACACTTTGAGTTGGCTGTAATCCAACAAGAGTTCTCACAGACAAAATTCTGAGCTTTTGTTGATCACCAACACCACATATTGCTCACTGTTACTTAAACAAATGCAGCAGCAAAAGAGGGACTTTCATACCTGAGCAGCAGGTGTGACTTGCTGACAATAACAATCTGTTTTTTTATGAGGAGCTAAGAGGATTCAAGTTGTTTTGCTTGCAAATTAAAGCCTTTCAGAAGCATGATACTTTGTCACATCATGACACAGTAGTGGTTAGCTTTTTTTGTAACACCTTTCATCATCCCGAAACACTTCCAAAACTTAGTTAAGTATTATCCAACGGTGGCAGCGGGAATACAATTAGAGGCATCTTCCACAGACTGACCTTTTTTCTCGCCCAAGTTTTCAGTGATCAGCTTAAAAAGTTGGAAGCAATTATTACTTTTATTGAGAGAAGATATAGCAAGTCTTTGCATTTTTTGCAGACTCTAGGTTAAAAGGAAAGCTGAGTTTGTGACAAATCTGTTAGTTACTTGAGTTACACCAATTTTAAACTGCTATGGGAAGAGTAAGCAAAAACTGATGAAGTTGAGTTTTTCCGAAGATGGTGCAAAGAGGTCAGCAAAGGGAGGAGAGAGAAAACTGTGACCCACACCATTTAGGTCTGCCGCCCACTAATATGATTCTCATTACAGAACAGGTTTTCCAAGTCTTTCTCTTGCTTATGACAGACCCATCTGTGCTGTACCTGTACCTGACACTCATTCAACTGACTTGTAAAAACATCCAATGGTAAGTCCATTGCCTAAAAAAATTAATGTATTTCTGAAGATAAAGGGTCCCTATTGAGTCAACACTCGTTTCTCTGCTTCCCAACGACAGCTCAAATTTAAGCTCTTAAAAACATCATTTGCCACTCACCCTAAACTGGGGCCCTGCCAGCATGACAGTTCCATGGTGGTAGAGCTAAACATTCACTGTCCTCCTCCTTCTCTTGTCCTGTAGCAGCACTCCACTTTAAAAAACTCCACTGACCTAAGGCTTTTTTCATCTACTCAGAGAGATTTGCCTTGCTCTTGAGATTGCTTCCACAAGGGGGAGATTTTTGGATGACAACATATGTCTCTGGCATGATGGTTCAACAGTCAGGCAGCAAGAATTTTAAAAAACTGGAGCTGGAGTCTAGGCTGTGCCTCAGACAGTAGAGGTTCAGGTGGATGCTGGGCAGTGAAGCGACCTGCAAAGCAGGAGACTGGCCAAGAGACAGCTGGAAATGAGAAAGGGGCATTAGATGAGATTACTATTGAGCTCCCTTTAAGCCAACTGAGAGAGGCACTTTCAAGTTCTGAGCAGGGCACCCCGACCACACTTTAGTAGCTAACACAAAGCAAACCACTAATTTCTCAAAAGCAACAGCTACGAAAAAAAAAGACTCCAAACACATTGATTCACTGAACTGTGAGAGGATTTGGGCAAGAGATGGGCAAGGAAGAAGAGCAAAGGGCTTCTGCAGGTGTCAGAAGTGCCATAAAGGACATAGCCCTCCCTTGCTAGTTATGGTCTAGGTGCTCTTGCTTCTTTCAAGACCCATGACAGGCATCTCTTCTGGTCATATGGAGGTTCATCCATCCATGTGACTACTCCCTTTCATTACAAAAATTTTCCTTTGAGAAACTACATTTTCTCCAGTTGGAAATTAAAAAAACCCAAAACACTACCCTATCTTTGGAGTGACATACAGTGTACCTATTCAAGAGCTGACAGCAACCATTAAAGCTCATCTATATCTTAAGATATACCTTTTTTTTTTCCTTATGAGTAGTTTGGTGCCTGTTATGTAAGGACCTATATATATTTTAAGCAAAACCACTTAGGTCAGGGTAACAGTTATTTCTCTTACCACAAATGATGCTGGTGTTTCAGCCAGTGGTGGAGCTTTGCTTGTCTTGTCATTTAACCAAAAAAACCAGAATTTGTGCATGCAGAATCAACTCCAGAATCTAAGACTAGTGCATTTCATTTTTCCTTCTTGTCTTGCAGGTACTTTTGAGGGGGGTACCTGTCTTGCAGGTACTTTTGTTAGGGACAAGAGGAGAAGTAGTTAGGTTTTCCCAAGCTATCAGGGTGAGCCATCATTCACCTGTATTTGGGAGGGTGAAAAGGAAGATGGAGCATATACTGATTAGAGAGCAGCTGGACACAAGCTGTTGAAGCAAAACACCTGGATGCCATATAACCCTAGAGTAGCTTTATTATTTAATCTATAATTTAATAGTTGACCTATAAAATAATTACATTATACTTAAAGCATTTCTTCATTTTCTGTTTTCATTTATAAAACAAGAATTAAATACAGTTTTAACCATTACAAGCTCAACTCAGTTTTTACATAAACACAGCTCCTAGAAGGAGCTTTAAGCTGCAGCATATTCATATTGCAAACTGGTGAAAAACCCAGGCGGGGCATAGCTTAAAGGTAAAGATTCTTGCATGTTTTTCTTAACTGAATGTACTAGGGTGCTTTTCTCTCTCTAGTCCAAAATGTCTGACTTTCAGTTCGTTCCTTTCAAGTGGAGACTGGGATCCCTGGAGTCTTAGTAGACCATATTGCCACCTTCCCCCTCTGCACCTCACTCACACCAGCTCTCTCAAGCCTAGACTGAATGGTGCCCATCCAGAGGCTGGCAGGATGCCACAGCACAGCAGTTACAAGCCCTAAAGCATTCCCTGTGTGAGGAGTCTCCCTGTGCACTTCTGACACTTTGAGAGATCACAGCAGAAAAGCAACGTCTGTTCATGTAACAGGGCTAATAGACCCGACCAATCTCATCCTGCCCATGCCAGTCCCTGTAAACCGCTTGGTGAGCTCTTGCGGAGATCAACCCTGAAAGCCTCTTAGAGAGGCCTGTCACATAATGGAGACCTGTGGCTCTGAAGCTCTAGCTGGCGACAGTGCTGAACATATTAACCCCTTGAAGCGGCTGCATGCAAAGAAGCTGGCGGGGAGGGGCTCCCACAGCAGGCTGGTTTCACTAGATGCAGATGCTGAACTGTGAGACATGCATCAGGGAGTCGGCGTGTCCTTTTTAATTTGTAAGCTTCAGACAACTGAGAGCGCATGGGCTTTGGTTTGGGGGAAGGGGCCGGTTTGAGACAGGATTTTAATGCAGCTGGGACTAATACAGATCAGAACTGCAACAAATGGGATATACAGGACATAATAAACTCCATCAACTAAATAACAACATAGTATGATTTAAAATGAACTGCAAGCATTCACCAACACTGATTGTGCAGGTCTCAAAAACTTAGTGCACCACTAGTAATGCAGCAATCACAACCTCCTCTATCCCTCCTCCCACAGCTGTGACCCATTCCAGTGGCACTGACAGATGGGTTTGTCCTTTAATGCTAACACATTATCATGGTTTCCAATCATGAGAGAGACACCACTCCCAAACTCGATAACACTTACATAGCTTTTGTATTCAATTCAGCAATGACCAAATTTTGTCCTTTGTGTGACAGTGCTTTTATACCTTAAGGGAAACATCGCTCCCTTAAGTGTTCTCAGCTCCTTTCTCACTACCCTCCCACCTTCCCCAGTCTGTGCAGGCATAAATATAACATCATAGATGGATGTTGTCCTTTTTGGAGTAAGAAACTCACACGCATATCTAACATACAAAACCCTACAGAAAGCCTAGTAAAACCATGTTCATTTTAAGCCAGGCAGCTGACCTAGCAACCGAGTCTCTTAACATATTTTAATCTCTGGCATATTCTGCCACAAGGAAAATATACATGGCTAGGTCTATAATACTTTAAACAGCTGTTTACTATAGCTAGGTTACAAAATAAACACTGCTGCAGAGACCATGTGTTCAATATACTCTAACCACAACAGCATCAGAACCCACCCTCAGTCTGCTCTGTGGTCACTGTGGCTGACCCAGTGCCTCGCCCTCTTCTCCTTGCTTCTGATCTGCTGTTCAGACAACAAGCCCAGAACCATTTGTCATTGCACAGTTGAAGTCATTTTAAGAAGCTGAGTTTCATTGGAGAGTCTTACTTGCTTTTCACAAATTGCTCCTTGTTACTCTCCCTCACCTGTGTCCCCCAGTCCTGGGCAGAACCCCAGCACTTCCAGGTGAGAGAAACAAGCTCCAGACCAAAGCACAGAGAAGGTGTTCTCAACATGTGGAGGGAACTGGAGTGTAGGGCAGAGGGCTTTACTCCACACAGTGGAAACATTTAATGCTGGATTCAGCCAACTGGTCGCTTAGATCATCAATCCCAACTTCTGGAAGCCTGCTCCATGCCAGAAGATTCAACTGCCAGATGATATTAAAAATACAATGAAACTTTATGGTGAAGTGCCTAACACAGCCCATTAAAAAGCATTATTCCAGTAGGCAAGTGTCAAGGAGCCTTTCCTTGCTGGAGAGATGCCTCCTGAAAGAAAACAGAACACAAAAAAAAAAAAAAAAGGAAAAGAAGAAACAAACCAACAAAATGGACAGTCTGCTCAGTGGGAGAGGAGAGACAGCAGTAAATCTGATAGAGGCAACAACAAGCAGCAGCTATATGCCTGCTCTCACAGTTTGCCTGAGTTCAGATTCACAGACATGCACCGGCACTGCTTGACCTTCTGAATTTTCTTGAGTCGGAATGGTGGGTCCAGCTCGGGGCACTCCAGCTGCACGGTCGAAGAGGTGACCTTGTGTGGCTTGCAGAAAGCACAGGACTGAAAGGACTCCTCCTCCTTTTTCACGTGTCGTGGGATGTAGAAGGAGTTGCACTGCCCATAGCAGAAGCGGTTGATGATGGTGCGACTGATGCAGCCCTCCTCGCTGACAGTCTGCCGCAGGGGCTGTGTCTTGCACCAGTCACTCTTGAGGTACTTCCTCTCGGTGACCACCAAGGCCTCCTGGCTGGAGGCCAACACCTCCTTGTTCAGCTGATGCCTACGCTCTGAGTGGTTGCTGCTGCTGCCTTTGTATGGAGAGGGAATGGCACCTGCAGGACGGTTTTTCCTGGTGTCTGTTACTTGAACCAGCGTTGCCATCAGAAAAACGGACAAGGCAAATTTCCAAATCATCCTGCAATGGCAGCAGAAGTCACTGTTAGAGAGACACATTTTCAAACAACAGAATTGTAATGGAGTTTAACTTTACCTATGCCTTTAGAAGAAGTGGAGATCTTATTGCCTTTGTAATCTCATCACTTTTCCTAGGAGATTAGCACTATTCTAGGGTGATTACTTACCATGAAGAGGCCAGGCCCTTTGGAAAGTCACATTGCTCCCTCTCACCCCCCACAAATTCTCCAGCTACTTGCTTTTTCCCCACAGGGACACTGCTGCTTTGATAGCTGAAGTGGTGGTTTTACAGAAGCTTCAGCCAGAAAGGTTTCCTCCTTCTCTATGAAATCCTGGCCCAAATAACTAGGCAAACTTCTGGCTAGCAAAGGCTCAGGAGGCTCCTGACAATATGGTAATAGCTGTTTTGGGGATGGCAGAGGAGAGGGGAAGGGAATACCAGGTTACATAAAGTGAACTCCCATCATCTGCCTCTTCAGCCCCCGAGACCCAGCCCAACCTCGTTCCACACAGAAGTAGCACAGGGTGTCCAAAAGACGATTTTTATTATTCTAAATTGCTTCTGAAGTTTCTTGGGGCTTTTATGGCACTTACAGGCCTGTACTTGTTGTCTTTGTGGGAGGCCAAAAACTTGATGGATTTATTTTTGCAGAAAGAGGAAATGCTTAAACACAATTTCGAGGACTTCACTACTGCAACGCCTCTTGGGCAAATGGTTTAAGAAGGTCTGTAAACATGAGAGGATTCAATATTTATTTTAGATGTTAAGGAATAGGGTAGAGCATGATCTGGTTGCTAAGTTGAAATAGTCAGCCAGTTGGCAAAAATATTTTTTCCTGTGGTTTTCTATTAGGTATTCTTGTTCTGTGGAGCATCTCTTACCAGCTCTTGTCCAATTCATTTTAGTAATGTGTCTCAAAGCACTTCCAGAATATCACAGTAATGTACTAAATCTCCTCATGAAGTCAATGCTCACCAGTGAACTGCTACAACTGATTTGACAGTTCATTTCATATCATTCTCCCTGGGAAAGAAGAACAGAGGGTCTCTACAGTGCCAGAACTGGGTGCAGCACAGAAGCTTCCCATTTAGAGATAAGAACACTTTCTTTCTAAAAGTGCTCTGCTCCCCTTTGTTCTTAATGGATAATTTTTTAATAGCATACAGATGAAACACTCATTCCTCTCTTCACAGTAAAGCTTCAAACCAAGTAAAGATTTTATATATTTTTAACTTTAAAAAGGTGCCAAGACAAAAAACTACCATCAGACTGGTAAGTATAATGTCTAACACTATAGACACTTCACATGTTGCATAGGTACTCCTGTCTGGAAAACCTGCCATTTTCCAAACAATGGCACCAAAAGATAAAAAAAGTGTTTGCAGTAAAGGTGCAAAAGAAGACAACAGCGTTAACAAATGCTTCTCACCTAATAAAGTAGGCCTAATGTATTTAACTCCTGTGGAGATAAAGAGGAGGAACTACTGTAGCAGACTAGGTGAGATAACATCCCCTTAGGTTGTTTTCTAAATCTATAAAATCCCAATGCCAGACTTGACTAAGTTTCTAAGGGGAGAATTTTGAAGTGCTGAAGGAAAGGAAAGTGCTAATCCTATAGCTGTGAACAGAGGATGTTCCAATGCAGAGTTAAATTTCATCAGATTGTGTGCTTGAAACAGAACCACCTTTAAATGGAAACCAGTATTTCTAAAATTCCAAAAAAGCTCATTCATCTGCAACCATGCCATCTGCCCACTGACACCCACTGTAGCCATGGGTACTTTAAATCAGTGGCCTATTTTCACACTGCTTAGCATTCAGCATGCAAGTCCAGAACTTTTGTCCAAAGTCTTTAAATGAAGCAAGACTAGACTTGGCTTTGCTGGCAATAATTGTAGCCAAGTCCATTGGATGTCAACCCACACACGCAGGCCAAAACCTAATCAGGTAATTAGTTTCAGTTGAATATAGTGTTCCATGCCTCCTTTCAAACTGTTCTCATGTTATTCTGCGCTGATGGCTGCATTTCAGTAGTAGATAAAACAACTGATCCCCACTAGTTTGTGTTTTATATAGAAAGGAGAGGAGAAAAAACAGAGTTACAAGCCTACACCTTCTAGAAAACAACAGAGACGAGCTTTTCACAAGATGCCTTATGCCACATTTCTCAGGCATACTCTTCTACTCTTCTCTTGAAACACAAGGGATATTGCCTCTCCAGTCTCATTTGTCTGATCCTGGCATAGCGCAGGTCCAGAAGCACATCAGAAGCAGAGATGTACCCTTTCCCCCATACCTTTCTCTTTTCTTGGCATGATTTTACAGGTTTTTTCCAACCTTTATGTTCTGTGAAGCCCTGTCTTACCACACCCACCCTTTCTTATCATAAAAGGCAAGTTGAAAGGACACATTTCCCTTTTGTGTCAAGGATGGGGGTCAAGTAGAAATCTTACCTAGGAATTCAGGAAAGCAGAGAACTTAAAATCTACAATACAGAGAAATATTATAGTAACTTTCTAATTACTGAAATGGTTTTATGTAGACATGGAGAGCCATGCAACAGAGTAAGTAGGATTTGCTCAGTAAGTCTATGTTTATAACTAAGAAAGTCTTATTAATCAAAGCCACTATTGTAAGGTTATAAACCAAATGCTGCAGTACATGTCAGCAAGTACTTCTACAGACAGGTAGGAACGCACCACTCATTTCTCTCATTGATCCTTATCAAACTTGAGCCTTAAAATATTTACATAATAGAATAATAATCTACCTTACACTAGCAGGTCAAATGTGCATTCTGTCAGATCGTGGAATTTCTAATCACAGGGTTGCCCTTTACTAGCCTGCAAATCACCCCTTTCTAAGCCCTGGCACACAAATCCTCTATTCAAGCAAGTAAGGGTGCAAACAAGGTCACCTAGTGCCAGCAACTTGCCAAGGACTCCATATATTTATGGTGCTCTCATGCAAAGAGAAGAGAAACCTCAGTACTCCCAGAGAACCAGAACATTTTGGCAAACTCAATTTGAATGCAAAGCAACATGGTGAATGCTGTCTGTCTGCAGACAGAACGGGATGAGAAGAAACACAAAACGTACTGGAGAAGAATCTGGCTTTTGGCAAGAACAGGGCAGTTCTGCCCTACTTAGATGTAACAAAATGGAACAGCATGTGGCTGAGACGATGCAAGCAAGAACTGCCTCAAGAGACCAATGCCTCTACAACTTGCACCAATGCCAGCCTGGGCCCCCCATTCCTGCTGCACTGGGGTTCCCATGGCAGAGCCAGTGGAGGCTCCTGTGTGACAGTTTTCAACTTCTTCAAGCATTGCTGCCAGCTCCTGCCAGTTCCCCCACATGCCTCTTTTCTAGCACGTGAACTGAGAATAACTTAACCTTACACAAGATACTCAGCAAGGCCTGGCTGCACTTACATTTCACATGGCAAGGTTTCTTCTCCTTGAGATAAGGAAATTAGCATCAAGTATGAGTTCATAAATTCATCAAACCCAGCATGATGGAGCCGAGCTATCAGGTACCCAGGAGTATAAAAAATCCTTCTTTTGGCCAAGGAAGCAAGAATGCCAGGATCCAGCTCTGTCATTTGCAGAGGTCAGGGCACTGTAGCAGCAGGGGAAGACCCAGGATCACTGTATCTGCCCTTTGCTGTATTTCTTCTTTGTATGCAATTACTATGTAACATAAAATATCTACCAAGGCAGGCTCTCTCCTGCATACGACCTTCTGGCCCAATAACTCATGCATTCTTGAAATTAATCCAGCTCCAGAGCAGGACAGACAGTAACGTAACCCCAAAAATAGCCTATAGTTTTGTGGTTAGGGAAGTTCTCTCTGAATTGGAGCATTAGACTTGATTTCAGAATTCAAGGGCATCTTTTTTGGAGAAGTCCCCCAATGCAGAAGTAAGTGCTATGGTCTGAAAGACAGGGCAGAACTTAACAGCAGTGCCCATCTGTGCTGAGTGACTGCTCTGATGTTTCCTCTGGTTTTCAAAGTCATGACGAGTTTCTCAGCTCAAGATGCAGTTTCTTACTGGAAATTCTTGTTCTGTAGGTCAGCCTACTTCAGAGCTGCAGGTAGGCAGAAAGAAAGAGGGATGTAACTGGAAGATCACTGTGATATTTTATGTTAGCTGCTCAGGAAATCAGTAGGTGTGAGACCCATTTGTTTGCTTTAGCATGCACACCTACAAAGCACTCAGCATTATCAGTATTCCTGGAAACATCCCAGTCTCTGATACAGGTATGACACAATCATCACTTCACCAGGCCCTTCTGGAGGGAATTCAGAAAAATACTCACAGCCAGTTTTTAATTATTTTTTTTTAAAGCCAAAAAACCTGCAAAACCTGTCTCGTCATGGAACTTGAGAGTCTACCTATACAGCTTAGTCACAACATGGATTCATGAGGAAGAAAATTTAGTACTACAAATCTATCCTACACGTATCAAAAGTATCGTAAGAGTCCATGATTGGGAAGATGATAAACAAGTTCAGAGATTCTTTACTTTTTGAAAATTTTGAATTTAGTTAATGGCTGAAGAGTTTCCCTTGGAAAAGCGATTCTCTTTAACTACCAGCAAAAGGCAAGCATTACAGACTAGATTAAGTCAGGTCCATTTCCACAGTATGATACACAGATGGCCACATCTGACCACCTGCATCACTCTTTCCAGGTTTCATCCTGCAAACTTCAGAGACACGAGAGCTCTCCTTAGGGATCAGCTGAGTGTTGGCTGAGTGTGGGAATCCCTCTTACCAAAAATTTTTCTAGTCCCAACCTATTTTCGTATTTGACCTACTCAGATAAAGAATCTGTATAAATCAGTCATATGTATATAAATGTAAGAACATGTTGTACATGGTTAGTTCTCACATTTAAGATGGGACACAAGAAGTGTTCCTTGAAGACAAGCCAGGCAATGGCTTTTCAAAGAACGAAAACTTGGCTTTAGCAACAGATGTGGGAAGCCAGGAAATATCAGATTCTCTACCAGGAAGCCAAAAATGCTATTTATTTAATTTATTAATGGTTAGGCATAATTCTAATGGTACAATGTTCACAGAAAGACCACAATAAACACTAATCAGCCATCTTTGTGCAAGGGAGGTATTTGGTGCTAATTTTTCTCTTTCAAGTATCCTTTGGAAACTATTTCTTCCATGTCTCAACAGTGTCAGCAATAACTGAACACTGTACTGCATCTCTTTTTGCAGAGACATGGGCGTCTTATTAAATCGTTCCATCATTAATAGATTCTCACTACTAAATTGCCAAGACTGAGGCCAGCCACAACAACAAAGCATGAAGGAGGCAGGGGAGACCAAACTTAAAAAACCACAGAAAACACGGTACTGAAGCTAGGATGTGTTATTCAGATATTCAGATACAAAATCTCTGCATTCTGGCAGTAGAGTTACCATGTACTAGGAGTACTAAGAATCGGTCTCCAAAACCAGTGCACGCAACACCAAAAGCAATAATTATTTAAAAAAGAAAAATCAATGCCATTACAGGCAGAAATTTTTCCATTCTTGCCCTCTAAGAACCCTCTATAGTGATTTGAAAGAAAACTATTTTCTTGCATCACAGACTAGCGGTAGGTGGCAGAGGGAGAAAACATTTCTTTCAGAAATTCCTAGTTTGGCTGGCTTGGATGGAGATTCTTCCTCCTTTCCATCCTTCTCTCTCCTGCCCACCAAGGAGATCCATTCTTCTCTCTCCCTTTCACCAACACCTATACACCAGCGAGCCAAGAATACCCACAGGGAACACCACAAAGCTTTGAAAGAACTGGGAAAGGTCTTCCCGCAGGCTAGACATCTCAGGAACCACATTCTACAGTGAGGCTCTTGCTTTGTTTTTGAAAGGGGGAGATGGAGCTGCGTTTCAATGATCCCAGCCTATGTTCTTCAGGAGAGGACAACATTTCCCCCCTAATGTCAGAATTTAGAAGTTCTCCTTGTCAGGACAGTTCCTGAAGACATTAAATTTAAAATATTGAAAAATATATAAATCATCAACAAAACCAAAGTATGTAGAAAAATACACTGGTGGGAACAATCTATGCTAAGATAGAGCTAGTTGAAAGGATGTTGCATCATATTAATTTAGCTGTGACTATAGATTTTCTAGTTCCAAGAGCTGTGCAATGTGCTCTGGAATGACCCTGCTTGAGCAAGAAGGTTGGACTAGATGACACACTGTGGTTCCTTCTAACCTTACCCACACTCTGTGATTAAATCCATGATAAATACCAGTGCTTCCCAAAACAGACACACACACGCATATAATAGATGCAATTACTAAGGTAATCTCCCAGCTAGAAGAAAATAGGGGGAAAAACTGCTACAAGGTTTGTTGGTTTGGATTTGAGGGAATTTAAGTGTAAATGTTAGCCAGGTAATACAGTGAAGCAAGACACTGTCAACTTCATATTACCGTGTATTTACCAGTAGCAAAGATTTGATTCCACAACTCTGTCAGCATTTTAACACAGGAAAAATAAGATAAAGAGAAGGAACAAAAGCTGCATGGAATGTAAAAGCACTGTTATCCTACAGTAGCTCAAGAATGCAGCAATGCCATTTTTAGGGGAACAGGAATACACAGAACTCTGAATACTAGCAGGTAAATGGACAAAGGGTTTTTTTTAATATCATTATGATTAAAAGTCCTAAATTTCATTGCTATTTCAGCTTCAGGAACTTGTGGTTTTAGAGCCAACCACAGACAAATGTCTGCCTGGTGAGCAATGTGAATTGTCCCAAGCAGAGTGAGATGTCCTACTCAGAAGTGTCTGGGTAGTCATCAGTACTGGCAGCGTATGCAACACTGGGGAAAGAAGGAGGAGTGGGAGGAGGGAAAAACCCACAAAATAAAACCAGATTTCTGTTAGCTGTCCATGAGGTTGATTTTCTTTCTCCGAACCTGGTTTTGAAGAATGCTACAGTCAGGGGGTGGAAGGAATAAATAAAACTCCTTGGATACAAGGAGAAGAGCTTTTTTGGAAAGGACCTATAACTCTGCTATGCATCTCAAAAATGTCTCTCAGCAAGAGGGAACTAAGTTGAAAAGATACTTGTTCTTCTTAGCGTTGTTCAGCTTTTAAGCACGAGACAGAGAGCCCCAAATAGGCAAGTCAGTTCCGTTTGCACATGAACATTTTGTCCAGCAAGCAAAACCAGCCTACATTTAACTTTATTCCTCTGTGCAGAAGTCAGCTGGTACACTCCCATTTGGCAGCATTTCATTTAGGAGAAAACAGCAGATTCTGCCCTTGGGAAACTAAAAACTAAATCCGAAGGGAAGCGGTCGCTTGAGCAAATGTCTTCATTTGTGACCATCCCTCTGCCTGTTGGAAAGGAGGACAGTCAACAGTCAAAGGAGGAAAGTTCAGCATTTAAATACAATAGCTCATTTCATTGCTTTCTCACTGGAGAATCAATACTACAAAAGACTATTTTGCAATGAGTAGTCTCCATTATATTTTTGTTGTTTGCATTACAACAGAACATAGAAATCTCAATCCAAGACCAGTGCCTGACTAAGCAACACAACTTCAAATGTTTGTAGACTCATCAACATATGACAGGACCAGAACTGAGCTCAGAGGGGAAGTGAATTACTGGAGGTCAGAAATTAACTGAGAATGAACCATTTCCAATATCTTTCAACTGCACAGCATGGCACCAGTGCTCTTCTTTTTGCTAAGCAATATGGATTTTTTACCCTTAGGCAAGCTTTTCTTTAAAAAATTATAGTTTTGTAAATGAAAATTGGTTTGTATGAAAATTTCCAATATAGTTTCCCTGAGTTTTGATAGAACAGAGATGGAGTTAGGAGCTTTATGGCTTGTAGCTTCAAACAACACACTGCTTCTCGAACACGCAGCTCATATGGCCCACAATAAGAGAGAAGACCATTAATCTTCAATATATATTCATTACTGTACTTACACCTCTCCAAAAAGAGGGCATTTGTATGAGTTCTATTCTAGAACAAAACTGAGATTTGTAAAGTGCTCAAAAGAATTTCCACTTGCTTCTCATAATGGTCAGAAAAATGCCATTACTTCTAAAAATCAATAGGTGGCCTGTAATCTTGCATATAATAAACACTAGGTTAATCAGCAGTGAAGTAACATTTAAATTTTCCAGATTTTCTGGTAGATTCAGATGGTTGTATTCTTTCAGACTCTGATCAAGATGCTGTCCTCAGTTAACACATTATGACTGAAACGGTCATGTTCCTGTTTGAAAAATCTAAAATGTTATTGATGGTCTAGTGTTCATATTATGAATTTCTGTAAGCCAATATCCTATTTATAGAGCTGAAAACCACAGATGGTTCAAATAAGAATTGCTCTTATCACAATATCCCGCAGGCTAGTCTTTCTATTAGGCAGTAGGAAAATTCCCATACACACAAAATTTCAGCTATGTATCCCCACTATTTTCCAATATGTCCCTTGTAAGAGCCATTCCAGCTGTATTTTCATAAAGTTGTCCTAAAAATTGTATATATTTATTCCTTTGAACATTTTTCATTTAGATTTACCTCTGCTTAAATTTGCCTGCCAAAGCATCAATCCTCCTGACTAAAACTCACAGCAGTTCTGGGGACAGAGTGCAGAAGATCTATGCTAATGAGCAAATAACACAAGAATTGACCCCTTCAGCCTGTTAGCTGCAACCAGGTCTACACCACGCAAAAATGTAACGAAGTGCCTTACCAGAATTATTCACAGCAAAGCACTTTTTTCTCCTCAGTGAGGATAAATCTAGGAAATTCTCTCATCCTTTTTTCCTTTGGTTAACAAGCAACACATATGACACTTCCTCACAATAATTTTTTTTCCTCTGCCAAATTTCAAACAGGTTGGACAGCAAGGCAGGTTTGAAACTCCTAGGGTACACAGGAAGGCATGAAAAATATTTCAGGGAAGGGGGCAAGGGAAAACAAGTCAATTATATCACAGTTTAGAATCACAGGAGGTGTGAGTAGTAAAGAGGATGTTTAGGGTTACTGTGATGGACTGGCACATTGTGCACACCCATAGAAAATCAGAGTTCGTGATCTCTAATGTTCACATGCAATACAAGACACCTTGAAACAATGGTGGGTCAACACAAAGTTTTTAATACAGTCTCTTGCCCCGGGTGTAAGTTGGCCCAAAAGCTAAAAACTTATTTGCACTGCACCATGTGTCAGTGGAAGCCAGGCAGTAACAAATCACTGCTGCACTCCATGCACAGTGTTAACCCTGGGTTGATCCTGTAATATTTTTGTTCATAAACGTACTTGGAGAATTACAAGATGTTTTATTCTTTCCCTAAGAATGAGGTTTCTGCTTGGCTCACTTTTGCAGTTACTTTTTCTGGATTAACTAATGGCCCATCAGAATCCCTGTTTAATTACTTTTGTTTCAAATGTTCGACTCAGCTGTGGGCTTTGGTCTGAAAGGAAGCCTGTTCACTCAAGCTCTTGTATGAAAAAATTCATGTACGCAACTGAAATGCAATTCAAACCTGTGAGGGCTGAAAAGTGCAGTAAATGCATGCTCTGATGGATTTTTTTCTGTGTTTCTGCAAGCCTATAAACAAAGATGACATTGGAGTTCAAAACCTTCAGAGTTACATGGCTTCTTGGATACTCTTGTACATGCATCAGTTGATGTCTTAATGTAAGTTCTTCAGTTTGGAATTATTTTGACTCTTGTTTTCAAGTTGTTTTGTAAGATTAAAAAAAGGAATTTTCATTTATTTCGCTACATGCCTATTGATATTTCCAAATTGACAGTAATGTTTATGACTGTCAAAGCTATCAAATGAACCAAAATAAATCATAGCAGCTCCACAGAAGTACAGAACTTATGAGTGTCATAAAGTCAGGAATACAAATAAAATTTTAATTAGATATACACTATGAACATGAAATGCCTATACATTTTAATATCACTTTCTGGGTTTATTAGAAAACTTATAGCACACAGAATGAATGGGCAAATAACCATTTATGCATTGTTATTGACAGTGTGTATCACTTAACTAAAAGTAACTAAAAGATGAATTTTCAGTGAAATGTTTCAGGAAATTTCACATCAAAATACTGGAAATTTACTCTATACCTACCACTTCACACTGATAGTAACACCTGGCTGTCCCACATCTATGTTCTTGTGGCTTTGATTCATGTTCAGATCAGTGATCCTCCCTCCATCATTACCAAAGAATGTAAATATTTGCTCTGTCTGTATTCTGGTTTACAGACTTGGCCCATTATTGAATATAAAGGATGTAATTCAATCATAAAAGATCTGTTGCCATGTGTAAATTGGGATTTTATATTTTATGACTTAGGCTTTGCAGAGCAGCCATCTTCCTACTCACCTCCCTTTCTCCTTGCTCATGACTGAATTATAGTTCTGCCTCTAATTGAAGCCTACTATTATTCTATTTCTCTTCTGCTGAGAGGAAGACTAGAGCTATGGTTCTGAATACACAGCAAGCCACAGGAGTCTGAATGAGGTACTTTAATGACAGGTCCTCCTACACAGCACATTTGCAGTCTTTCGGCTAATTAATTTGATTTCCTTTGTTTAGACTAACATAACACAGCAAGTTATGCTCATTTAAAGGAAGATCATTAGCCTCTCAGTTCTCTCAAAATGAGGAAGAAAGAAGAGTCAATAGACAGGAATCTGGGGGAGACTGACTGACTTTGTCCTTGACTACACCATTGCTTATGTTTTCACTTGATCAAGACTTTGTCTCCAGGAGAACCCGAGACAGCACTATCATCAGAGGAGAGACTATAATCAAAATCAGATATCATTGGTATGTGCATGGCAAGGCAGTGGCAGTTACACAGAAGGGTTCTGTCTATGATGCACTGCAGTCAGCAGCTTTCTTCCTGGCAATCACTTGGCATTTGCTGTTCACAGCTCCTGACATCCTCAGAGGGCTGAACAAACACGTAATTAAAAACACACACAAGCTGTTTTCTTCAGACTCCCTTCATAGAATGAAAGGAGATTCAGTAGTGTGCCGCTGGACTAGTAAACCAGAGGCAAAGCTAGTAACAGAGTTAAAGAAGTAACTCCTCACTATTTGGAAGGTGAGACCTTCATTTGGCAGTTTTGACAATGGTTGAAACTGTGGAGCTGGATGAAGTCTCAGAACTGGGCTGCCAGTCAAATACAGAACTTGGGAAATGGAGTGATGCGTGAGGAACAGATGAACAGACCTGGATTTGAAAGTTCAGCTTTTTGAGTCATGTGGGAAGATCCAATTTTAATACCCAAAAAGAAAAGTTACAAGGAATCAGACATCATATAGGTGCCCTGTGGAGTGGAATAAGTTCACACATTTCTTAACAACATCAGAGAAGAACTTCCCCTATGACAAAAGAAGAAGGAAGGAAGCCCACAGGGGCAATCACCAACCCTTTCTGCTCACACATACACGGAAAAGTGCCAAAACTCCCCTTCTGTAGATAGTTCAGGGCTGCTTCTATCTTTGTCACCTCAGTTGCATTTATAATTTTGCAGCATCAGAGGGGAAGGATTCCAATTTTTCTACTTCCTGGCTTAGGGGTTATTTTTTTGGCTCATAGTAAATGGGTACCCTCTTTACTCAAACACAAGCAGAAGATAAACTGCACCTGGAGGCTCTTTATTAGCTTATTCTGACCTTGGGTTTTTACAGTGTTTGGCCATAAGCCACTAAAACTGTGTCACCACAGCTCAGGTTTGAGTATTTTTCCATTACTGACGATTTCAAGCTCAGCAGAAGTAGACAATAAGTAAAAGGAAATCCAAAGATTTTTCTCTTTGGCTCTTTCAGAAAGCTAATCTCAAAAGGTCAGGGAAGTATCTTGGAAAGAGTTAGCCAACTAGCTATAAGTTTCAGTGTGAAATCACAAGCTCCATTTCTCTTCCACATCTGTTCAAGGCCTCTTCCCCAGCTCTAGCTTAGGCAGCTCCTTCTTGAATCTAGAGGAGAGAGATGACACTTTTGGTAATCTTGGGTGACCTCATGCTTCTACACAGAAGAATATACCGAAACTCCATTTCATGTCAGTTCTTGATTGGAGTAATGAATTTTGCAAGTGAAGTGGCCAAGAACTTCCCTTTTGACATGACTACAATGTGAGATACTAGCTAACATCTCCATATGTGACCACTAAATGCAAGACTGATTGTGAAGAGGGGGAACAAGTGATCAAAAGGATTGTTCATTCAGAATTTGGTTTGGTTTCTTTTATCTTATTACAAAGTAGTCAAAGAACATATACATTACAGTTTACACCATTTTTCTAATCCTAACCACTTAGTGTTGTTTCAAGAAATTATATATATCATACTGAAGCAGCAAGGGAGATTGATCAGCTGAAGGTTTTGGTAAAGTGCTTGTAATGGCTCAGCAACCAAATGCCATCTCTGCTGCTTGCTGAGTCCCATTGTAATTGATTATAGCCATGTAGTTGACTCTAATTTTTTCCTTATTTTCCCTTTAAAGAAGTGAGAAAAAATTGGTTTTAAGATACTTTCAATGTAAAATTATTAAACACTAAAAAGCCAAGAAGCCATTTCACAGAGTTAATATGAAATATGTTTTTGTCTTGGTAATGGGAAAGCTCTAAAAATGCATAAATTGAACTAGGACCTTCAGGTATTTCCAGTCTAAAAATGTCCATATCTCTTTCTGTGAAAAAGTAACTTTGAAAAAAAATTTTTGGTCAACACTTCTGAAAACTTTAATTCCCATTGTGTGAAGAGACAACAAAAAGTTTAAACTCTGAACCCTTGGGGCCCAGTTGCCACAAGTCATATAGCATGATGGTCCTCATTGGGTCAATGATAACCACATCCTCATGGGATTTTTTATGCTTGTATTTTGAAAGGAGGCTCAGTAAAGAATTTGGCTTAGGAAAACAAGACTGTGCTTCCTCTCTTCCCTTACTTAGTTTCAGAACAACAGCTTTTGCTTTGAGTGATTATTTCAGCTTCTGTAATTCTTCTCCAGCATAAAATTATAGAGAAGCTTCATATGTATCAGATCAATAATTTGGGCAGCATAAGAATATGGCTGGTGTCAGAGCAACAAAAGGAAAGGGAATAGCAACAAGGGAAAACACTATCAAAAATGTACCAAGCAAAGGCAAAGCTAAAACAGCTCACCTGTCTGAAAATCTGCTAATTTGGCAAAACCCCTTTTTCTCAGAGGATCCTAAAAAGCTCTTAATTAGGGCAAAGACTGAAGAATATTAATTGACACTTGGCAAAAGTGTGCTCATTAAAAACAGGGGGACATTTTTGGAGCTTTTTTCTTTCTTTCCAACCCTCAAAATCAAACAATTTGTTTTATAATATGAATGACTCAAAAAGCTACATCAAAGCAAGTGCACACTTCCACATCTACATATTTGTTATAATGTTGAAGGGGAGGACTCCTAAGCTTACCTAAAAAGAAAAAAAAAAAAAAAGAGTGTTAGTTAAATTATTAAACTGTATAGGTTTATAGTTTAAGCAGAATACGCAATGCCACTGCAGATTGGAATGGGAAAGGAAGCAAGAGAGGCACTTTTAAACTAATAGAAACAGGCCTAAGAATGCAAGGTACTGAGTGGATTTACAGCATAACTGTGGAAAAGACATAAAGACCTCATCAGGATAGTATAGTTTTAATGAGGTCCTCTCTATGACTGTTCTCCATCCCCTCGAAATCAAAATATTATTTGTTTAAAGCCGCTTTCCAAATCCATGGTAAAGTATCTAAGAGAAACCAGAAATGAGATTTTAGAGACACTAGAAATAGCTGACGGGCACATACATATCACTTGAATCAATGTGAGCAATTCATAAAACACCTGTTCCCACACCTACAAAGCCTCCAGTTTTATTTTGGACTGTGACATTGATTATGAGTCCATATACCAGTGTTTCTGCAGGGTACTGAGGCGTACAACAGGGTGGGTGGTGATGCTGTCTTCTGCCACTCACACAGAAGACAGACAAAGCTTGAGAGCCTCTCAGCAGCTCCCTGTCACCCCTGCTTTATCATGTGTGTTTCACATACAACCCATCAACATCACTTAGTGGAAGATGGACATAATGAACTCCTTCCAGTCATCCAAAAATGTAGCCAACAAGGTATGCTACTTATCTTTCTTGTAACCAGCCTTGCAACACGAACGTCTTTATGAACATAAGCTCATGGTTTCAGTACCCACAGGAACTGGAGATAATTTGACTCACAGAAAAAAAAAAAAAAAAAAAATGGTTTCAGTACCCACAGGAACTGGAGATAATTTGACTCACAGAAAAAAAAAAAAAAACAAACCAAAACACCACCAAAAAACCAAACCCAACAAAAAACCACAACCCTCTAAAAAAGTTAGTGGGAATGCAGAAAGCACAGAGAGGCGCTATCCATACTTTACAGCTGAAGCTGGGTTATTAGGTAGGGAATAAACACAAAAATCCTGGGTCTGAAGGGAACTACAATACCATATCCACCATATTTTGATGTGATTAGGCTTTGTGGTACAGAGGGTGAGGTCCTAATTTAAACTCCCTGAATTTTATCATCCTCCCTGACACATTTAGAAGGTCATTATAGGTTATATAGGTTTTTGAGTCCTAATGAAAATACTCACAGACCAAAAGAATTAAAACCTATTCCTCTTTCCCTCAATTTTATGTTCTGATTAGAATACTTCAGGATGTGAGTTCAAATTTATATTCCTGTTATATATAGTCCTCATAGAATAGTACAATTCCACTTCAGGTAAAGTAATGGCACAAAGAAAACCCTGAATCTGATCTTGGGAAATAATCAAAACAGCAATTAATGTCAGCTGGATATATTTCTGGCTGCAATCCATGCCCCTCTGAGATAAAGCTGAAATCATCTCACGCTGTCACTCAGTCCAGGGCACAGTTTGGGTCCTCTAGACTATGAGCCACAGTCCCTCTCCTCCTGGAATCAGCTTCCCCCCAGAAAGGACACAGGTATATGTGCAGCCACATAGTCAGCAAGACATGTTTGCAGATCCAGTCAAAAAGGAGTTTTTTTGTTTTCCCTGCAGGATCAGTGATGCCGCTGGGCCCCCCTCGTGCCAGTGCTGGGCTGCTCTGTCTTGCCAGTGCCAACCTATGGGCAGGTACCCTCCAAACAGTGGCCATGTCACACCCTGATACTCCTTCCAGACTGGGGCCTGGGAACGCTGTCACCCAATTTACTGTTTCAGGGTGGAGGAGGCTAATGTAACTGAGAGGGTGTGGCTGATAAAGGTGGCGTTGACAGACAGAACTGCATGCTTTGGCTTCCTACAAGAAATGCATGGTCCTTATATCTAAGTGGTTTGATGTTAGTAGTACAGTCCGTACCAAAGCAGTGAGAAGAAAGAATAACAACAACAACAACAACAACAACAATAATAATAATAATAATAATAATAATATAGAACGTGATAAGTAGTACCATTTCAGATGCCCAAGAGCATCTAAAAGATGTTTGTTTAGGCTGACACATCAGAGACAAACCCTATCGTAGATGCATATTCCTCCACAGTGGCTGCTGGAAACCAGATGAGAAATGTGGTGTATTTCAACCGGCACATGTGCCGAGGCAACCAGCTCTCCATCAGAACCTGATTCTGCTCTAAAGACTCAAGGACTTGATTTTGGCACGTGTCTGAAACATTACAGTTCTTACTTATGACTAGATTTCCAAAGGAGGTATGCACTGTTTGTCTCAAGTCCTCAATGAATATAGGGTACTTAAAAAGAGGATCTTTTATCTTATCTTGAAAATATGCTCTACAACTGTGGTGCTAAACTAAATATTAAACATGGAAAAAGGAGCATGAAAATGTTCTTTAATTTCTCCATCCTACTGCCTGACTTTTGAGTATCCTGCCTTTTAAGCGTAAAGGTTTCTTCTGCCAAGAAGGTTTTAAGTGATTAAACACAACTACTGGGTACACTGCATAGAAATTATCTACATGATGCATAAAATGCTGATGCTTTCTGCTTCGCTCTTTCTCCATTAGCCATATGACCTCTCACATCCTCCTTGTCCTAACACCTACCCTTGCTGGATTCTCCACAACTGATTCAGGATCTAGCCCTGAAGATTGTGGCAAGGTGGCTCGCTCTTTGTGTGAAGATGCTATGTACCCCTGCATTTAGTGCAATTCAAAATTAAGCAAAACTGAATTTCAGGACAAACAAATAAACAAGTAACCTTGTTTGGCAAAAGAAGTCATAGGAAATACTTTTCCAATCTCTTTCCAGGTAACAGACATGAAACAACACTCATGAGACAGAACCAATCTGCTGATTCATAGCTTGAAAAAAAAGATCTGCCAGAAGTTAAGAAGTTATAATGCATTTTGAATGCAAATATTTGTCTAACCTCCCTTTCAAAATGGAGCATCAGAACCATAACAAAAGTTGGTCACCTGTTCTGGCTATTGGACTCACATGGATTTTTGCCCTCCTTAGGTAAAAGCATAAGTTGTACATTCACATGATGTGGTAAGAAATGGAGTGATGCTGCTAAAACATGAACGAGAAAAACATAAGTTTTCAGGAGCATTCATTCAGCAGAAGGCTGAAACCTCATCTGACCAGGTGAACAGCACCTGTTCACTTGGTCAGATTGTTTTTCAGATGAAGGCTTCAATGCCAAGGAGCACCAGCCTGTATCTCTGCCACTCAGTCAAAGAGTACAAACACCACAGTGACTAGCCATGAAAAGGGAACAGGCCCTATGCACAGAACCTGTGCATTAAATTTCTCCCTTGTTACTGGAAAAAGGCACCTTCATTCTCCAAAAGTCTGGATGATTTTGAGAACCACATGGGCTAAGGTCTTCCACTTAACTACAACTGCATGTATGCAAGAATAAATGTAATATAATTAATAGTCAACAGACAGGACTAAGCTCTCATACAGGTATGGGCTCACATCATTTTAGTAATTAGGACTCTGACTGAAAGAGAGCATCTTTAAACTAACACTGTAGAAGTTAAGCAAACACTTAATTGGCTTCCTGTATTCAGGTCTGAAAGTCTGAAGTTACCAGACCTAAGAAGAAAAGTGTGATAATATACCCTACACACCAGCAAGTCAAAAGCACTAAGGAAAACACATTACCCAACTGTAATTAAAATTAAGAGATGGAAATTGGATGGCAGTCAGATAAGTTTGTAGTTTGGATCAGATGGCATTTAAACTGGGAAAGGAGCCTGACATCTTAAATGTATAGCTCTTATTTCCTCTACTGATGTTTATTCTTCCTAAAGGAAGCTGCAGGCTCTGTACTTCACTGACAGCTTTTTGTTAAATCAGCTTCCATACACTGTCCCCCTCCCCCAATTTTATATAGTTTCTTGTGCATTGATGTCTCACAATGGTCATCACAGTAACACGTCCCAACATGTCCCACAGTAGGACAAGAGACTCCTCTACACCTGAAAATTAAAAAAAAAAAAACATATCCAAAAGCAGAAGTTAATCCAACTTATAGTTAAATCTCAAAAAACCCCCCATCAGTTCTACGGCCACCACACTTCACTTGTGGTATGCTGAGGACATTAAGACCAAATCAAGTCTATTTTTGGCCCTGAAAACATGGGTGCACAAATATAGAATGGAAAGGAGTAGCTTATGTACTAGTTCTGGGTACCCACACTGCAGGAAAGCCATGAAGCCCCTCTCAAGGGGAGGCAAAGAAGAAAAACAAGAACATTTATATACACAGAAACTATAACTCAATGTGGCAATACTGGAGCAATCAGGGATCTTCAATAAAGCAAAGTCCAGAGGAGTAACATTAATAGCTGTAAAATGCATAATAGGCCACAGCAAAGAGTGAAACAATATGTTTTTACTTTTCGTGGATTCAAATGCAACAATGTTAGTAAATAAGATTTCAGACAATATTCCTATTAGCAAGCACCATGATACAGATAGTAAGGCAGTAGTATTGATTTGCCTAAGTTTGTAAACTCATCATCAGAATTATTGAGGAGAAAGTGACGGAAAAGGAAAAGAAAAATCACTTCTACCATGGATTACCTTAGATGAAATGATCCTAATAAGCAGGAGGAGAACCAGATGCCTTCTCAAAGTCCCTTTAATTCCCTTATAAGTAAACAGACATACATATATTATATAGCACAACTATTATCCTCCAAAGAACCATCTTTTTAATAGGATTTCTTTTTTGCCTAGTTTTCTATCATCTCTCTTTCAGCTTCCTGGGCTTTTAGGTTTTGTTCTAGCTATCACAGAAATAAATCACCGTTCTTTTTACTATGGGGTCACTAAACCACTACTCAAAGCCAACCTTATGTTTAACACACTGCAGTATGTTAAATGCGAACCTACCAGGTTTACAACACGGATACTATCAGACGGTTTCAGAATTAAAGACTCAGTTTGCTCAGTTTGCAAAAATCTCTTTCGCTGTAGGCAGAATACATAACTTTTGTGTAACATTCCACTGTTGGCAAAAGAAGTCAAGATTTTGCAGAATGTCTTGGCTTTTACAAAATTTCAGTTAGTTAGAGGAAACATTCCCTTGCGTATTTTTTGAAGAAGATGAACGTAATTTATAAATCATTAGAAAATGTTAGATTTCCTAAAACATATTGAAATACCCATAAAACACACAGAGGCCATTTTCCATATAAGGCTAATTTGGGGCGGTTTTAAACCATCTTTGAGGACTGACTTCAAGGTAGAGGAGTCAAAACTGCTTAATTAGACAAGATGGGTAGATGATAAGATGAAAATATTGTGCCATATCACATTTCTTCCTCACAGTCCCTTCGGAAACAGACTGACAGACGTATTGAACTAGAAGGTTGGCAGCAGCACCGCTGCTGTGACACCAGCTGATGGAGCAGCCAAATTCCACATTCTGAAACTGAATGGGGCACGTGAGTGGCTTCTCACCCAGACGTATCAGAATGACAGAACAGACCCACAAACAACTAGGTCCTTGAAGATCTGAGGCCAACTGGAGAGGTTTGCACAGAACAAAACATCTGTAATGTCCTCATGGCAGCAAACGCCCAAATTCCTCTCTATTTGTAATACCTGTAATTAACAGGTGTGGAATACTTTGTCAACAGCTGTTATCATAAAGCTATGGTATTTGTCCCACAAGCACAGCAATACCCTGTGAAGCTGTACCCGCTGTCCAACGCTCCCTTTCCCACAGAGCACAACAAATAAATTAATGAGATTGCCCTCCAACAGAAACTGAACACACATTGGAATAGAATTCAAGTTTCCCACCTGCCTTCTTTATCCTACCAAAATAGAAAAAACCAGTTTTGAAATTTGATTTACTTATTGTAGTTTATACTCTAAAATTAGCCTAGAGAATAAAGGCATCTCCTCAACATTTTCCCTATGAGGAACTGCTCTCTTACCTGGACATAGTCTAATATTTCTGATTACTTTAAAGAGGTGGGGTAACATTGCAGTGTGTGGCTTACTAAAAGCCAGGAAAGAGTCATTCACCTAAGAGCAACCTACAATGCTGATATTATTTATTTATTTGATATTATGTACTGTTCTTTTTTATTTACTGTTATTTAGCAACCATTTTACTGATATTTCTGAGAGAAGTTAGTTGCTGCGGTATGTTTCTTAAACCAGTGTTGCATTTATACTCTCTTGTAAACCAATGTAAAGCAATGACCAAGTGGGTATACACATGTCCATACTCTAAGAAAAAGTACACTGCTCATTGCCAAGGAATTATCGTAGAACTGAACCAAAAGGGAAGTTTAATACAAGACAGAATCCTTAAACAGATCAGTACGGCAGAGGATGAAAAGAATCTGCAAGGCTTTATGCACTAGTCAGTACTGCAATGCTTTCTACTAAAAAAAGTTCCACACACCTGTTTACTGTGTTCTCTAAGCTAAGGAAAAAAATGGCAGGTGGGCAGATTCTCTGCAAATATGTATTTAAAAGTATTTCAGAGGCTTAATCTGACAAATACTGACTTCATGAAAGTGAATAGAAAAATAATATTTTAAATCAGTAGGTATAATAATTTTGCTCTGTGGGACTATCAATACAAAAATCCTTGAGGTTTAAAATATACAGTCATTTAAATCAGGCAAGGATCTGTCTTCAGGTTGACTCACTGATATTTGACACAGTTCAAGTGGACAAAAAAAGTAATGCTATTAAAAATACTTGATAAATTCAAAGGAAACAGCAAATGCTTACAGATAAATTATTGTGACAGATGACAGATGAAAAAAAAAAGAAACAAATCACACCAAAGAAATGTTTACCAGAAAGTAATTTAAAATAATCAATTAACAACATCTATGTACTTGGAATATCTCGTAATTCCAATACAAATTATTTTTCATTTGTACTTAGTATCGTGCTACTTCTGTAGTTATTTTTTATATCTGAAATTGTATTAAACTTTTAATTAATTTAAATTCATCTGGCTATAAAGAGGAAAAAAAAAGACAAGGGAAGAGAAAACTCCACAAATGAACGCTTTCTGCCTAATGTGACACACCAAATAAATCTAGCCTAGTTAGTTCTAACCTAGTCTACAGCAACCCTTGGCTTTACAAGATCACCAGTATCTGAACAGGTTCCATAAAACATAGCTAAAAAGGTATCCCCCAAAAGCCTGTAAGGCTGAACAAGTTCCCTCTTTTTAAAGATATCCAGTCCAGCAAAATTCTTTGGTAACCCAAGCCTTTCTGCTTTCTAACTTTTCTAGCAGAGCTGCCCCACAAGCTCACATGGGACATCTGAGAATGGTTCAGTGTCCCATTATGTGCCTTTCTAAGAAGTCTGAGCCTACAGTAATTTAGTATCAACACACCGCAGGTAATTATCTTTTAATGTTCTCTTTTCCACGACCTTAGATATTGGGATCCAGTAAGAATTTAATGGAATACCCTTTTGGGTAAAATGTTGAAGTAAGTGAAGATGGAGAAAGAGCCGTAATACAACTTTTTGAGGGGAAAAAATGTAAAGAAATGAGGAGTTCTTTATGGCACGACTGCCATGCAATTCCAAAGCAACAAATACGTAAATGTAACTGGAATTACCCCATACTCCATTGATTTACACTCCTGACTTGAATCAAATTAAGATCTGATTAGGGTTTACTTCAGTGATACCAGACCATCTGAAGATACCAGAGATACCAAATCATCTGAAGTCATAAGTTTGAGTAATGGTGACACATAACAGTTTTTCTGAAGCTAATGGTAATTTTCCCACAATGTGTGCATTACTTGCTGGCTTCATAACACAAATGTCTTGTTTGGTAGTTTCCTGGCTGGAAGGACCTAGTTACTGCCAGTTGGCAGTACCAGGCAAATCATTTCAGCAAAGAAGGGCTGATCCTAATCTCTCCTCATGCAAGGCTAATACAGTATCAGTGAAGAATTCAGTATCTGTATTCCTTTGTGTGCACAACTACCAAATGAACTTTGGACTTGTAAAATTGGTTGTTATAAAGGACTTCCTCACCTTGAAGTAAAATCATATTCAGTGATCCTCAAAAGCATCTGTGAAATCCCAACAGCCCCTGAAAGGCTCACCAGCTCTGAACTGTGGCATTCTGGCACCAGGGGCTATTCCCTATATAAGGGCTTGACAGTAGAGGGAAGGGGGTAAAATGTGTCTAGCTGTACTTTGGATCTAATTACATCTTCTTATAGCTCCGAGGACCTTATCAGCTTTAGTTCCAGAGTGTAATTTAACCTATGCATTCAACCCTCATAGTGATCCTCTCCAGCCTGCAGCTGGACCTTTCTCCTTAGAGAGTGAAAATCTCAGTAGATACATCCAAAAGCGGGAGCATTAAGCAGCATCCTGGAGCCTTCCCCCTTTTTTTTCCAAACTCTTCTGCACAAGCCTCCGCTCATAAGATGCAGGGTTTGGAAGCACTCATTTCTTCAAAATTATCTGAAATTCAATAATTTCCCACACTGGCACACTGACTTATGTACACTTTAAGCCTAATCCCCAAAACCCTCCCTATTGGCAGCACGAAGAGTGCAGCTGTCTGCCTCACCTATGGAATTCCTGATACCAGACATCTAATTTTTATGTTCTTCAATAGTCCTTATGACTCCTGAAAGTGCTGCCCCTACTGAATTATCTAGGTTGCTCAGTTTTACATTCAAAAACAGGTGCTTTGGAAAACCAGGACTTGCACTTCCATTACACTTTGCAGCTTAGTCTACAGAGTATGTCATTTTGATTGGAAGCCACCTAGGCAGGTGACCACAAAGCAGTTTACCTTAGCTATTAGTCACCTGCTTCTCTGCAAGCCTTATTAAATCCAGACTGTCAGGCTAATTTATCTTCACAGCTCCACATACTGAGTAAGGACCATGCAAAATTTTTAGCCTTAGTAATGTTGAGCAGAGGAAAGTCTAAGCATTGTAAGAAAAAGGTTTAACGCTGCTTGCTCAACAAGAAACAAAAAGTTTAGGGCTCCATGTTCACAAACTAGCACTCTAGGCATTGTTATTTGTAGAATTCCTTTGACCTTCATAACAGGCCAGTCTTCTGCATAGTGAAAATAGGTGGAAGGAAAGAAGGCAAAGGCTACTTTTACCCTCCACATATCTAAGCAGTGCCAGAGGGGCCAGATACATTTAGATTCTTCTTAAGGTACTCAGAGATTGTGCTGAAATTTCCAGAATAAAGGCAAAATGCTCCTTTCATTAATTTATGCATGAATCAAGGTTTTATTGCAATTCATATATATATGCAAGGTTGGGCTAACAAGCATATTTTAAGTAAAGGTTAATCTGATATGAGAAGGTGACCGAGACAGAGGGGCAATGTCGCTGTGGTTCTTGATTCCTGACTTTTTTTTTTTTTTGTGTGTGTGTGTGGCAAAATAATGCAATCCTATGAGCAAAAAAAGTGAAAGAAAAAAATGTTTAAATATATTGCATTCCTCTCCCCACACCCCTACTGTGTCCTGAAGAGCAGCCCAATGAACAGAAGCAAGCAAAATCTACGAATGTACAACCCTTCTCTTTGCAGACACTGGTGATTGCTGTTTTCAGCAGAGATTCGAAACCATGCCAACATTTGTCTTTCTCCCTTTTCTCCTGCACATTCCTTCTGCAGGCCTTTTAACTACAACTCTGCATCAGAGCAATAGTTTTATGCCACAAGATGATCTGGAGAGAGACTGCTGCCTCAACATAGCATGGAGATGACTCAATAGTGACAAAGTAAATCATCCTTCAAAGGTAAGTCAAAAGTGAATAAGTAATTTTATCTGTCAAGAGTTAACTTGCAATGAATACTTGTAAAGGTTACACAACATAAAATCAACTAGTGGTTAGACATGAGTTCACTCACATATGCTAACCAAGGAAGTCTACGAAGGAATAAATCCCACTTGACTTCTTAATGAAAAGCCTTAACAACAGCAAGTTAAGAAAAAGAGGCTATCTTAAGAGATTGTTGCCTTACAGCCAGATATCTTACAGTAAAGATGCATCTAGTAAGTATTTCTTAGGAATTGTGTTGAATTTCCACGAAAAAATACTTTAAAAAACAGTGAATGAGTGAGCAGAATAGTTTGCAATGAATAAAAGAAAATCCTCAAGCTGGTTAAAAACGCCCCAAACATTGTTGAACACACACACACTGTGAAGCCACAGTCGGGAATTTAACTTCAGTCCACTGAAAAGCTTAACTCACTTTTCAGTTCTGTCACTATTTGCATTTTTCTTTTTTTCAGTTACATTATCTGTTTGGATTTTTTTCTTGAATGTACTTTTCAAGTTCTCTTACAAATTTCTAGCATGGCATGGTATCTTTCCTGTAAACTCTGTGAATACATAGCTTATGGTGTTTAAAACATTCTATGTAATGAAAAGAAATTAAGAATCCTGCTAAAATGTGCAAGTAGCAGTTGTATATTCTGAAATCCAGGCTCTAAGTACACATGCCTTAAATTTTCCTAACTCATTGAATAAATAGATCCTTTGAGGTTTACCAGATAAATTTTAGATTACTTAGGCTATCCGAAGGATGCTTTTGCTGCTCCGTGCAACTGGAGCTGAAAGTGCATTTATCTTGCTATAAATAAGGTGACTCTTAAAGAATGAAGTTCAGAAGTGTTAATGTCAACGCTTTAGTGGATGTATCTTTGATAGGGTAACTCCATACCTCAAAGTACCTAAGCTAGTCTAACTCAAATTTGAAATTAATTCTGACCTTTATAATATGTGCAAGTCAGGAAAAGCTGATGGAATAATTTCAGAATTAAACTATGTTTTATCATAAAACTGAGTGGTAAAAAGCTATTTGAAAGTTATCATTTAAATATGGTGTTGACTCAGAGCTACCCTCAAAATCATACAGAGTAAAAGGTATAACTGCAATGTTCCAGAACAATCTATGTATGGAATAATTCAGTTAATCAGAAGAAAATCCTCTCTTCCCTACTTTACAGTACTTAGGTTTAGATATGGTGCTTCAAAAGAGAAAAGTGCAAGGGCAATTAGCAGTTGTTGTCTCATTCTTTTACTACAGTAAAATCGTATTTTACAGGTATGGATGGCCTTGTGTAAACCATAAACAAAAGCTTTGGATGTTCCGGGTTAGAAATCTTAAATAATGAAGATAGAAGAGCAATGCACACTTGGCTGAAATTCCCACTATACAGAAGGCATGGTTAACACTGCTGGGGGTTTTAAGTGTAACAGTAGATTTGCATTGTCTTCAAGTAATACACTGTTCTATTTCTCTGTGCAGGAGTTAATTTAATCTAGTGTGTGCAAATCCACATTAGAATTCACATCCTTATAGGCTTTATGGAAAAGCAAAACAACTAATTTTTTTTTTTTGCATCTACCCGTAAGGCCATAGCTACCTCTTTTAGATATTATTCATACTTGCTTACGTGAGAAGCACCTTAGCTTTTTAAAATGTTTTTTAAAAAGTGTTCAATGACAATAACAGTTTTTACAACTCATAAAGTGACCCGTAAGGTTCTGTTCAAACAATAACAGCATTATACAATCACTGAATGGCTGAGGTTGGAAGGCTGGAAGGGACATGCCAGTCCAATCCCCTTGCCATGGGCAGGGGCACATTACATTACACCAGGTTTCTCAAAACACCATCCAACCTGACCTTGAACATTTGCAGTGATGGGATATACACAGCTTCTCTGAGCAACTTATTCAAGGGTCTCACCACCCTCGTTAGCTCATGTCATTGTTCAGAAAATTCGGGAATGCTGGTCTTTGGGCTGTCTCTTAAATAGCAATATTTTCCAAAGATTTTCCACACTTAGTAACTAAGCATGTGTATCTAGATGACTAAGGCTACCCAGTTCTAACAGGATTTTCAAGACACCAAGGAGTCTGCACCCATGAGCCTTGTCAGCTAGAGGACATAAAGCGTTTTGAACACTTAGTCAACATTTACAGCACCATTTCTGAACCAGTTTCCCATATGTGTCGAGTGTATGCCATTTTAGACACGCCAGAGGGCACAAAGAAAGGCTGTAACAGAATTAAGACACAGCCTAGTGGCCAGAAGCAGAGCCAAGGGCAAGATGATCCTTTCAGCATAAGTTTAGACCTATGCCTAGCTAATGATACCACACGGGCATAACTACAGGTAGCATAACAAAGCAGGGATACCTTCTGGACCATTAACACTTTGTGCTGCTTTTTGCAGGAATAGAGTTAATTTTCTTCACAGTAGCTGTGAAGAAACACAGAGATGTTTTAGTTATTACCAAGCAGCACCTGGACAGCATCAAGGCCTTTTCTGCCTGCTTCTCGTCCTACCCTACTAGAGAGAAAGCTGGGGGTGTACAAGTTGGGAGGGGACACAGGCGTGACAGCTGATCCCAACTGACACAAGGGATATTCCAGACCATACGGTCTCATGCTTAGCATATAAAGCTGGTAGGAGAAATGTTTGGAGTGATGACATTTGTCCCCCCAAGTCACCGTTGCCGGGGACGGAGTCCAGCTTTCCTGGGCATGGCTGAACACCTGCCTGCCCATGGGAAATGGTGAATGAATTCCTTGTTTTGCTTTGATTGCACATGCAGCTTTTGCTTTCCCTGTTAAACTGTCTTCATCTCAATCCACAAGTTTTCTCACTTTTATTCTTCTGATTTTCTCCCCAGTCCCACCAGGGAGAGGAATGAGCAAGGGGCTGTGGGAAGCTTAGCTTCCAGATAAGATTAAACCATGACACACATTTAAGAGCCTATTAGATTATGTCACCTCAAAGAAACTGATCATGTATAGAAATCAAAAGGCCATCACAGAAGCTTTAGGAAAGGTTTACAATCAGTATGAATACAGTACTTATTTAAAAGCAAAACTGAAGCATGATTCTCACCCAAAATAATATACCAGCACTGCTGTGTGACTAACTGCCATATATGTTATCATGCATCTAGAAGTTCAGTCAACAGTGTATCTGTTGCCCAAATTAAGACATCAGTCTTAATCATGGTAAAGTAAGCCAGTTTTCAAATGTTTTTAAAGGACAAATAAATATATTGGGGAAAAAATCTAATTTGGAGCACTTCATAACCAAAGAATCTTCAATTACTGTTCATTTTTATTGAGAAAATAATCTTCTCTTTAATTAATATGTCTAACCATTTGTATTCTAATGTGACAATAAAAAGCAACTAATTTTGGGTTGTTTCACAAACAGTAACAATAAATGTAAACCTATAATAAATACAATGACCAGTAGGTTTCAGTATTCTTAACAAATACATCTAAATTTTAGTGAGAGGGGAAAAAATCAAACAACAAGCATGACATTAGCATCTCAAACTCCCTAGATTTTACACATTCAGATAAAGTAACAGCTTAAGTCAATCATGTTGACTACTACCAGTTATTTATATGAGTAAATGAAGCTGGTGTCTGAGTGGGGAGATGAACTGGCAATTTGTATATAACGGGACAAACTGCAAGCACTCTGATTGTAGTCTGTCTACATGGATGAAGCTAAGTAGAAGAGCCAAAATAGGCAATACTCCCTTTTACCCAATAACAAAGGAAGATAGAGATTTCTTCAATCTGCAGGTGAAGTTGCTGAGGACGGATCTGCAGAAGAACTGGCCCCAGCTATGGCCAGAAGCCTGGACTGCCACTGGAGTCAGATACACAGCAGTCTCGTTCAAGATAGGAAACCCTTGGTGTAGACTTCTCACCCATGCATTTGCAGTTCTATTGCCTGAACAGATCATCTAAAACCAGAGTAAAAATTCCCAGTAACAACTCAGCTGGCTGGGAAAGGTTATCTCCAGTGATTCCATAGACCTTTAAAGCCCATTTTGTGTGCGAGAGGAATGCAGGAGAAGTAAGACTATTCCTGTACAGCACAAGTGTGTTGAACAGGATGAGATAGATTACTTCAGACTCAAGTTTATCTCATGCAGGTTAGGAGTTCACATTCACATCTTACACAAACAGGAGAAGAAATGAGTATTTTGGGGTGACTTCATGGGTAGGATACAAATACATAAAAATTCATAAAAAGAGTGATCCTTGCTTTTAGGCAATTTAAGAAATTTCATAATTGAAAGGAGCATGGAAATTAACTAATTTTCCCAATAATCTATTTATCAAATAAATTTATTACCTTACACAGCGTGAACAGCTTACAGTAGTAGCTTCTATAACCAACAGTGACTTCATCCTGCAGTTACTACTAATTACCAACACAAGGTGGGAATAATCCACTGGATTTTCGTGGTGCTCAGAAGCACACAGTGAGTAGCTGCCCACTTTTTCAAGAGATCTGCCAGTTTGGCGGTGATGAAAAAATTTACAAGATAGCTTGTGTATTGCACTGTAATTATACACTCCCCTCTAGTCCTAATATTTAAAAAAAAAAATTCTTGCACACATTTCACACCAAAATTAATTAATTCTATTTTACTGATTTGTAAACAGCACTTGTGACCATGTAAAAATGACCTCTTAACATGTACTTAGGAATGGAAAGTCCTCCCTGTGGCCTTTTCTTTCTCCAGAATTCATTCTCTACTTGAAACATTGGCCAAGGCACAAATAAACAAACAGTAAATACAAGACTGGACTGCCATTGCTTCTCAAGAGTAAAGCCTGCCAATGCCAGATATGGATCCAGACACATTGCTGGTTTTACCTCTTCCAGAATAACTTTTCCAAGGAGCTACACCCTTGTCTAGCTTGCTCAAATTCTAAAAATCGCTGTTTATGACTGTGGCTGTAATACTTGACCTAACCAGAAGTGCCAGGAATCAAACCACAGTCTTTGGAAAGCAACAGGATCCATAAGCTTATGGACTCCTTATTTTGACAGACCATGCTACGAGATTCCCAATCCTAAGCCGCCTGAGATGGCTATGCCAGGATAACAGTTCAGATTCCACAAATCACATCCATATTGTCAAGTCTTTCAGTGTCTGGTGTAGTTTTAAATGAACACCAAATCTGTTTGTCGGATAGAGTCCGAACTGCTAAATAAATAGTGATAAATTTCCTAATACTACTGGGCAGAATGTTCCTGCAAGTACAACGTGTGTTTATCAGCTTCCCACTGAGCTAGCATTGACTTTCAAATTTCCTTTAATCTTATTATAGTAAACATAGTACAGCTCTCTGGCAAACAAGAGGAACATTCTTCCTGTAATATCATATGCTTCTTTTAAAGAAACCTTAGGGATGTCCAGAAAAGAATTAGGTTCAACTTGGAATGGCACAATAAACTTGTTTCCAAAGAAAGAATTTTTATACAAAATTATATTTTTATACTGAAAAAAACCCGAGGCTATTTTTAAAAAGAGAAGACTGGCAATTTCTGATAGGTACTCAAAATAGTGTTCACATGTACCACATTTTTAAAGTCAGCTATTGAAATACCAACGTAAAAATATTTTTCTAGTTGGAAGCAGTCTACCTGAGTTGAAGGATAAAGCAACTGGAATTTTGGATGTAGAACTCAAAAAATAGTAGACTGTAGTTTGTCTAGGAGTTTTTTCAGTGCTCCTTTGAGAAGAAAGAACATCAAGTGCAGATAACTTTTTTTAAAAAAGTGGATAAAGAAAACAAAATGGTATCTATATAGTATGATTTTTATTTAAAGCTTTCCTTCATTTGACACGAATTTGTGGTAGATAAAGGTGGGATTTGTTTTACAGTTAGAAAAACCAAAAAAATCTAGATTGAGTTGTAAAATAACTTCGTGTAAGTAACTGAAGGGACTTTGGTAACCTGAGAGCAAGACAGGTGGCATAAACTAACACAATTTCCAATTGTGTTCATTTGTCTTGTTTGCTTTAGGGTTTCTATAGAAAAAGAAAAGGATCATTGCATATAACAAAAATAGCACACAAGGGTGATATTTTCATATATCTTCTGTGATTCTTGAACAAAATAATTAATTTTCCTAATAATCAGTTTCTGTGACATTTGAATCTTCAGCTACTCCTAAGAAGTCACAAGTTCTGAGCTATGACTTTCCTGAAGGCTCAGCTTCAGTAAGGAATGGAAGTATTAAAGTGGCAGATCAACAATCTTTCCTAGCTACATGGAATCCAAGTTGCTTACAATTTGTTTCAGTTTGCAAGTAGGCACTCTTAAGACTATCTCGGCAAAAGCTGTTCTCACTGAAAGATCAGACAAAGTTTCCATAGACTTCATTAATGAAGAATATAGACCAAAGTCAACAAACATGCTTAGTACAAATCCATTGTGTGTAGTAATCCGAAAGGTGTCAGCCAGAGAACAAATTAAGTCGAAATACAAGTGATAGCCATCTCTCGCTTTATTAGGAGACTTTATTGGATGCATCCATTAAGTCGTGCAACATTATTCCCTCTCTTCTTTGCCTGTCAGCCTCCTCTTATTCCTCTCAAAGGACATTAAGCTCCAAGTTATGTTGACGGAACAGGAACTGACAACGATAGATGGATCATAACAAAAAACATGCCTAGAGCGAGGATGTCTGACATCTGAGAGCTGGGATGTTTTCCTTTTTGGATAGAAGCTCTGACCCACTATTTACACCCCTATCCCAAGCTCTCCCACATATTTTTAAATGACAACTTTCCAGATGTTATCTGTATGGAGACTGGCCAGATTTATGGGCAGGATCCTGCTTAACTCTAAGCCAAACTAGTGTTTTGGCTTCACTGAAAATGAGATTAGGTCTGAGATTTGCACCAGGAAAAAGCCCCGCCATTTCATGCCAGAAACGGTCATGCAGAATTTTTACAATGCTGTTTATTTTTTTGTTAGCACTACTGCAAAATATCAAGCTATTTAGCATTATCATAATAGCACTTAAGCAGGGTAATATGATAGACTAGACATGGTTGGAATCCACAACAAAACTGCACATAAATGGAGAAGGGCAACTAGTTCGCATCTAGATCAGCTCAACACAGTTTTCCAACTCTAGTAAGTGTTTGTACAGGACAAGGTCAACAAAGCGTTCTGCATGAGCTGTAAAAATGTTGTTTCCAAGTTTTAAGAGATGTTAAAAATTCAGCAAATTTTTAAGATTTATTGCTGTTAAATCCACAGTCTGATGTTGTATTTGTGCACTGCCCATCACACTCAATAAAAACTGATTCCAAAATGAAATTTGGAGGGTAAATAATATATTTTTCTTTCCCAGTGTACTTTACTTCCCCCACTTCCTTAACACAAAATAGACAGAAACAAAATCTTTATGAGTCTTTCTCTATTTGAAGGTATCACAGTTTTAATTTCCTTACGTTTCATTACAAAGTATGGTTTCTTAAAATACTCTCTTCCTAAACAATGATGACTTTAAAACTATCTAGAATAAGACGTAAATTTACCATTTTCCTTCCTCTGAAAAAAAGCTTGTAGTAAAGACAGTAGCATGCATATTTCCATATACAACATACCTTTACAATATAAGTAATTCTATATGGCAGAGCAGTCTATATGAAAAACTGACCTTAGGAAATTCCCCTTACTTTTGTGACTAATCTAAAATATATCATTATAACTCTTAGAAATGTTACATAAACATCAACAAAGAAAAAATATTCAGAATCTCATAGATAGGTACACAGTTAAGCCCAGAAGAAAAAAAATAACATTAAAAGTAGGTGCTGTAAGATGACTTTTTGAGAAAGACAGGTTACAACTGAAGTTGCCTTGATTGTATCACACCAGATATTGAAAGATAGATTGCCCTCTGTTTCAATGTCCTGGAGTGAGACAGATTTTTATGGTCTGCTTCCCTTTCTGAAACAGGCATCAAAAATCTTCTTTAAAATGATAATAAAAGGCTTAATGCACTGAGAACAAGAAATACCATGGTTTCAAGTGACATATCATCATCTACACAACTCATGTTAAAATCTATACTTCATCCCACAGAGAAGCTATGTCTTGAAATAAGGTTTGAAGTAGACAACCTCTAGCTATAGGAATACAGTCATGTGAGAAGGAAATGCTCTCTTGTTTCTCACTTCCTGTTCTTCCAAATAGCACAACATTTTCTGTGATTTAAAAGCAGTCTTGGAGCAGTCACAATGATTCAAAACAAGAAGAATCTTTGTATCATTCACGCTATACACATGCAACCCTATCACTTCCATCATGATCCTGTGAGAATGTAGGTAAAACTGAAGAGTTGGTAAGAAGTCCAATTTTTGCAGCAAGAACAACTGTCTTCTATTACCAAGTGAGAGAAGGACCTGATCCCTCACTAAGGATGACACAGATCTGATCCCTGATTGCTCCTATAATATATTTTCTAGTAAGAAATGCTTTCATAAAAGAGATACCTGTTTATAATTAACAGAATCATTTGTCTGTTTAAAATAGTTTTTCCCAAAGAAGCAAACTAAAGAAAAACATGAAACTGTAAGAAGCCAGACAAATCACCAAGCAACAGAGAATGGAAAATTTTTCTCATTACAGTGAAAACAGCAGAAAAAAAAGTTTACCATGTTTTAATCAAACTTCAAGTTTTAAGTGGATATTTCTAAACATCTCCCTGGGCATCATACATTTCCTCCTGCCTGGGGCAAGTGGACTGGACTCCAGGGTCAGAGCATGATTTCCATCATGTGCTGGGACCCAGGAAATATCCCCACAGGTGGAACCTCATCCCAAGCGATTCTTCTGGTGCTTTGCAGGAAGTGTAGTCAGCCACGATGCTGTACCCAGGGAACATGGAGCAGCACTTCTAAATGACAGTTTTAAAGTTTCAAGCCAGCATTTCTCACCACTTCCACACAAAACAAGGAATATAAACAGCCTTATGGACCTTTGTATACAGACGGACTATGGCCAGTTACAGGCAAATATGAAGCAGCAGCTGACAAGCACATCTAGCAGACAAGCACAAAGCTGCACTATCCAAAGTTCCCACTCAAAAAGTAGTCCACTCTCACATGCCAGACTACAAAAAAAAAAATAATTAACCATCCTCATTTTGAACTGAAGAGATCTCAGTGTGAATATATACAAACAGGACAGCAATAGTTAACACATATGTAAGCACTGGTGCAAGAAGCAGGAACTAGCCCACGCTCCTGGGAAAGATGGCTAGTATTGGCTTTAGACGGTGCACTGCATCAGAACTAGCATGCTGCAAATGGACCATGTCTATTTTAACAGCTAGCGCAGTCTAACAGGAACAGACAGGCAGAGCAAAACATTTAAGCACAGAAGATACCGTATGTATTTTATAGGGTTTTACTTCAGGCTAGCTCTGATCTGCTTCCACGGACTGTATTTCCAGCAGTGACTCAAGCACATCTTCTAGTTTAGATTCATCTTAAAGGAATTCAGCTGGTCCACCATGAGGTATATGGAGATGGACAATAAGTGGGAACAACCGGAGGAAGGGCATCAAAAGCCCACTCCTGACATGAACCACAATGCTAATATAAATGCACAACCACACTCATGAGCATCTATGAGTGAAGGGAAAGACCTTTTTGTGCTGCTCTTTAAGATACCTCTTCAGATGTCAGCAAAGCTGCACAGTAACTGCTCAATTGTTACTAAGTGACTTGAACTGCTCATTGAAATAATTCCAACTCAAGCATCAGAAACAGGTAAACACCAATTTACCAATTTCAAATTTGAATTTCCCAGTTTCTAATGCTTGAGTTAGAATTATTTTAATGTAAATTCAGCAGTAGTGTAAAGAACTATGAAACCGAGCAGTTGGAATTGGACCGGTTACCAAATTTATTACACAAGACCACAACAGGACTATTTACTACAAAAGATGATGATCTGGATCTATGAGATTTACACTTTCATGGGCATTGACAAATGGTGACTGAAACCAAGCAATTTTCAATGTATCGACAGAGTTCAGCGGGTATTTCAGATATTAATTTTTACCCTCATTTGATACTAAGAAAAGAAACAAAAATTTCCACAGTTTAATTCTTAAAGTTCTCACACATTTGTTCTATTCCACACTGAAAGTCATGTACAGTCTATTCAAAGGACAAACAGAAAGAAACTAGTTCAGCTAAACCAATCATCTCAAAATCTAGGGTTAATGGCATTTATTTGTGTGCCACCTTTGTAGAGATCTTACTGATGCTTTTCACTGACACATCTTTCACTTACTTTTCATGCTGCAATGGAAGGCTGAGCAAACCTTGCTGCTACCAGATACACCTCCTCCTTGCACACAATAGCTCTGTATGAACGGGGGGCTGCAACAGAGGTGAGAAGGCAAAATTCTACTTGCTAGGTTTCTTGCTCATCCTACAAAAGAGATTTAGTAAACTAGTCCACTCTCTCCAGCTGCACAGTAATCATGCACAAATGTTTAGAATTTAGGACTTCTTGGATGTAGCCAAGGATGCACCTCTTGGATGACAGCAGTTCATGAGGACCATGCAACAAAAGTGAGAGAGAGAGACCTTGTTCAGAGCCTGAACACTGAGACAGCACCCTCATGTCCTGGCTCTCAGTAATAAACAGACTGCTGTTCCTTACTTCTACTCAATTATTTTCTCAAAGCATTTTTTTTAAATCTTAGAGTAGTATTCTTCTTCAGTTTTTGAAAGAAATGAAGATCAGCCTGAGAACCAAGAACCAAGTTTTGCAAGTGAACCATCTGCATTAAAACACATCAAGCATTTTAAGCAAGCGCTTCACGCTGTGAGTACTTCTTTAAGTTCAAGCAACAAACTAATCCCCCGAGGGAACGTAGTATCTGTATTGTATTGGCACTGGTGGAAAGACAAGACTTTGATATGAATGTTGATTTCACCCTGTGTAGCAAGAATTAGCCTTGATGCAGCCTGATAACCAGCTTACTAACTGGGGTCTGAGTTGACATTGCTTGGTCTTGCACCTGCTGCTTCGTAATTCTTGGAAGGACTGTGGGATTCATAACCTGGTGCTTTTTCTCAGGGAATCTCTATCGTAGCTATTTGTTGGGCTGAAGTTCACCAGACTCTAAGTATTGGGCTTTTGTTCTATTTATTTCTCCTCTTTCAGAGAAAAAAGAGGTTTAAGTTGTTATGAGCTGTTAATTTTGTCCTCAAAAATCCACCAAAGTTATATAACCACTTTCACAATAGCATGCTAAAAATAAGAGCTGTTCAGCCAAATGCCACTGTAATTTTTTATAAGACCTGTGACTCCAATTCTGCAAGACCTGTAGAAGCGCAAATATTTCCTTAGCCTTAGCAGAAAGTCAAGCAGGAGCTCCTTGTGAGACAGACACGGGTTTGTATTATTATAATCCTCAAGTGCAAGGGGAGGAAAAAAAACAGTGTATGTATACATACACGTATATTTCCAACTCATGACTTAAAGTAATGCTATTCGCTCCTGGAGTTGATCCCTCGTCGGGTTTCATAATCACAAACCATCATTAACCCAAAGCAAAGACAGAAAGGTACAAAGGGGCACAGGTTTCAAGCATGAGCCTTTTTTTTTTTTTTCCCGTTTGTTTTTTTTTTTTTCTTCCCTCCTTTGGGAGGCAGCGTGAGGACGCGACTCACGATGCTCCAAACCCAGAGAGAGCCATCCAGGTAACTTCCCAGGACGCTCGGAGCAAGGCACCCAGACCCTTTCGCCGCCGGCTCTCGCTGGTTTCGTTCTGCGCCCCTGCAAACGCCCCGCGGGCGGGGTGGCGGGACGCGCTGCTCCCCGCCGGGGCGTCCGGCTGCCGCGGCCGGGGATCCCCGCGCGGGGACGGGCACGGGCGCGGCGGGAGCCGCGAGGGGCGCGGTGCGGGACGGCGCGGCGGGGCTGCGGCGGGCGGAGCGGCCCCGCGCTGTCAGCAGCATAGCGCCCGCCGGCCCCGCTGCCCGTCCCCAGAGGGGCGGTAAGAGGGCAAGAGAGGAGGAGGAGGAGGAGGAGGAGGAGGAAGAGGAAGGGAGCGAGTCGGCCGTAAGAGGAGCGGTGCTGGGCCAGGGCGCTGGGCGACCCCCGGCTGCCCCATACCTGCACGGAGGCGGGGAAGGGTCCGCAGCGCGGACCGCAGCGGTCCGTCCGCCGGCTATAGATCCCGAGGGGCGATGAAGCCGGGTGGCGGTCGCCTCCCTCTGCCGCTGCCGCTGCTGCTGGTGGCGGTGGTGCGAAGCCTTCGCCGGCTGCAGACGCCCATAGGCGCTCGGTGGGGCCAGCGGTGCGCGGAGAGAGCGAGGCGGCTGTGCCGGTCCCGGCGGCTGCGGGGAACGCGGCACTGGCTCCGCGCAGTCACTGCCCGAGGAGAGGATCAAGGCCCCGCTTTCGATTGGCTCCGGTGGCCAAACAGCTCACACCGGCCTGCCCGCCCGCCGCCTCCCGACCGCCTCCCCTCCGTCGCCCCACGCGCTCCGCTCCGGGCGGCCCCGCTCCTCCCTGCCGCCCGACGGCTTCCCAACCTGGGAAGCATACGCGTTCTTTTCCTCCCCCCCCTCCCCTCTGCCCCGCTTCCCTAAGACGACGTCCAATCCAGGGCCCTTTGTTTATGTAGGAGCATTCTCACCCTGGATCTCGCAAAACACACTCCTTCCCTTCGCATCTTCCTCCTTGGGCTGAAGGACCTCCAACTTTAAGCGTTCGTGACATTTTGTGTCATGCTCAATATTCAGACACGTTTGTTCTCTGACCATTTAAAAAAATATCCCGAGCTGGTAAAATTAAAAGCATGCAGCGCCTTATCACCTGAGGGCTAAGTCTGAGGTAGGACAAAGCATTCTTTCCCTGAGTTGAGTTTGCTTTTCTTACCTTGTTTGGGTTCCTAGACCCAGCTGGGTTAACTACACGTCAAATCTTGGCATGCACAGAAAATAGAATCAGGATGCTAAGCCTCCTCTTCCTGAATCTCATGTTATTCAGTCACAGCGGCTGTAGTTGTCATTCCTTGGTGCATCATTAATGTTGGTATTCCTTTTGCTCAGAATGACTTAAGTGACCTGTTGAAAAGGATTCGACATCTCCTGCAGATGTGCTGTAGTCTTAAGTCAAATCTTAGACCTGTCTTCTGGGCAAAACAGCAAGCCTTTGGTTTCAGTATGACCCTATGTTTAAACAAGATACAGTTGAACCAGATAAATAGGTCCTTTGGGTTTTCTCAGTGCAGAAAGATGTTGTAATATTTCCAGTAAACATGTTGGCAAAATTTCTTATTAAAATTTGGGAGAATAAAACGATAAGCTATAACAGATGCCCTCTTAATTAGTGCAATGACCTGCATTTAACTAATGCTGTTAAATCAAATAGTGTCCATGCCTATTGGTACATCAGGTGCCATTAAAAGTCAATATTTATCCAAATTTAGCAGATTGTAGCATTTGAAACAGACAGTGGAGTTGCAGAGATACCTTTGCATGACAGCAGCATGTACATTTTTAATGATGACCTCCACAGCATTTTTAATTGATTCTGTATTTAATTAACTTTTTCCCTACAAAGTGGTATGTTATTTTTCATTCTCTAGAAAGCATGCATACTTTTATCTCTTTGGGGCATACAGAACTAGTTAAGAATGCTTTTGTTTATATTTTGTACAGGCAAAAGTCAGAAAAATAAAAATAGAAATATTGAGAAATATATAAACCCAGACATATTTAGAAATACCCATACTTGGAGTATAATCCATTTTTAAAGCTTAATTTCCAAAAACATCCCTCAGTGAATTCAGTGAAGCTACACCTCTGGACCTTTAGTTACTCCCTAAGAATAACGAAAAGGTGCTGTTTCTTTTTCATAATATGTTTTTCCTTCACATATTGCCTGTGTATTTTTCCCTGGGAAAAATGCAATTGCTAGTTTAGAGAACAAGCTGCATTTCTAGCCATGGCCAACAGACACAGCAGACACTGCATCTCCATCACTCCCCCAACACCTCTATTGCAGGCATATCTCTTCCTGCATTCTCCTGATCCAAATTACTGGCTGACATAAATATACTGTCTTTCAGTATTTCCTAAATCAGAAGGTGGTGCCTTCCTTCACTCTGACTTTTTCCTAGGAAGAATGCTTCCTCTTGGATTGTACTCTATTTTTAAAGACCTTTTTTCAGCCTTACATTTTTCTCCCTCGGCGGATGGATAGTTGTGTCAGAGGAAGGGGTACAGCCCTCCAGCTGAGTGTTTGTTGAAGCAAACATCATAGCAGGCTGTTCCCTTAGGCCTCCTTCTAAGTACTAGTTTTCAATCATATTATCTTATTATTTCAATGCGAATTTTATCTCCTGCTTTGTATTATTTTGGGAGGAAGGCTCTGAACTCACTGCGGAAGTTTTCCTGTAATATATTCTTTGTACTCTTCCTTATAGCCCAAGAACTTTCTTTGGTACAGATGACTCGGGACTTCATAAGATTTTGTACTTCTAGAGTTGTTACTTCCCATTAGCCATTCTCAACACTGTGTTTGTTTCCTTCTGTGTTTGGATTCCTTTACAGCACTGATAAGTTTCCCTCTAGTCTCGTTCAATTTAATAGCTTTTAACCTGTCTGTTTTATTTATGTCTGCTTAAGTGCTTATTTAATCTTTTCCCTTATAGCTATAATGACCTTCCACAGGTTGCTATAATCCTAGAAGGTATGTGGGGAATTTAAAGATTTAAAAGTCGTTTGACTTCATAAATAATTTTTATTTTTTCCTTACATGCTTTGTTTTTAAAACAGAAATGTTTCATTTTCTGTTTGGTCAATCATTGTTTTTCACACATATCCCTTCCACATATATGAGACATTTTGGATTCTAAAGAACTTTTTCTTTTTTTTTTTTTTTACAGTTTGGTTAATGAGAACTGCAAAGAGTCTTGATCTGACATAGAAAACCATAGCATTTTTATTCTTTTCTCTGGTCTACAACTAGAATTTTATGCCATTAAAATATTTTAGTTAGGTGGGGGGGTTGATTTTTAAAACTGAAATAGTCATGTGCTGCAGGTAGGATTTATCCAGCCATATCACTGTAAAGTACATTCATATTGACAATTGCTGCATCTTTCCTCCGCTCTGAGTGCCTGACTTCTATTGTATGCTGTACTTAAACTAACACACTAACCTTTCCATGTCCCCTGGCAAGTACAGAGCCAATAATTCAACAAGATGTTGAAGAATATACCTACTTTTAATCTACAGATTTAATGACTACATGCTACTTCTGATGTGGCCACACTTCAGGACTGACTGTAATCCATGTCTTTTGTCTCATACTGAGACAAAACACAAACAACTGGTGCCCATCTCCTTCACAGCAAGGACTGTATCTTTGTCACCGCCACTATAGAAACTGTGTCCTGCTTTGCAGCCCTCAACACAGAGCTTGTCTTGATCTGTGAGCACATCTGGCAGGAGTGCCTGGAGAGCATGAAGGGCTGTAGCACAGCCCTGGAGCCAAAGGAGGCTTGAGCGATGGTACAGTCAGTCACATACCCCAGCCTCATTCCTGTCCATAAAGTTACATAAGATAGAAAAGAAGAAACCTGAGAGATCTGGTGATTCCAGTGGGTGATTATACGAATTTTACCTGTTTGTAAATTGCCATATCTTCATTGAATGAGCAAACTGATTATTTGTGTGATTGTCCTCTCTCCAGTCCTGAGTAAGCAGTCAAGCTCTCTAGCTAGGAGCTGGGCTTAATACTCTCCTGGGAGTTTGGTGTCCTGAGAAGCCTGACTGTCCAAGGGATGGCATATGTTTCTGATTCAGGCACAGTCCCACAAACTGCTTTTACTGCCTTACAATACCCCTTTGTTTCTGCATGATTCCTGCTTCTCAACTAACCTGCATTGTCTTGTTCTAGTCCTAGCTCACCTTTATCCACAACTTTCAGTGAAAGCTCTTTGATTTCCTGACTTTACTCTTCATTTGCTCTTTGGTTTGGGGTAGCCTGCATTTCTCAGTTTTCCTGAGTGTGCTTTCCATCTGGAGCTTTCGGCTGGTCTGTCCTTAGTAACTGACTCCTGGTCTTGAGTTTCCTCAGTCTCAGTAGCTGGACTCACCCCAGCTACATTTACTTAGCGCAAGTATTCCACTTGTGGCTCCTTAATAACTTCCGTTCAAAGCCACCTTTCTGAATGGGAATTATAAAACATGATATCCTACTGCTGACGCAGAATGTTTGGCACACAGCTTATCTGGATGATAATTCAGCCGCCTGTGGAATAGGTCCTATGGGCAATATTGGGTCGTGGCTTAGGAGAAGATGCAAGAATGCAGGAGAATGTCGTGTCCCCTTAAGATTAATCACACTTGTCAAGATCTTCAACAGCTCATACTGTTTTCACAGACAATTAGGCACCTAAATGCCTTTGGACATAGTGCACCTGTTTTTTAATTTGGAGTTCTTTCTAACATTGTGGATTCAAGCCAGAAAAGCACTCTAAGCAGTGGAAATTTTGATCCCATTTTTTCAGTACTTTATCTCTGCTATGTGAAAAACAGCTCTAAAATATTTCTCTACCTGAGACAGGGCAACATCCCATCCCAGGACATGAATAAATACTACATCTGACCCCCAATAATGAATTTCATTAACATGAATAAATGTATTCCTGGTAAAAATGCCATCTCTGTACTTCCCAGTCATCATGTATGAAAGGTTTTCAGTATTGCCTGATTTTGACTTCAAACTTAAATTACTCTATGTGCTCCTTAGAAGGAAACGAAAGTGCTATTACCTTTCTTTACCTTTCTTTTCTTTCACTTCGTTCCTAGTAAAATTTTATTTGAGCTGTCCAGATGCCCTGAGTCCAGCAGTACGCTCCAGGAACGTGGGCTTTAGGTAGTTGAAAGTTGCCCCTCCTTTGTGTGTTTTCTTAGAGGAAATAATTGCTCCTCACACACCTAGCTTTGAAAACTCTCCAGAAGGCTCACAAATTCAGTTTCATTAATGCCCTTTTAAGACAGAATGGGTCTGTCAATATTCACTGGTCCTCTCTCAGAATATGGTAACCAAAAGTGTGCTTCTCAACACTAATTTTAAATCTGTGGTTTATTAAGTCATGAACCCTTTACAAAATCCTTCAATTCTTAAAAATAATTTGAGGAACCTAAGGCACACAGAACCCTTCAAAAACTTCTCCTCTAGAATGAAAGTGGTGATCTCATATGCCAAAGCATTACACGTGTCCAGGCCTATGTTTTCTGTTTCATACACTCTCTGACATAAGTCTAGATTTTTGCTTGGAACAGATTTCAGTGACAATTAAAAGAAAAAACTGATGTTAACCTCTCTGAAGTATGTCATTCCCCTTCTCTAAACTAACCTTAGGCACTCCTCTTTTACCTTAAGATGCTCTAGTGGTTTTAGAGCAGATGATCCTGCCTAAATCCAGGATGAAACAAATGAATGAGAACACCGGTTAACCTCTACTCCATCTCTGTTTTCTCCGGTTGGATTGAGAGACTACCTAGATGGAGAGATGAGTACCAGAGAGCAGAAGTCCATTTGAGATGAGTTGTCTTCCTTCTTCATTGTCATGAGAAGCTGTGGGGACATCTGGATCTCTAGGGAATGTCACTAAATAGGACCGGATAACCTTAAAATATTACAGCCAGACCAGCCCTGTCATGTATGATTCACTTGCTGTATAACGCCTAATAAAGGCAATATGTCTGGAACCAGGAAGGCAGCCAATACAGCTTCTTCCAAGAACTGTGAGTAATTAACTGGGTCTCTGGTTAATTTCTTTCATGAAAACGTGTTGAGTGAGATTCTTACAAAGCGGTGCTCTTTGTGTGACGTCTCCCTCTACTCTCAAACATCACAAGTTCATGCAACTGGAAAGGAAGAAAAAGTAAAATTCAAAGTTTAAAAATCTTGGGCATATTTTTTCTCCAGCTTCATCAGCTAACATTTCCTTGTTCTGCCTTAGTTCCTCATCTACTGATGGTTTTCCTCTCAAAACCTAGTCTATAGCCCAGCCACAATTATTGTATCTTTGTATAACATGCTCTAACTTCTTGCTTTAGTCAAATGTGTTTCAAATCTCTGGTGTTTCAGAGGAAAAATCATTCAAAACTTCCCTAAGATGAAAGAAGACTCATTAGTTGCAGCAAGTCCCAAAAGAGAAAAAACTCATTCAAAGCACCATGTTGTCCTTGTTAATGGATCTCATGTCACAGCAGCTATGAAGAAAAGGAAAAAACAATTCTCAGCTTGCTGTCACTGTTACACCTTATAAGGAGCACTCCATCTCTTTAGCTCTGTGTACTTCAGGCTTTCCCCTACTTACTGCTCTTGGGGCATCGCTGTCCATGACTGAGACCATGTTTGAACTTAAGAAGCATTTCCTTCCTCACTACAACAGAGGAAGCAGGTTGGGGAAGATGTTTGAATTACCCAAAGCAAATGAAGTCTACCCCTACCCCAAGTGGCAGAGGATGTTCCAAGCAAGCAAATGAAATGATGGATGGTTCTTTCTGACAGAAGGACAGATTTTAAGTGACAAGAATCCTGCCAGGGATATGTTGAGGATGGAATACATATGACAACAATTTTATATGTGCATCACACAAGGGAAAAGTTAATATCCCTTGTTATATTAATATCACATGGCACAATTGAATCTGGTATTTTAATTAAACCTAAATATATATCGCTGACAGTGATTGCCAATGGATGTTTTGGGAAATACACAAGTATTTAACTAAAATCATCAGTTTAACCAAAAGGATAGTATCCTCTTTCAATATTTCAAACATATTATGAACATGTCAGCTAAATGTTATGAAGAAATAATATTAAGCTGCTACTGAATGAGGCGATGAGGTGACAGAGCACAGAATATCCTATAACATAACATTTGCCACATATGAGTGTCCCTGCAAGTCCTCAAAAACATAATGCCTGCTCTAGATCCCTTTATGTTCAACATCTTTGTTGGTGTCATGGACAATGGGATTCAGTGCACTCTCAGCAAGTTTGCTGACAACATCAAGCTGAGTGGTGCAGTCAATATACTGGAGGGAAGAGATGCCATCCAGAGGGACCTTGACATGCTTGCGAGGTCGGCTGGTGCAAACCTCATTAAGTTCAACAAAGCAAATGCAAGGTCCTGCACCTGTGTTGTGGCAATCCCAGGCATAGCCAAGGCTGGTCAGAGAAGTGATTTAGAGCAATCCTGCAGAGAAAGACTTGGGGGGGATGGTTGATGAAAAACTCAACGTGAGCTGGCAGTATGTGCTCACAGCCCAGAAAGCCAGCTGAATGCCAGACTGCATTAAAAGCAGTGTGGCCAGCAGGTTAAAGGAGGCGATTCTCCCCCTCTATACTGCTCTTGTGACACCCCGTCTGTAGTACTGCATACAGATCTAGTGTCTGCAATATAAGAAGGACATGGAACTGTTGGAGCAAGTCCAGAGGAGGGCCATGAAGTTCATAAGAAGACTTCAGTACCTCTCCTATGAAGACAGGCTAAAAAAGTTAGGGCTGTTCAGCCTGGAGAAGAGAATGTTGCATGGAGACCTGATAGCAACCTTCCAGTGTCTGAAGGGGGCCTACAGGGAAGCCAGGGAATGACTATTCTTCAGGAATTGTAGTGATAGGATAGAGAGTAATGGGTACAAATTGAAAGAGGGGAAGTTAGGTTAGGTATTGGGTAGAAATTCTTTATCATGAGGGTGGTAAGATACTGGAACAGTTTGCCCAGGGAGGTTGTGGATGCCCCAAACCTGGCACGTAAAAGGCCAGGTCGGATAAGGCCATGGACAACCTGATCTAGTGGCAGGTGTCCCAGCCCGTTCCAGGTGGGGTTGGGACTAAATGATCCTTAAGGTCCCTTCCAACCCTAAACATTCCATGATCCCATGTTATTTTCTTAAGACGATTTTTTTATAAACCTAGGTGTGATCAGGAACCAGGAAAACTGAACAACAACAAAATTTGTATCTCTACAAAAGCATTCACATGTATTATGTGAAATAGGACAGGAGTGAGATTTGGCCAAAACAAGTGAGACTGAGAAGTGACTTGCTGAGAATCTAGGAATATTTATGTGTTTTTTAAAGTGAAAAGTACCAACTTGAATAGCACCAGCTTGTTTTTATTGCACAATTTGACTGTGGATTGAATTATTTTTGCCAAGTTTTGCTAATTTCCATGGCCAGTTTTATACAATTTGTTCACATTTAATACTTCATTTATTAACTCCATGTAAATGATGGGATTATTTTCCTTCTCTTTGATGTTCTGACTAAATTATCCAGCTAAACTTTGGTATATATGTGTGTATTAACCAATATAGAATTTTGTTTCTTAATTCCTTCAGTTTCTTCTTTATTTGTTGTTAGTTACTAAGAGATCTTTGTCAGCTGTGGGTGGATTCACTATGAAAAGTCTTCTTTTAAATAAAAATGATCCCAAATACTGTGTGTTATGTAGTAAAACATATATATATATATATAGAGAGAGAATATTTATGGACAGGGAATTTAAGACAAAAATAAATAAAGATTTGTCTTTTCCTCTTCCTGAAGAGACTAAGAATTTCTTGAATTCGAGCTGACTGTCCTTTTCTGCAAAGGGACGATATCAGGTTCAAACTGATAAAAGAGCGGAACCACCAAACAAGATACATCTCAAGAGTAAATCTGTCAGTTGAACAGCTCTGTCGCAAATTCTAGGAGCAAGGCCTGCTGTCTTCCCACTGCAGCCAGGGGAGCTCAGTAAGTTGTCCCAGTTCTGCTGCCATGACCTCCATGAGGGCTGCTTGCTGCTTACCCAGCTTGCCTGCCTTGTTGTGGGAGGCTAGGCAGGAATCTAAATGAATGCAGATGTCTGTCCGTTCTCAAAAATGAACTAGCCTTTATGAATACTCAAGAGAACTATTGAGGGAGTTTGCAGTCTATTGTGTTCTACAGCTTCCTTGCAAGTGGAAGCTGAGGGGCAGGCACCAATCCCTTCTCTCTGGTGACCGGGGACAGAACACAAGGGAATGGCAAAAAGCCGTGTCAGGGGAGATTTAGATTAGATATTAGAAAAGATTCTTTACCCAGAGAGTGGTTGGGCACTGGAACAGGCACCTCAGGGAAGTTATCATGGCACCAAGCCTTCCAGAGTTCAAGAAATGTTTGGACAATGCTCTCAGGCACAGGGTGTGATTCTTGGGGCTGTCCTGTGCAGGGCCAGGAACCAGACTCAATGATTGTGGGTGCTTTCCAACGCAGAATATTCTATGGTTGTGATGGACTGGGATTTTTGCCAGAATAATAAATATCAAAGGGAGGGGTGCTTCCGGTAGCTGTACCTAATACTTATTAATTTTTCACTTTATAGATAATGAGATGTCTCACTGTTTACATAAATGCATAATCAGTGCATCAGTAAATCCATTTTGATATCAATAATACATAAAATATGCTATATATTTATGTTAAATTATGCAGGGACAAGAAAGGACTCATCCATAGAGAACACAGAGCAGTCCAGGCAGTGCAGGAATGTCTATTATTTTACAGGATCTGGAGGTGTCACTAGTGCTTGACACTCCATTTGGAAAACCAGTGTACTTTCTCTAGAGAAAGGTTCTACATTCAGAGGGTGGTTGGGCACTGGAACAGGCTCCCCAGGGAAGTGGTCACAGCACCAAGCCTGTCTGAGTTCAGTAAGCATTTGGATGATACTCTCAGGCACATGGCGTAACTTGAGGATGGTTCTTTGCAGGGCCAGGAGTTGGACTCAATGATCCTTGTCGGTCTCTTCCAACTTGGCATATTCTGTGATTCTCTAAAGGATGTATTTGATTACAACCAAGTATTTATAAAGCCTCCAGCACTAAAAAATGAAAGGTACTTGAGGATCTTCAGCAAGTTAAAAATGACAGTACTGCTGTGCATGCTTATCTCTTTTTTCATGCCATGCTATTTAAGATCTGAAGTATCCACTTTTCTATATATGATGTTAAGCCTGGGTAGGAATAAGGAAAAATTTGCATGCTAATGAAACAAGATTAGACCATCAAAATCACTTTAGATACAAGAGGTAAGCCGCCCCATAACTATTTTTCTTCTAGTCCTAGTTCTGTACTTTTATTTAACAACCTTTTTTGTTGAGAAGGGAAGTGTGTGTTGTCCTAGCAAACCAACTTATACAATGAGACGTAAACAAACTTCTGAATATATAAGCATGTCTACAGATCTTCTTTCAAGACCACTTCCATCTGCTTAAACATTATGTAAGAGGACAGGCTTAGTGCCATTCCGCCTAACCATGAGGCAATTCCCAAACAAACTTCTGGGGCTTAGTGTTCAGAGATAAGGGTTAGAACTTCTGCTGCTCCTGAAGTGCTGCGGGTACACATAGTAGAAATAGTGCTTCATGTAATGAAGTACTAGGTGTATGAAGTACTATGTGCTTCATTCATGTGCCCTGGACATCTGCAGTGGAAAAATGCACTTAGATGAACAGAACCTCACAGTGTAGCTACAGGAAGGTGACTTGCACATATGCCCCCAAATTTTCAGAAGTAATAGACTTTTCTAAATCTGGGGTCTGTGGGAGTGGAATAACCTCCATTTGGAGTGATCAGGATGAGCACCATAGCACCTAAAAAATGATATGTAAAGTAGAAGGGGCCATCATAAGTCTCTGATTTATCAGGCCACTGAAAGTTGATTGCACTGGTGCAAAGTACTCAGAGAATATTTTAAGGACTTCAAATAATTTCAGTTTTGCTTATGCACATTTTCATATTTTGGTTAAGTGATGAAATTTTATTCAAGCAAACATCTGTGGAAGTATTGGCGTTGGATATGTTAGACCACTCATCCACTCAGGTAGCATAAGGAATACCAGGTAACCATTGCAATAAGAATGTCAAATATAAAAAGTATGGTCTCAAGTAAATTCTTTTAGCAAAACTATAGCTGACTTGCTCTAAATACTGACCAAATCTGATGAGCTTATGATTTACAAGTGGACATTGAATAAGTATGGAAAGAAGGCGTCCTAGAGTAAATTGTTATCTATGGTTGTTCATTGCAGTATAACTCTTCCCCAACTCTTTAAGCATATATAAGTTTGGAACATAACTCACATCTTTACTAGAAAAAAAAAAGGACATAATATATTTTTTATATTTGTAAGAATCTAAGACCATAGTTTAAAATAACCAAAGATCAGAGTTTATCTAAAGCTTGGCTTGGGTTTTCCTTGGGGTATGAGACTATTCCACCAACTTTTAAGTGCATGCTCAAAAAGAGAAGACACGAGACGTAATGCTTGAAATTAAGCACCTTACTTCACACTGACTTATTGCTTACCAGGGCCCAAGGGGAATCGGATAAATCTTGCTAGCTCTGGTCTCAAATCCGTAGTTCGACCTAAGCAGAGGTTGATCTTTTTTACAAGATAAACTAGTCTAGATTCAAAAGTTTGCAGTGATGGATAAACTAATAAGTCCTTCCCTGCTTATGCAGTTCTCATAACCTTTATTTTAATCTGAATATTTCAAAACACAGCTTTCTGATACTGGATCTATTAATGCCTTTGTCTGCTGGATTAAAGAGGTCTCAAAGCATTCCTGAAGCAGTTTCCTGAACACTTTCCAATTTTTCAAAATCCTTTTGAAGGTGTGGATATTGGGCCTGGACACGGTATTCCAGCTGACAGTTAAGTTTCATTACCTTGAAATAAGGATTAAGTGGGAAGTCAAAACTACATAACTTGATGTAGTGACATTTCACCTTTGGTGACCTGGCTTTAAATTTGTGTTTGGTCGGCAAAGGATATTGTTTTTCTAATCTTATCCTAGCCCCCTCTGACATTTTTCCATATCAAAAAAGAATCACTTTCATTGGCATAATTTTTCTTCATGACTAAGGACAGGCTGGGGAGGTTGAATAACAGGTTTGAATGGCAAGGACACACTGCCAGAGCTGTGTCTGTCCTGGGTGCAGGCTCTCAGCTCGGGTGTTCCCTGGCACAAAGACATTCTGGGCAAACACTGTGTGTACATGAGCTGCAGCTGCTCACTTTCCCCTGCTCTGACCTCCAGCACAGCCAGCACAGCCCCTATCAGGATCCTTTCTCTTTGCTTGGTGGTCCTGCCTGAACAAAAGCGAAGGAAGCAATTTTCTTTACAGCCTTACAATGAAATGATATTTCACAGCTGCAAAATTATATAGAGACTTGAAGCTTACAAGCTGAGCAACAGGAAGCAACCTAATTTTAAAACCACTTTTGCACTATAGAATATTGCCAAACAATATGCAATGAAGAGACTGAAATGTGTCCAAATGGTTTTTCTTCAATAGGTTAGAAAATTATGACCACATACGAAGTGTTTAGGTAGTGATGTCTTCCAGACTATTGAGAGATAGTAAGGTAGGTCAAGAAGGAAAGAGACAGAAATAAAACTTATGTTGAAATAAAGGTATTTGTTGGAAATTAGAATAATATACTTGTACCTGTATGGGATTTGAATAAATTAATTAATATTTAAATACACATGCATTAGCATATGCATAGCAATAGTTTGATACAGAGTTTTTTGGTTACCGAAACCCCCTTTTCTCACAAAAAGGTAAAGTTAAGACATAGCTATTTGTATTCACGTGATCTGGCTTTACCTTCTAAAGTATTAATTATCAACTTTAAGTTAGTCACCTAGATCCCCTTTTGTGACTGGCAGAGAGAAAAACATATCCCTGGAGTTACTGGTACCATAGCCTCACACACATGGCTTAAGAAGAAATGATTTGCCCTACCTTTTTTTCTCTCCACTGAGTACCAAAAAAGTTAGTGAAGTCCTTTGTATTTGATGTGTAATTTTTAAGAAACTGAAATTAGGTAGTTGTAGATACCCCCACCCATTCAGATTAGAAATGTATATGGATATTAGTGGCTACACTCAAAGTGTTTAATCAGAGAAACAAATAATCATAAACTCCTTCATAGCACATTTTTAATTCTTTGGTGCCCACTTTTGTGAAGAAAATAGGATGAGGAATAGTTAGAAGATGTGCGAGAGCCCTAAAAGAAAGTCTATATTAATTGCAAGAGTTATTCATGTAGATAGTGTTTGTAAGATGTGATACTGAACCAATACTCTAGCAGAGTTGTTGAGGAAAAGGGACTTAATATAATCAGAAATTTATTAGTGAAGAAGAGTAAAGGTACCCTTCATTTTTTGTGTGTTAAAAAGTCCTTTAGCACTTAGGATAGCCTTGCCAAACTCTTATTTGGGAAGTCATCATATGTCAGCTCCATCCAGCTTAAAGATTTGGTAAGAAAAATAATTTGGTTGCTGAGAGGTTCATGTGCTTTAGTAGAAGAAGATGTGCACCTCACATAAATACGCCGTAGATTCTTGAGCCAAACAAAGTAAACAAATTATTAGTCAAAATCAGAGCTACTGGTAGGCCTGTGCAAATAGCTTCACTAGGATGCTACCATGGAAGAGAGAGGGGGAAAATCAGGCTGCCTATGCCAGAGGTCTAACCTGGATTTTTCCACTGCTTTGCTGACAGAAGAGCTGGGATGTGGGAGGCTGTCACAGTTCTGGCCTGGAAGCAGTCCAGCTAGGCTTAGTTTCCCTGGCACCCTGGAAGTATCAGAAGCAGCAAGCTTGGACTGCTAATGCTTTTCCTTGGCTTTTTCTTCATTCCTTGTATATTCCTTCCTACTCTTCCTCTCCTGCCCATGAGGACAATGTCTGGCTCTCACTATGCTCCACTAGTCTTGGAATGGAAAAAATCAGCTTTGCTTGCACAACTGAGATCTCACAATCTGTCCCTGATCATTAAACCCTGACAGTCTTGAAGTGTGCATGCACAACATGAAGAGGTGTTTGGCATGGGGAGCTCTGTAGAAGATGTTGGAATACTCACATGCAGAAACATTGGTTTTATTTCAAATTGATGTACTCTACAATGAAATGTCAACCTCTTCTTTTTTTTTTTTTTTGCTGACCTGTAATTTCCACTAATCATTTTTTAAATCTCAAACAAAATGGTGGTTAGAGTCAAAAGATCAATTAACATAAATTGTATTTATAATGCCTTGTTCTGTTAAAATTAGTAATTTCATTGGTTTCTAAAAAAAATTTGCAAAACTACCATAACAGAACATTTTAAGTAGATATATCACTGTTTTGAAGTTTCTATTTTTTTCCTAAATCTTTTCAAAACTTCCTAGAGAAAATACAAGATTATTCTTCGAGCAGAAACATTCCTCAACAACATTTTCTTTTAAAAGGCTCTTGATGAGATGTATTTTGATTTCTGACCAGCTATTTCCTTAAATCATTTCATCACTGAGTACAGTAAAAATGAGCCTCACTTGGTAGAAAAGAAATAACATCCAAGCAGCCTCATCTGGGAGAGTATTGGTCGTAGCAGAGATCTGCAAGGCTTTCATTTGGTTAGCAGCAGACCTTCAGACCTTCAGAGTTTGTAAGGTAGTAATGTTTCCTGCTTCAGAAGGAATAAAGATAAAAAATAGCTTATAATTCAGATTCAAAGAGTATTAATGAATTGCTTACTTTCTTGACAAATAAGATGTGACAGGAGACAAAGATTCTTAGGACTTTAATACATGTAGAGAGGGTGGTCAAACACTGGAATAGGCTTCCTAGAGAAGGGTTTGATGCCCAAAGCCTGTCGGTGTTTGAGGCATTTAGACATGCGTTAACTTGGTCAGCCCTTGGTCAGGCAGATGGACTAGAGGATCTTTGTATGTCACTTCCAACTGGAATAGCCCTATTCTATTAACTAAGCAAAACAGTACATAAAGCACCTTTGGACTTTCAAGGATTTCAACTGTTATAGGCATATGCAGATTTGGTATAATGAAAAAAAACCAACAATGTAATGAACTTTATGTAGGTATGCTCACCATTCAAACTGCACTGTACTTTTCAAAATACACATCTGTATATACCAGATTTTCAGAAACCATAACTATCTTATTGTCACTCGCCATTTAAAGCAACAACAAAACTCCCCTAGTTGGAAACAGAACTAGAGCAATGCTGAGCACATCTGGGAATGCCAACTGTGCTGTGAAAACAGAGCAAGTGATAATATGCTGCACACCAAGAAGAAATGTTTTGTGATTTCCCCATGTATTATGAGTATGTAATTAGTTGAGCAGAGGATGGGAGTTCAGATGCTCACATGGACAAGTGCAAAAGGGATCCTAACAAGGTGAAAGAGAAAAAAGGGTAGATGGATTATTACCAAACTCTTTTAAGAATATCGGCACCACCAGTATTAATGATCTACCTTAGATGCCTAAAAATAGAACCTGTGTACCTGTGCAGTCACAGCATGAGGACCCTCTCCATAGTTCATACTCCTTATTTGCTCAATTGGATGCTAGAAGACAAAGAAGGTAACCAGTCTTTCAATGTACAGACTGGAAAGTCTGCATGCCATGAATCCTTTAAGTGAACCCTAGTTACTAACATAAACAGGGCTCTTTCACTCCAGAGCCAGACAGGCTTGGTTTTCAGCTTAATAGACTCAGTTAAACAAACCCCCCCCCCAAAAAAAAAAAAAAAAAAAAAAAAAAAAAAAAAAAAAAAAAAAAAAAAACTATATAGGAAAAGGATGTGTTTCCATCACAAGACTAATAAAATGTACAGTTTTGGCTTCACTCCATCTAGTGGCAATCAGGCAGAAATCCTCCCTCCTCCTTCCATGCCGAAGTGGCAGTGGTAAACTATGGTTAGAAGTTCGTGTTGGATGAGTCTGGCATGGTTTGGGCTTGTTTATGGTCACTGAAGTGCAGGAGTCATCCATGAATGGGCTTTGATGTATTCACTGCCAGAACATGGTTCCCATTGTACCACACTGCTTTTGGAGTAGGAGTCTGGAATAGGAACTGCTAAAAAGGAGGCAGGAAAAGAAAGGGCCCAATGTGGATGGAAGCAAAGGTCTGCTGAATGCCTGTAAACAAGGGTTGTTATGGTAGAAAGCTTTGAGAAAAATGCATTTGTAACTTCTGATAAAGATTTCTTAAGCAACAGAAATGCAACAGAAAAAAGGCAGATTCATTCATCCTCAGATGTATCCTACAGTCCTCAGAAAAAAATTTTGGCTCGTCTTGTTTTCCTGGTATACTGGAAGCAGATTAGTTCTGTACAAAGTCTTCTAGGTATTCATGTGTCAGTCCTTGCTTTAAATTATTTTTCTTATACGCTTTATCTGAGCTTGCAACCCTTGTATTTCCATGTGAGTTTCCAAACAGAATAAAATTCACAGGAAGGTAAGGCACATCTCTATCTGCCTTCAGGTTCATGCTCAGAAGCAAAGGATTCTCTCTGGGCATATTAGTTCTCACATTAATTTTCCTTAATGCAGGATTGGATTTTGTGTTGGATTTAGATACATTGAATGGTCTGTGAAAACCTATCCAAATCCAAAGCAAATGCAACACCCAAATTTTAGGAATGTTCAAATACCATTGAGATCTGTAAGCTTTAATTAAAGTATAAAAATTAATTATCTAAGTGTGGGCATACAGAGACACACACACACACATATAGATGTTCTGTATTTTACTACCTGTATACATATACGTAATGTAACCAGTTTTTACAGAACTTAGCAAAGTTCTAGGAACTTAGCAAAGGATCTAGGTCTCATTGTCCTGTATTTTGTATAAAGGACAGTTTAAAAGAAATCCTTCTGAGATTCTGTGTGAAGATAGTAAAGAAAGTCATCTTATATGGCCCCTCTAGCAATCAGGATAAGAAGAGAAATAAATATAGTGAGATAATTTCTATAAAGCATCACTGAATCATCCCTCTGTTTTCATTGAAATCATATAGCAATTAGTAAGTGATGATCTGGTTTAGAAAAAGGAACACACTGTTTTTGTACACTGTGCTTTGTGTACTGTTTGGGCTAAATTAAGACAAATAACCAAGACAATATTTTGCTTTGATATCAGTAAATATTGGCATCAAGAATCCATTGCCCCATTATTTTTAATGGGAAGAATTCAGTCTAAACCTTTTTTTCATCAAGTTAAGGAGGTGATGTCATATGGTAAAGGCTGGATATTCCAAATAAATCACTAACAAGTCATTTTGGCCCAGCAATATGTGTATCAGATATGCAATTGAACATGTCTGGAAGAAAATGCATTATTGTCATAAGACTTAGGAGTCAGAGCCTGATGAGTTTGTATATCTTGCAAACAGTTACACAAGTAACCAGACATTTCCTGCACAACTCAACATTTTTAAGGGAATATCCTAGACTTTATAGCAAATAACCTTGGATTACAAGCTCAGACCCTGATTCAGCAACCACTTCTAGTGTTTCACTCTCTTCATCTAGAGCCCTGCACGACATGCTTGTCAAGTGTGTGTTGTAAAATCCATTGCAATATTCAAAGGGCGCCAGTAACTGAGCTTTATGCATTAGTGTGTTCCAGAGCTGCATTTCCCAAGACACGGCAGCAGCTAATAATTACAGGCCTTCTTCTCTACTGTTTTCAGTTTTGATCCTGAGTGTCCCAAATGATTTAGAGTCCAGGGAACTGCACCCACCCTCTTGGCACCCAGAAGCCGCTCCCGTACCCTGTGCTTGTTCTTCCCATGGCAGATGCCTGCCTCATGAGGGATTGCTCCAGCTCCATACCCATGGCCACCAGCAGTGCAAGGGAGATACTGTTTTGTCCACTGCTGTGCTTCAGTCTACACACAGCAGGCCATAGATATATAGGTGTCTGGCTGTGGTGTCTAGCTGTGGTGTCTAGCTCTGAGACAGATATCCTGGAGGATGAGTTAAGCTCCCCATGGGGAGCATGCGGTAGATTTTAAATGCCTCTGAGGCAGTGTATGATATCCAAAAGTTATGAGGGTATTTACTAAAGCTCCTGCTAATCTGATGTGCCATAAATCCTAAAAGGTTTTATCAACAGGAGGGTATCCAAAAATAAGCTCATTACTCTTTGTCACAAATCACCTATGATTTTTTTCCTTGATTTCACTACCTTGCTTTATGAATTGACAGAAAACAGAGAATCAGTGGACAAATTAGACCTTCTGCTGATGACAACATAGCAGACCTTCCTCCAGAAGAGGAGCTATATCAGTATAAGCTTGGTTTATATAAGACTCAATTTTTGCAGTAGGGTTACTGTGGATCTACCCTGCAGAAAATCAGAGCAGATGTGTAGTGCCTGTGTGGAAATAGGAGCCTTCCTCTCTAATCGATCTCCAGTGATACCTCAGGCATGGATTAGACCCCAGACAGGGCATTTCTCATGCTATAAAGTCTGGAGGTGGGTGAATATTTTCACAATCAAAGTGAGGTTGGGGCAAAAAAAAATGAATAAAAAGAAAAAGCTGGCATGTCTCCAGGAAGTTCTGTTTTTCATTTCACCTGAACTGTTTAGAATTTTTACAACTGAAAATTGCTTCTTTCCATCTGTGAAGCATTTGCTTCTTGGAAAAGATGCACAAAGCCAAGACATGAAAGACATTTGAAATAAATAAATAAACTAATGCATTCTTTGGAGAATCCATGCTGTTTCCCTACTGCTCCCCATTTTCTTATGAAGTCCTCTCCACAGATGGAGGGCAGCCGTAGTCTCCTCAGCAGTAACAAGGGATGGAAAATAATTCCAGTAAGTAAATTACAGTAGCTCATATGCCTGCAGTCTTAATAGAGTTTGTTTCAAAAGCATAGGCCACAAATAAGTTTAGTGAGGGGAGGGTATCTTTCAAATACATATATTCAAAAATGTTGTGATTTCCAAACTATAGTTTACCTAATATAATTCGCTGTGGATAGTACTGCCTGAAATAAACATTTTATGCAAGAATGGCATGGAGGATGTCAAGAGAAGCTGCAGCACCCACCTCAGAGATGACTCAGGGCTGTGCTCCTGTTGACACTATGGTAGCTAAAGGAATATTTTCTATATCTTGGTGGAGATAAAGATAAAACAATACATTTCACTGGTCTCTATACAACCTCCCAAAGTTTACAAGTACCCATTAACAAGGATATAATCGCAAATTACAAAAATAAAATTATAGTCAGATTCAGACCTCTTCCCACTGCTCTATGAAAGGCATCACACAAAAACTTACTCAGAATTTCTGAACTAAAACTATGCCAGGTAATTGAGGAATTTTCCCCTGCCCTTTAATCTGAAATTATTGCACTAAAGCAGAGACAGCGATTTGCAAGCAAGGACAGCACCAAGGGCAGATACTCACTCAGAAAGAATTGAAGCCTTTCCATTGACTTCAGTTGAACGATACTGGCTCATGCCAGCTGCAAGTTTTACCCTAAATTTTTCTTCCTGGAAAGGAGTTGCCAAGTGTCCTTCTGCATGCTCCTCATAGTGACAAAGGTCAGTCAGGGACTGCTATCAAATTCTGTCTGCCCAGATGCAGGGATCTGTGTGGGTTAAGGGTTTGGCTGGATTTGGAATCAGAAAGCAAATGTTTCATTAGCAGCCAATAGAAAAAGTTATTGGGCTGTCCTCTCTCATAGTGATTAATTATTCAATGTGACTAAAGCGATTAATTATTTAATGGAACTTTCCTTAATTGTTGCTTAACAGTTCTGAAATAGTAGAAGGAGTTATTGTGGAAAATTGTGTACCATTCTGCTATCTGTCAGGTATTGTTATTTTGCAGTTAGATGGTGGCACCAGCTTCCAGGGTCGACCAAAGTGGAGACCACATTTTCCTTCATGATTTGTATTGCTGGAGCTACAGCTGGATTACATTTGAAGAATGCAGGAGAGAAGCCAGGTCTGGTAAGGACCTGAGGAATCCTTTTGTTATGCAGATTGAAAGCTTGGCTGGTTATGTAGATCACACAGAAGATCTGCTCCCTCCTCTGTAACTGCCCTGGAGAACAGAAAGCATGGATGTGATCTCCTTTTGTAGCTCATACATTGCTGCTAAAATAGACTTAATCTGTTCTTCTAAAAAATTTTCCTCAGCTCACAGTAATTTTGGATACACAAAATATCAAGTTTTGAAGAAAAGAAGACAAAAATTGTAAAGGCCATGCATTTGATCCCAGGACCAGCAAGGCATTGTGCTGTAGATGAATTTGCAAACCTCAGTTCTATCATTCTGCTATAGTCAGAGCTATCAGGCTCTCCTTAATGTGTTACACAAAAGGGCCGCAGCACACAAAGCCTGGAACACATCAGTTTATAGATCCCGAGAGGGTCCTGTGGAGTCTATTACTTTGATGAAGTGGTATTTAAAATTGCAATACCCAGCAGTTGTTTAACCCTCCAGATGTTGCCCCTGTGGAGTGTTTAATACGACGTGAAGTGCTGGTAGGCTAGGCCATAACCTCCTGTCATCTTTTCAGCAGGTCACATCAGGTCTTACTATCTTCTACTAAATCAATACAGGATGACCTGACATAGCAGTTTTCCTTCTCTGCTGTTGTTTTGTTGTTTTTTGTTGTTTTTTTTTCAAATAGTGAGTAGAAAAATCAGAAGAAAAAAATCAAAAGGATAGGAGAAAGGAAGGAGATATGAAAGCAAACTCAGAAACTTTTGTTCATCTCGATTCTCATTTTCCCCCCGTTTGCGCTGACAGCCCAGATCCAGCAGCTTGGTGCTGCCATCTGCTGTTACTCCTGCTGCTGACGCTGCCCAAGTTTTTGAACAAATCTGCAAAGAGCAACTAAAAAGAAACCAGCATCATGAATAAATAAACACTAATTTAGAATGAAATGGATAAAGAGCCTCTAATAGAAAAATACCACTTAATTTCTAATTTTTTGAAGCAATTTTGAATCTTTGTATGACATGATAATAGTAATTCCTATGGTCATCAAAAAGATGAGGTACGTCCGTGAGTTCAATTGACTTTCTTTTCTTATGAACAAGTCAACTTTTAGAAACATTTAGTCAGAAATATCATGGCTTTGAGGTCAAGAACCTGATGCTTCACAGTGTTTTTCATGGCTTAGATATTTGACGCCACAGGTATCTGTCTTACAGGGCTGGCTTCCAAAGTCAATTAAAACCAAGCGACAAACTTGCTTTGATTAGTGCAGGGCACTTATTAGATCACCTCTGCAAAGAGGAAACTTTCTTTCTGAAGGATAGATGCTCTCTGGGGCATCAGCAGCCTTTTAGAATGTGAACCAAAACCCTGCATTCACCAGAAGGAATTCAGTTGGCATAAGACGCGCTCCATCACCCCTCCTTATGCCACCTGGTACCTAGCTGGGTTGTGGTTCTACCAGCATCTAGATCAAAACACGATCCTGACAGGATTTATATTTTGGAGGGAGAGATGGAAATGGGGAGTGAATTTTTTTTTGGGGGGGTTCCTTGTAGCACAAAATAATTTGAACTTTTTATAGAGTAAGGGCATTGACATCCAGGGTGTTGAAAAACAAAAACATTTTACTATTATTACACAGAACTCTATTTTTCCTCTCCATACTTTTATTTTTGTGTTAAGACCTATTTTCACTTCTCAGCCAAATCTTAACCACATATTTCCAAAGGGCCAAGATTTCAACCCTTATTGGCCAGTGTTACCACAAATGTGATGGCTGTTACTATGATTACATCTATGGAGAACTGGTACTTAGAGAAAATAACAGCTTACTGGCATCCTTCTAGTGAAGTTTTTGAGATTCAAGTATGAAGAACGTAGACATGTATTGAACTCACTGTGCCAGCACAAATAATCTCTTGACACATGACTGCAGCCACAAAAATCAATGCCAGCAGTGCTCTCAAATTTGAAAGGATTGACCACTTCCTCTCACTGTTACTAAACCCTGTGTAGGAATATAAAGCAGGTACTATAGCACATGACAGCTCAGGAATGGATGTCTGTCACAGCAAACTCTTGACAAATGTGTTTTCCATCATCTGGCTTCAGCTTCTGTTATTCTAATAGTGTCCTATGGAGTGATATCATTGCCTTGCAAGTACTTGTAGAATCTCCTTGCCTTATACTGATAGCAGCAGTAAAGCAGCATTTAGTGTGACAAGAGGTTCTTTACTGTAATCCATAAAACTGGAGCTTGGAATCTTAATAAGAGTTGTGCTGTAACTTGTAACTCTAAGGAATGCTCCTTCTTACCTTTGCAGGTCCATCTTCTCCGCCACTTACCTCTCCTAAAAATGCAGGGCATCGGAAGCACAGGAATCTTTGCATCCTCTCAGGGTGGAGGAGCTAAACCCAAAAGAAGCATTTTCTCTGTGTGTGCACAAGTGAAAAGACTCAAGCAAGGTCAGTAAGCAGCCCCTTGCTTGCAGAGCAGCAGACATCATGGTGCAGGTGTGGTTAGTGCCAGTTTCCATCCTGGGAACTGCCCAATCTTGATGGGCAACCACCGCTCCAGTTCTGACTGCAAATGTGCTGCCAAAGATTCAGTAGACCCAAACCCAAGTTTAGTAATGCTACTAATACACTTAACAAGTTTTAGTCCCTCTCCTCACTTCCCTCCTTTTCCTGTTGAGCCCAAATATCAACAATTAATGTAGGCACTTGATATGATGCAAAATGTAAAGTGAATTGACAATAGCATAAATCTGACATGAAGATATGTGAAGACACATTTAGAGAGATAAAAGTTCTTCAATATATTTGAGTTGCAACTGGTACAAGACTCCATGTGGAAAAAATAGTATTTTCAACTCATCTTACCAGACTGCAAGTCCTGGAGCCAGCTGTGCTAGCAATAGGGCAGTAGCTGTCATCCTGGGCCTGGAGGTTGTGTTCATCTCTCTTGGACCAATCAGGAAATGAAAATCACCATTATTGTGCTGGTGTAGATGTAATTCATGTGTACTTGATCAGTACTTTGCAGGGGAGTCAGAGGGAGCACATGCAGGGAGCAGGTAGTTGTAGGGTATATGGCAACCATAGGCTAAATAGTGTTTGCCTTTTTCAGGCCAGGCATAGTCCTTTAACCAAAGTAACCAGAAACGTTAACCTGACCTTTAAAAATCCATAGTATCACTGTTCCTGTGTCTTCCAGGGTACAAAGAACATTTATAAAGACAAGGTTTACTGGATCATATCACACAGTTCACTTTACCTTTTAGTATCGAGATCTTATTTAAATGATGCATATATATATATTTATATACAGATATAGCAATACCAATTAAAGAGAATTCAATCATTACCAAATTTTAGTCTCACCTGACCTGATAATTCCCATCTAATACCTGTATTTTCTATATAATTCTTGTCAGAGTATCATTTCCTGAACATAAAAGCTTCAAAGGATTTAAACTGCTATTGCATCTGTCCTGTATACAGTGGAAGAAATACATTGTCATTCCAGAGGTAAATTACTTGTTTCATGCTTCTCACAAAGTATCTTTATTTAACATTCGGACAGATATGCACCTATTTATTATATAAATAATCTATGGCTTCTTGTTTTGCAAATGCTGGTTGAAAGTTCACTAGAGCAAGCTTTTCTGTGAACTTTCTGTATTTATAATTTCAGTCATTGCAATAAATCCTGAGCCTACCACCTGCTTAGCAGCATTTTGCACTCTACTCCAATGCCTAAAGCTGGGAGCTCTGCATCTGAATATTTCAAAACCTCTCAACAGCTTGATTGGAGTTTGATTTTCTTCTTAAATAATGCAAGTTGTTCTGGAAAAAACATATAATCACGATTAACTGATAGTCAAATCCTTGGTCTCTAACATACAAAGCTCCATCACAACTAATAGAGTGGTTTCATTTATAGAGGTTTCATTTGAGCAAAGCTTACTGCAGCATTTTGTAGTTGTTAGAAAAAAAGTGTTCTTTGTGCGTGCTGTAGTTCAGAGCTGTAAGGTCTTTGTGAATGGTTACTCTCAAAGCGCTACAGAAGTTCCCCGGTTCAAGGTGGTTCCTGGCTCCTCGGAAAAATGAATGTGGGGTTCCAGCCTGGGAGGAGAGAAATAAGTGAAAAAGGAGCGTCCTTGGGCTAGGCAGGACAGGTCTGCTTAGTGCAGCTCTGCAGCCAGGACCAGTCAGTGCTAAGCTGGTTCAGAAGGAAGAAATGTGAGTGTTGATCCCAGTAAACATAAAGAGCATCCATGAATCCAAATCATCAATCACAGTAAAAGCTCCTCCAGCCTTATTTGTCAGAGCAAAGGGATTTTCAGATTATAAAACCAGGAGTCACCATATGGTCACCTAACCACATAATTTAGGACACAGAACATCCTTGAATTTGATCCAGTTTAAACTTGAGTACATCTTTTATATTATAAAAACCAAAAACATCTATTCTCGATTTAAAAATTGCTAATGGTAGAAAAGCCACAATAACCTCTTGCAATGCACACCAGTAGCTAAGTATTTCCCTGATGAAATGTGTAGCCTTTTCATCATGCACATTTGTCCAGCTCCAGCCACCAGATCTTTTTATAGCTTTGCTTGCTAAATTGGAAGAGCGTTAGTCCTGAAGTAAATACTTACCATCTATAACCAAAATCCTTTAACTTTTTTTTGTGCTTAAACAATTGTGCACCTATCCCTTCTACCAGAAGATGCTTTCCAGCCTTTAGACTGGCCTCAGAGCTGCACCCACTCTGGTTTTCAGGCAGTTTTAAGAGTGTCTGTGCTTTAGAGCTCAACATACATACGGGGAAAATGAGGCATCCATGCCAAAAACATGTATTCCCGGGGTCACACTAGTTTCTGACCACTTTTGCTCCTGGAGTTGACACCCACCTAATGCCCTGGACACGAACCAGTGTGTCCTGTTTAAGCCCACTGCTCCCTGGTGGAGGGTGCTCCCTGCAGCACCCACAGACCCTACAACTTGTTTCTCTGAATTTGACTTCACTTTTGCCCACCGGATAAATTACTGTTACTCAGTCATCCACCATAACAAAGCAATTAAAAATTTTGCTTCTAAAGTTCCTTTAATACTGACTAGATATGGTAACTATAATCTTTGTAATCTTTGTAAAGCTTTAAGTGATGATTTTATGCCTCTAAAATAAAATTTGTACCATATTTTTGCAGGACATTGTCGGAAACAAAGCTGCTCACTGCCGAACTGTTCAGAAATATTAGCTATTATCATCATTACCCTGTGTAGCTTCATTTCCCTGAAGTCATACATTATTATTCCCCTAATGTCTAAGGTATTATAGACAGTTACTGTGCTGCATTTTCAGCTCAGAGAGGTCTCTCTCAAATGATGTAAGGAAGGGTGGCAAGTACAAGTGATTTTCTCCATTCCTGTTGTGCTTTTCAGGTGAAAGTAGCAGTTATTTCTTAACCAGCTGAATGAACTAATTTAAATAATATATTCTGCATGCACTAATTTACATAACATTATATACACAGGTAAAATGAAAGCCACAACAAAGATAAATAAAAGTTTCACAAGAATTCAGTCACAGGCCATGAAGAGGACCCTAGGAGAAACAGGGAAACAATTCTCTCATGCCTTGCTTACTTCATAAAGATAAATTCACTTTTCTTTCTTTCTGAAATTGGTTGATACTCAGTCTCAGCTCTGCATGTCAAGTTTTTTCCACTTCTTTTTCCTCTTTCAAATGTTGAGCATCTTTTGATATGGTCGATAAGTCTCTATTAATCAACTCCTATCAGAGGGCTCAAAAGACATACATATCATGTAGGAAAAAATCTCATAGCTCTGCTTCCACATGGACTTTGACAAAAATAACTAGCTGTAAACAAGCAGGGATGTATATTTTCCATGATTCATGCTGCAGAACCCATCATAGGCCATGGGACTGTTGTACAGAACTTGAGCTTTCACAGAAAAAAAAAAATGCTACCGGGTGGCCTGATTGTGAGGGAAGCCTTCTCAAACAGGAACCAAACATGAATCAAGTCAGGATGACTCAGATTGTTTTTGTGATTCTGCAGAGAGACAATCTGAGATAATAGCTGGGTTGTGTGAACTATTGCTATAATTTATTACAATAAAAATTCAAAATACAATGACTTACGGTTGTGAGTTGGATTTTTATTTTCTCTATGTATATCAAAACCTCTTAGATTTCTAGCCTCTCTGTGTGAATAAACACATAGAAAACCATTTATAAAAGTCCTCTGTATGCCTCATAGGGAATATGCCAAATTTCATCCTAACAAACACAGCAACAAGCCTTTTGTATGCTCCATGAAGTACATTTGATAAGAAGACAGCAGTGTCACAGCACGACTGAGTTATGGTGGTAGGTAACCAGCCTTAGGACATCAAGGAATTTATAATACTATTGTTACATGTTGAAGCTTGAAGCCTATGACAGAATAACAATACCTTTCTAGGTGATGGGGGAAAAAAAGAAGAATTACTGCTTAAATTCTAAATTAGATTTGTGCTGCTTTTGATTCAAAGAAAGAAAGAAACCCAGTCTCTTTGGGTTTCACAAAACAGAATTGCTGTCTAGGTGTTGTAGCTAGGGTACTGTAGGCAGCACAAAGTATTTGTACAGGTAAAGGACATCTCTGATGTTTGTGTGTTGTACATGCAGGTTAAGTAAATGTTTTTAATCTAAAAAAAAACAGGTCCCATGACTCAAGGTGAGAAAAATTCTTCTTTAGTGCTGTGCTCCATCTTTTGCCAGAAAGCTGTTCCCAATCGAAACTATATTTATCCATTATTTACCAGTTTAGTCAGCTGAGGACAAGTTGTTCTGAAAATGTTTGTTTAAATCAGCCAGCCAGGCACCAAGAAGAAAAAGGAAAGGAGAGAGAAAACCAATATGGAAAAATGTCTAAAATTCCAGGGAAAATCTTTCTGTTGATTTTATCAGGATATAGCCAAGATCTGCAGTCAACAGATGAGAAGGATGGCTATTAAAATAAGGAAAAGAGACTAGAGACTTTAAAGAAAAAAGAGGCATATATAGGAAAGTAGTGGGAAGTTCCCAAGTTCCCATTAAAAAGGACAAAATGGTGATGCAGCTGCAAACAAGCAATGGAAGGGAATGAAAACTGAGAAAGTAAATTAAAATATCTATGACCATTGATTTTAACAGGTAGAGATGTCGGGCACTGGTCTTGTCTGCAAATTCTCTTGAATGGGTTGTAGAGGCACAATTTGGTTTCAGTATGGATGGGATATTGAAATAGCTGGAAAATTCAGAAAGATTATTCATGCCTAAAGCTTTGGAAAGATCTCAGTAGTAGCAAAGGAAAGATTTATCTTCCCTTTTAAATTAAGATGTTTGGAAATGATTTGAGAATTTTTGTTACGAAATTATTTTTGGGGTCCTCCCTCTGAGTGAATATTTTAATCTGCAATTTTTACCCTGACAAAACAATTTTAGTAGAGCACAATGAGTGCAATGAGTATTTATTGGTAATGACTGTGAAAGGACAAACACCACATAGTGAGCCTTATAGGATTCAGGAAGGACAGAATCTAAGTTTAACCACAAAGAAAGCAAAACCTTAAGAAATGTGTCTGAAATGAAATGACTAGCAAATCCTTCAAAAATCAGTCTTTGGAGGGGGGGTAAATGTGGAAGGCATATTGTCTTCTTAATCCACAACAGATTGATGCATCTTTTGAAGAACAAACTGCAATTCTTTCTAAACTATGAAGCCTTGAAGGGAGACCAGGCATGGATTTACCAGCCAGGGAAAAGGTCCTTTAGCTGCTTTCCTCTTGTCCCAGCCAGACCTCCCCGTGTTGTTCCATTGCCTGCTTTTTTAATAGTAACATCGAAATATGTAGCTGCTAGAGAGATGAGTGGATGACCAACAGATGAGTAGTTGGCAGATAGGGGCTGCTTAGTTTGTTTCTCCTACAGTTTTCTGGTTTCTGATTCAGTAGTTTTATTTCCCTTATTACATCTCCCCATCTGTCCTTTTGGAGTTGGCTTCCAGTGCAGTGCATGGTTACCATACATAGGTAATCATAACTTTCCCTGTGGACATGGACAAAGAGCTTGAAGTGTTGACAACCACATTATAAATGATTGAAGGACATGCTGTCGATAGCCCAGCTAGTAGAAGAACACAGGTCTCAAAACCTTTTCAAGGTTTACTATGACCTTGTTACCCAGTCTACAGACATGAATCAGGACAGAGATGACCCATCACAGTAAATATCTGTTATGTGGTCCAGACCTGATTTTTAATGGCTACCATTTTCCTGCAGCACATTCAGGTCCCAGTGTCCTCATGAGCTGCAGCATCCTCCTCACTTTTGGGTGTTTGCCCATGTTGTGGTGTGCCTCCTCCAAGGCCCCAGTGGTGTTACCAATGCCCTCCTCAAGCTCAGGTCCCTCCAAGCCCATGGGTACCATTCTAGTGAGCAGTGGTCTTTCACCTTCTATGTACATACAAAGGTATTGTTTGAACAAAACCAAAGAATAATCTTTTTCAGAAATCTCCACATTCTTGAGGAATGCGATAGGGAGAACCCAACTGACAAAAGCCACCTTTGATAATGGACAAACTGTCACAAAGTTGTTCTTTTTCCTAGTGTGGAACTGAATTTGCTAGCACACTACAGCATTACCTCCCAAGCAGTCAAAGATCCATATAAGATTGCACAAAAAGCCACATAAAGCCTTACTACCAAGAGGAGGGAGCAGTTGGCAGCAATCTCCCAAATAATTGCACTTCAAAAGCACCAGCCTGTAGGAGTTCAAAGCTCTAGCAGTTCTCTTGACATCATCAGATCTTCCCTTCTCCACGAGCAATTGAGCCAGGTTTTGAGCCAGCAACGTTTCCACACAAATTAGTAGTAGTAGAAATAATAATAGCAATAATGCCTGCCCCTCCTCATCAGTGCTCCTCATGGAAGGATTTGGAAAACAATCTTCCAGCAGAGCTCTGCCAGTTGCACACACACAGCGGGCAGATGAGAGAACATCTGTTGCAAAGGATGTGCCATCGGCACTGCAGGCACTGTGACATCAAATGCCAGCATACAGAAAGGCACCAGCAAACTTGCTGTAGGATCCTGTGGGGTGAGAACATTGTCCCTCCTGTGACCAGAGACAGGATTGTTCAGCCCTTGTCACAGCAGTAAGGAACATGCATCCTCCATCCTGGTGTTCCTGCTTGCTGCTCCACACATGCTGCACCACACAACCATGCTCATTCACCTCAACAAATATAAGGTTGCCAGTGACTAATGTGAGCTTTTTTAATCTTGTTGATGAATGGTTTTACATTCCCAAAGAGGAATGCTGCGTCCCACTGCACATTTTCAGCTGTCTTGTATGTTTCTATAAAGCTGGGAGGATGGAATAACAAAAATGCCCTGGGATGATGAAAGGGTTCGACTATGGGTTCCCAAAACTCAGCTTAGAACTAGCTAGTAGTGCCCAAACAGGTGCCTAGCAGAAGCAGGGGAGTTTCCCTGTTTTGAGTGGTGCCCTCCCGTCTCCCAGCTGAACACAGCACAGTCTAGAGCACCACCAGCTCAGTGAGGACACAGCCCCAGATGAAGTGGTGATGTGGCTGACAGCAGGGCATGGTCATGTTTCAAAGCCCCAGATGTATCACTCAAGTTGGAGCCCAGCAGCCAGCTCAGCTCAGAGCTATGCTGCACTGTGAGAGCCTTCCTAGGTCCCTGGGGAAGCCAACTCTGCTCCAAGCTGTGGGAAAACCACAACCAGACTCCATGTTTTAGGTTTTTACTGCTGGCCCAGCCACATCATCAAACTATCTCATTTTTAGCAAATGATCTAGACATCAGTGAATTCTTCAGATATTAAAAGACTATCCTTCAGCCTGCTACGCCACCTCTGAACGTGACCCCCCACCTAGACTGCAGCCCTTTAAGTTATCCTTCATTTGTTTGTTGGTGTGCTCCCTTAGATCTGCAGATCGCTTTGATTATTTGAACATCTGGAAGTTGTCACATGCTTTTTTTGACCGTGACCATCTGAAATATTACCCAGCAGGACTTGAGGGGAGACACAGTAAGGAAACAAAAACATCCTACGCATGAGAACATGTGGCAGGAATTATCAAATGACACCATCCCAAAGGATAGTGCTATACATCCAAGCAAAGGTGAACTTTCTCTTCATTCCCTAAAGCCAGGATAATTGTTTTCCATAATATTCACTCAGACATAAAACAGCATTGCACACAAATACCTAATATATTTTTCACTAAACATTATATTATCAAAGTTAATTGTCTGTTACTAATGGAGAAAAAGCATTTCTTTCATCCTTTGGTTTTTAAAGCAGAAGAGTAGATCCCCTCGTACACAATTCTTCACAGAAAAACCTCCCCAAAATAGTTCAGTGCCTGAGTTCGTTAGGGTGCTTGTTCCAGGTTAGCCTGATGTACTCACAGACAGAGTGCGGGTCCTTTGGTAAAGCTAGAATGGAATATATAAAACTATGAGATAAAAAAGGTTGAAATATAGAGTCAGAGTTTATCAGCAATCCTGTCACAGGGACTAGAGGCTCTGGAAAAGAGGGGAAATGCAGACCAAAATCAATACAGATGTGGAGGCGGGAGCCCAGAAAAATCAGGTACAGTTTTTAGATTTGGTTTCTCATTCTTATCAAGATACAGATAACAAATGAAGCATGTAGACACATACAAACTGTACTGCTGCAGTCTGGCAGCTGTTAACCAGTTATATTTTGGCCTCCACCAAGAGGTTGTCCCTAAAATCAGTAGTAGATGGCAATGGATTTCCTTCTGACCAGCCTCTTTGCTTACAGATCATGGGACCAAAATCTCATTGTCCTGGAAGAAAATAGGAACAACCAGGATGAGCTCTCCCATGCATGACTTCCAATCCCCCTTCCCTGGGGGCTGCCAGCTGGAAGGGTGGTCTCTGCTGCGGTTTCCTCCCAGGGACATGATACTAGTAGAAGCAGAAGTAGAACTAGTTATTCCATCAGCCCTCAGCCTCTGCATGTCTGCAGAGTCAAATCAGACCTTGATGTACTGGCTTTGCTCTGTGGCTGCCACTGTTCCTTCTTCTTTTGGGGCTATTTTTATATTTGGTGGTGCAGTGCTCTGATTTTTCCTTCTTTAAAACGGTGCCCATGGTTACTGAAGTCAGTTCCTGACAAGCCAAATGTATTTTGATAAGACCCCAACGTCCTAGAAGGAATTCCTTGTAGTGCAGCTGCTTTGGTTCCCAGGAATCGTCTTAAAAAGGACGCTCGTCCTTCAGGCATAACCTAACAAAAATATTCCATGGTCTTTGTGTTGGGATATGATGGAAGCTGGTTCGTTTGTCCCCTGACAGAGGACGCGGACAGGGAGTGTTCGTGTGAGCGAGGGCAGGATCCGGACTTAGGCGGTGGCACAGGGGCGCTGCCCACTCGCCACACGTGGGCTCCTGCCCTCCCCCGGCCGAAATAATATCCTCGGGCCGCGGGAGCAGCGCGGGCGCCGTCCGGGCGTGGTTCCTGCGCGCACCCACGAGGTGTCACTGCTGCCCCGCCGCCCGCGCCGCGGGAGCGCCCGGCCCCGGCCCCCGCACCCGAGCGGCGGTGAGTGAGGGGCGTTTGTGCTGCGCGCACCTGGCACGTTCTTTAGTTGCTGATGCTGGGAGGAAAATTCGCAACTGATTGCTGCCCAGCGACTTCCAATATCACTGCAGCGGAGGAACATAATATTGGGTTTATTTGTTTCAGATGAATATCGATGAGTTCTCAGCACATACATCAGCAGGACTCGGCACGGAAGAAAACCAAGACCATCAAATAGAAAGAAGAGGCATACGGTCATTTCAGAACAATTGAGGAGAAAAAAGAAAAAAAAAATAAAAATTACCAGGTTTTTAAGAACACCAAACTAGTTTGCTCTACCATGGTAAAGGAAATTGCTTTGTCTTCCTTCCTTTGTTTCTGATTTTATGCTCTATTTAGATTTCTCAAAGAAGGGACTATAATGAATACCAAAAAAGTCCAGTAAGTTTCTATAATAAAAATTTTTCATAGTCAACATTACACAATTCAAAGTAGTACCATTCAGATTACATTTTTTTTTCCATAGCAGAATTAAAACTGCAGCAGTAGTGTAGAGCAGTGCTGATACACTGGCAATGCTGATCCTACCGTGTCACTACCAATAAAACAGAAAGTAAGAGCATCCAGGGGAGTGACCTGTTAAAAGAAACCATTTCTGCATTACATGAACAACTGATGCTGACTGCTGCAGACATATTTTCTCTGCACAGCAAGAAATAGGAGGCAGCTGCTGCTGCTGCATGCACAAGATGGCGAGGCCTCAATAATGAGGAGTAATGAGCTCCATCCTGGTGCAGGAGCTTTCAGGAACTGAAAAGGATGCAGCTGATTCTACAGGCAACATCAGAATTCTTCACTGTGTGGGGCATGGATAGGCTTTTTCTTCTCCAGCATCTCCTTTTTTTTTAGCACAATGCAGTTAGGGTAGCATATTCAAAATCTTTATTTAGATGTAAAATAAAGCAGCAGTGTTTTTAATATATATTTTTTATCACTCCTTCCTCTAGGTCTTCTGGCCTGCAAACACTTGCTTTTTTCCTTCTCATTAAAAGACACTCCACCTAGTCCGTACTGTTGGTGGAAAGAGGTTGTC